>NC_085876.1:14832752-14932752 GCF_034702125.1 Engraulis encrasicolus | reverse complement strand
ACCAGTCTGCAAAGACCATCTCTTCAGAAGAAAAAGAGGAGGAAGAAGAAAGGAAAGAGAAAAAAACAGAAAGAAAGAAATCTTAATGACACGTATAAGGGCAAGTCAGACTGGATGGATGCCTGGTTGAGCTGTGTGTGTGTGTGTGTGTGTGTGTGTGTGTGTGTGTGTGTGTGTGTGTGTGTGTGTGTGTGTGTGTGTGTGTGTGTGTGTGTGTGTGTGTGTGTGTGTGTGTGTGTGTGTGTGTGTGTGTGTGTGTGTGTGTGTGTGTGTGTGTGTGTGTGTGTGTGTGTGTGTGTGCGTGTGTGCGTGTGTGTGTGTGTGCGCGTCCGCGTGTGATTGTGGAAAGCTGGTCAGTATTTAAAGAAGGCCTAGCCCTGCCTAGCCCAGATAAACATGGGATTGCAGTGCAGACGCAGGCAGGCGAACGACAACTTGGCAAACAGACATGTGTGCCTGTCTCTGTCTGACTCCATGTGAAGAGCTTCTTTCCAAAATGAGATATCCACCATTTTTGACTTCTTGCATTTTAATATTGGAAATCCTATCATCTATGTGTGACTTCTTGCCATTCAAATGGTTTGAGAACATCATTTTGCAATGCAATTCAATGGATTGCCCAATACAAAATTACAATTTCCCAACAGTCTACAAAATGGATATATTCAGAGGTGGAACATAACCAAGTATTTTTACTTCGTTACTGTACTTAAGTAGTTTTTTTCTGGAATTTGTACATACTTGAGTAAAAATAAAAATGCAGACTTTTACTTTTACTCAATTACATTTTTTAACAATTATTTGAGTAGCCTCATCTGCGGGCAGGGAGGTGGGGCCAAGCCCCTCTTTCAAACGGACACCCAGACAGAAAAGATACTTTAAAAAACTTTAACAGGACTCCCTAGTCATGTTCACATAGAACCGAAAATCTTTGCAGAAACGTTTTCCTATTGGATCAAGTAGGCAGACATACTTTTGTACTCAAAAAGTACATTTAAAAGTTAGTACTTATGACTTTTACTTAAGTACATTTTTGGTGTACAACTTCTACTTTGACTTAACCTCGCAGGGTACTTCTACTTTTACTTCAGTACACAATACAACTTCAGTACTTCTTCGACCTCTGGATATATCTCATTTTGGAAAGGAGCTCTTCATGTGTCTACACAGTCTACGCGTCGATTTTCAGTGAAAATCAGGGGAGGGAGGGACTACAATGATTTGTAGCCTCATCTCTCTGCTCTGCTTAGGTACCGTTTGAAATCCTACACGTCTCAGGCAGACATGTTGGATCTCCCACAGCAGAGAATATGTTGCAGGATACAGTACATGATATTTAACGTTAGGTTTAGAGTCAGAATATGTTGCAGGAGGATACATGATGTTTAACGTTAGGTTTAGTGTCATCTCATTTCACTGAATGAGCTTATAGTTTTAAGGCCCGTGTCTTTTCAGATATGGGAACAAAGGAAGAGAAAGGTAGGAAGAAAGAGAAAAGAGAGTGGGGTCAGAGAGAGAGAGAGAGAGAGAGAGAGAGAGAGAGAGAGAGAGAGAGAGAGAGAGAGAGAGAGAGAGAGAGAGAGAGAGAGAGAGGGAGAGAATGGGAGAGCTGAAAACCCAGTTGACATCAGAGCAGCCCACACTTTATTTTTTTCCTTTTCTGCTCTGCTCTTCTTTTCTCCTCCTCCATCTTTTCCAGCCAGATGTGCGTCTCCGCTCCACTCACTCTCTCTGTCTACCTCTCCTCTCTCTCTCTCTCTCTCTCTCTCTCTCTCTCTCTCTCTCTCTCTCTCTCTCTCTCTCTCTCTCTCTCTCTCTCTCTCTCTTCTCCCCTCTCTCTCCCCTCCTCTCCCTCTCTCTCTCTTTCTCTCTCTCTCCCCATTCCACCACCCTCCCTGGAAAAGGCCTCAGTGATTCATTTTCCATGGACATCTTGAAGCTGCAGCAGCAGTTAGTTAGACGACCCTTCCCTCTCCAGCCCCTTCCCTCTCCCTCCTCTACTCTCCACTTCTTTCCTTTTCTTTACGCTTCTTTCCTGGCCTCTTTTCTCCTCTCCGTCTCCATTTTTCTCTATTCTTCTCCCCTCTCCTCTGATCGGTTCTCCTCCTTTCTTTTTCTCTTCTTCTCTCTCTTCCCTTCTTCCTTCTTCTCTCCTCGCCCACTTTCTCTTTCTCTCCTATCCTTCCCTCTTCATTTCTTCCGTTTAGTCTCTTTTTCCTTTCCTCTCCTCTCCTCTCAAGCCTATTTTCCTCTCCTCTTGTCACCTCTGCGCTCCTTCCTTTCCTGTCTTCTTCTACCCCCCCCCGATAAGACAGGCAGACACTCACTCATTCACGTATGCATGCACGCATACAGCATGCACACACATACACGCACACACACACAAAAATGTGAAAACTCTGAAAATGAGGAAAGTGTGTGTGCGTGTGTGTTCATATGTGTATGTTTATCTGTCCTTGTTTACAGACGTGCATTTGGTTTCTAGTGACAAAAAAGGCATCCTAGCCTATTGTGACCCCTAATTCCCAAAGCAGTGGTCCAGTCCAAAGGGATGCGTCTCTTTGCATGTTTACACTACAAGCCTGATGACAACGCTTCAGAAATCCTGTGTTTGCTTGCAGAGCCAGGCGTCTAACATCCACCACTCCACAGCTCCAACACTCTTGCCTCTCACCCCTCACCCCCATCTGGTGACTTGGGGTTGGGGGGACTGCAAAGACAAGCCCCGGCGCCGACAGGGGCTGGATAAACCGGTCAGTTGACCAGGGCCCATGGAGAGAGAGGGATGCAGAATTGAGTCCACATTATACATATTAGCTTATGGATAAGGTGGTGGGCCCCTTTTGATGAATTTGTCTTATACCTGGTCAAAGCTGCAGGCAGGGAGAGCAAGGGTGGTCGTCGACTGAAAATTAAAGTCATGTTTTTGTATGTGGACAAAATACTAAAACCACCCTCGTGCACGTCGCCACCCACCTCAGCTCTTGTGCACAAGTACGCACAACCCAAATCCCGCCCACCCGGGCCGACATGGCATGAAACTAGTGAGTCCCGGTGGTCGTCTACCTTGGACGTACCTCCACCACCAACAAACAGCAACCCCCTGGCCTGAGGGGAGAGGTAGGAGGGGGGCCTGGGGATTGCCTGACGTCTGCGAGATAAGCTAATGAAGGGGAGTGGCTAGCAGCTGTTTGGTCGTCCTCCCCACCCCCTCCTTGACGACATGGGGGGAGAGTTGTAGAGAGGAAAAACATATGGTGAAGCTCCTCCTTCGCTCTCTCTTTCCCCCTGTCTCACTGTCTCTTACTCTATCTCTTTTTTTCTTTTTAGTTTCTCCCCCTTCAACATCATCCCCACTCTTCATCTCCACTCCCTCTATTTTTCTCTCCCACCTCCTCACACACCCTGCGCTGACACACTCCACTCCTCTCTTTCTCTCCCTTTCTCTCTCTTTCTCTCCACCCACCCACTCTCCCTTCTCTTCTCTTCTCTTCTCTTCTCTTCTCTTCTCTTCTCTTCTCTTCTCTTCTCTTCTCTTCTCTTCTCTTCTCTTCTCTTCTCTTCACTCCTCCCACTTCCACACTTCCTCACGGCTTTTCCCACCATCCTCGTTAGCTAATGTGCCTGTGTAAGTAAACCCACCCACCCCCCTGACCACCTCACCTGGGTCTTGTGTCAACAGTGGGGTTACCTCATGCTAACATAACACAGCCCCCTCTAGCCGCTAGCACTCAAAAGATCCAAAGCGGTTGTGGAAAGCCCTCTGCTTACAGTCAAAACCTTGGTACTGTTAACTTCTGCACAAGGCAGATGGGAAAACATTGAGAATTTCAGAAGAGAATCATGTCGGTCCATGGAGTAGAAAGTGGAATGTGTTTTTACCTTTGGAACCTTCCATTCCACAATTTCCGATATTGTCTGAATCTGACGGTAAGATCAGTTTAGTCCATTTATACGGTGTTAAAAACATACAAAGTAGTTTTGGTTGAGTTTTGTTGTCTACCCCTATGTAAGGTTTGTCCCATCAAGATCAAAATTATCCTCACATGCAAACCATTTGACCTTGAGGTCCCTGTACTCAAAGTGAAGTCTCGTTCAAAGTGCTCACTGCTTTTCTCTCAAAATGTTGGAAAAATCTATCAGTTACAGCCCAGATATTCCTTCTTTCAGCAGCCTAGCTCTATGAGCAACCTTACCAACCTTAACCTTCTCTTAGCAGCACTGGCCTGGGGTGCATTTCTCGAAAACATAGTGGATAACTACATTAGCTTTGTTGTTTGCAATGCAATTTCCCATTGGCAACTACCGAAGTTGCTAACTGGCTCACAACTACGCTTTCCAGAAACGCATCCCTGTATTTTGTCATGCTCTTGCCTGCTCATACGGTACCCTGTCATTTGGAAACAACTTACTGACTGTCTGTGTCCTTGCTTCCACTTGTGCCCTTCTGGCCTTTAACCAGTTAAGACACAGCGTTATAAATGTGTTGTTACAGGGGGCGCTGTGGCGCAGCGTGCAAAGCCCCAGCAAACCAGGCCAGGCCAGAATCGAACCAAACGCAACAGTGCAGTGCCTCAACCATTTGAGCCACGGTCAACTCAAGTCCAAAACATGCAATCATCTGATTCCTGTCTAAATGGTCATCCTGCGATAGTCCGCCACTCATGGCTGAAACTTGACACCTTCCTGTCAGAGTCCATTCTTCAGTCCAGCACAGGAGGCCCAGGTATGATACCACTGAGCAAAAAAAAGGTTTCAGTGTTTCTCAACAGGGGTGCCGGGGCACCCTGGGGTGCCGCGGGCCCCCCTCAGGGGTGCTGCGGAAACATGGCTGATAAATAAATTATGTAATATGATACATATTTGTCTAAATTGATAAGTTAATGCTAGTCAGTGGAATCTTTCATCTGCCATTTACGCACAATGAAGTAAACATAGGTCTCCCGCCCCAGTCAGCTGCAACTTTGAACGTAGATCGTGTGACGTCTCCAAATGTGTTACGTTTCTACGCTTTTGTGGTATCACATGTTTGGGGTGCCTTGAAATTTTTCATGAATTGAAAGGGTGCCTCGCCTAAAAAAAGGTTGAGAAACACTCTAGCTGATAGCTCAGCACTAACACATCTGTATGAGGCCTGAGGAGGGAGGTTTACTAACACTCTACTGCCAAACTCTGTTATTAGTTACATTCATTTTTTTATAAGGTGAACAAACTGCATTGATATGGATAACATTTTTCTTTCTTTTTTTTCCAGAATGAGAGTTGGCCTTATCCTCTGCTACTCACCGTTACTTGTCCTCAGGGGCGCTGCCAGAAATGTTGGGCACCAAGAAAGATTTGAATTTTGGGTCCCTTTAAGGGCCCTTGTCACTGATGTCAATGCTTTAGCGCTTAGAATCTGTATAACCTTTCCCCCCCTTACAGCACCCATGCTTGTCCTGACAAGGCAAGACGACTGAGATGACTTTTACTGACCACACAACACATCTCACAGAGAGGTGTGAAAGTGTGCCATGGCTGCTGCCTCTCTCTTTCTTCTTCTTCTTCTTCTTCTTCTTCTTCTTCTTCTTCTTCTTCTTCTTCTTCTTCTTCTTCTTCTTCTTCTTAACTCTCTCCCTCTCTCATCAGACCCTGCAGATGAGTGGATGTTAGTGCTCCTGACTGACTGCTGTAAGGTGTGAAAGTGTGCCATGGCTGCTGCCTCTCTCTTTCTTCTCTCTTTCATCTCTCTCTCTCTTTCATCTCTCTCTCTCTCTCTCTCTCTCTCTCTCTCTCTCTCTCTCTCTCTCTCAGACCCTGCAGATGAGTGGGTGTTTAGCGCTCCTGACTGATTGCTGTAAATTACCCCCTATCTGCACCAACCCAGCCCTACACTGCTTTCACCTACACCGTAACATTTACAGGGGCCACTCTTAGTGCAGAGCGCACAGGTCAGGTCACGGCTGCTCAACAGCTCAGGGGTGCATTTCTCGAAACCATAGTTGCTAACTACGTTAGCTATCTTGTTGTTTTCATGCAATTTCCCATTGGCAACTACCCAAGTTGCTAACTGGCTAACAACTCCGCTTTCAAGAAACGCAGCCCTGGGGTGACATTGCAAAGACGAACAGCTCAGCATGATTTCGGATGAAATCAAGACCAGTTTGAATCATGCAAACTGTATTCTTCAATCTATCAGTAGCTTCCATGTTTTTTGGTAGATGTAGATTTGGATATAAAAGCCGTTCCTCCACTGCACTATCTCAGCAACTTATGACTTTACAGTTCAATGGTGCACTGCGTACATTATACCATGTATCAATATGTAGGCTATAGTACGTATGATGCATAGTTGCCTAAATGGTGAGTGCTTCAAATTGTTCATAAAGCACTAGTAAAAGCTACACGTATATGAGTCACATCCTTGAAGGAGTTCCCACACGTCTGAGATCAGATAAACCTCACAGCAGGCAGGCAACTTATCATTTTACGAAATAACAACCAACCTGTCGACAGCAACAAACACTGCGGATAGTTTGAGGTTATTATCAAGCACGATCAGCTGTAATCTGGGCTGCCTGCACAGCACACACAGGGAGACATGCTTGTCTGACTACCACACTGCATTATCAGCCCTTTCTTTAGCAATATAGCCTGGAGATGACTCAAAAGTGATATAGGGCATCCTTTATAAGGTATAATTTGTCGGTAACAAATGAAAAATAAGTCAGCCATGGAGTTAATAGAATGGACTTGAAAAGACTCCTAAAGATTCTTCAAAAGATTCTTCAAAAGTTTCAAAACAACTATTTGTCGTAAGAAGTTCTGGTTGTTTCCATTTCAATTTTGTTTTATATGAAACCCTTTGCGCAGAGCCTATGTTATAACCTGCCGCCAAAATTTCTAAATCTGTCTAAATCTAAATCTTGTTTTCTGTGATGTCATAGCATAGTTGATGATGTTGTGATGTAAGCATAATTGAGTCTTCGAAGAAAATTCTCAGCAATGATTGAACGGTCCATCTGCACAAAGAGTCTATGAGTGACTGATTGTTTTCACCTGATAATGGACAAATAAGCTTGGTAAGATTTTTCATAGCCTGGAGGTACTCAAACTCAGGCTCAACGACACGTGACACAGCCCAGCCCAGCCCTGCATGCGCCTGTGTTGTGTGTGGCTGTAAATTACACACCTGAGGACAGACATAGCTGCTCTTTAAAGGCACGTGGGGTGATTGCATGTTGAGAGAAACGGTAGCATTTTCATGGGTGGTAAAAACCTTAAAATTGAAAGGTACCGCCGGGTCGACTGCCGTGTACGGTATAAGGATAGAGACACTCCTTGTCAATGGTGGCACTAATGGAAGGTGTTGGGAAATCTCTCAAGGAAAGTGGCCTCATACAGGTACAGTTGAGCAGCATGATGACCACTGCTGACAAAAGCGAACGCTTAAAGGTGCACTGTGTAAGATGGTGGCTAGAGTAGGTATTGCAATGCTCTTCGTTGGAACTGTGCTGCCTAATGCCAAATGTGATATTTTCATGAATATTTACGAAATGATGAACTAATATTCACCAGTATGACCAAAGTAAAGTAAGTTTCGCTGCAAAAAATGTTGTTTTCTGGAAATTCAAAGTGACTGACAATGGAGAAGATCCTCCTTTTCATGAGTGAAAAGTGCTATTTTCCCAGTCATAACGAATACTTCCAATTTGATGTTGGTGGTAAATATTCATGAAAAACTTGAAATAAGTGAATGGGCTGCATGGATTCTTGAAATACTAAAAAATATTACACAGCACACCTTTAAAAGGCAGAGTAAAGTCATGAAAATATCAAATTTGTGAATGGGCAGCAAACATTTTGAAAACTATAACTACATAGGCCTACTCTTTACAGTAATTTTGCTTACCTGCAATAGTGTCCTTCCATGTAATAATTACTAAAACATCTCTTAAGCCCATGCACTGGCCCGCCTATACTTATTCAGGTAAACCTACCCATGGTGCAGCGGTGTAGTCTACTTTTTTGAAGTGGGTATACTGTATATCCTAGCATTTTCTGAAGTGGGTATACCGTATATATTTATGCTATTCTAAATAATGGATCAATCAATTTTAAGTGGGTATACTGTAGCCCCTAAAATTTAGAAGTGGGTATACTCTGTATACCTGCGTTCTACGTAGACTACACCACGGCCATGGTGGACGGAAACAATTGGAGAGAGTCCAATGGGCTTGCAGACATGCTCATGAGCATGGCCATAACTACCATTGACAAAGAGGTCATGTCCTCAGTATTTTTTTCCCCAGCAATGTAAAATGTATCTACAGTATGATGAAAATCGATATATGATCAACAATGATAAATTCAGTCTGTATACGCCACCCCCATTTGTCCTCAAGGCAGTGATTAATGAAAACAAACTTAAGAGTTTGACTTAAGTGTTTGAACCATTCTCAATGTACAGTATGCAGTACAGCACGCAGTATTTGACCTATTTGAAAATGTCTGGTTACGGCCCTGCCCATGAGCATGAAGCCAGGTCCGTGTCTGGCCAGGGTCATTTCCCAACCCTGCCCCATCTCTCTCTCCCCATCATTTTTTGGCCACCCATTCAAAGGTCCTATCATCAAGGCAAAAAAGGAGGGCACATCTCTCTCTACCCCCCAAGACCTGTACCCATACTTGCATCCCATGGTTTTTAATTACACTTGAAGAAGATAGCACAAAACACACACTACATAGTTTAAATATTTCAAGTTTACATGGAAAGGTGTCTGAAAGCAGCGGTGCCACTTCATCCAATGACCACAAAAACACTCATGGGTTTAAACACGGCACTGTGAAACCCAGAACAATACAACCATGGACATAAACACGTTGTCATTTACAGACTTCAATATGTCAAACAAGCACAAGAGTTGAAGGAGAGGATTGTGCACATCCCAGGGAAAGGTGCAAGACGAAGGTCAACTGTAGTTTTCAGAGTGAGGAGGTGGAAGAAGTACTGAAGTTGTGTACTTAAGTAAAAGTAGAAGAGTTTTTTGAGTACAAAAGTACAAGTAGACCTACTCGCGCAATGGCTGTCTTTCTCCATGTCTGCGGTTTTCGGTCCTATTTGAACATGACTATGGAGTCCTGTTAATGTTTTTTAAAGTAGGCCTATCTTTTCCGTCTGGGTGTCAGTTTGAAAGAGGGGCTTGGTCAAATTCCAGAAAAAAAATACTCAAGTACAATAACAAAGTAAAAATACTTAGTTACGTTCCACCTCTGGCTATATCTTCAACTTCAATTGGTTCTTGTAAAGTATGTGTCCTCCTGGTACTTTCATATGGTCCTTGCCTGTCACCTACTCCAACATGATTCTTTTGCTTGTTTTCTGCAGAGGTGGAACGTAACTAAGTATTTTTCTTCGTTACTGTACTTAAGTAGTTTTTTTTTCTGAAATTTGTACTTACTTGAGTAAAAATAGAAATGCAGACTTTTACTTTTACTCAATTCCATTTTTTGACAATGACTTGTACTGTCTACTCCTTACATTTCTAGAAGAAGACTTGGTCACTAGTTACATTTATCCTAGATTTTCCTGTTGTGTTTCGTGGATATTTGAGTAGCCTCATCTGTGGGCAGGGAGGTGGGACCAAGCCCCTCTTTCAAACTCACACCCAGACAGAAAAGATAGGTCTACTTTAAAAAAAAACATTAACAGGACTCATAGTCATGTTTAAATAGAACCGAAAACCGTTGCAGAAACTTTTTCCTATCAATGTTGGCCCAGCCTGTCTTCATGCTCACATGGACCATATAGTATAATCACTTCACAAAAACCCTCCAAAATGGGGTACTTCAATGCATATCATCTTATCATCTCCACCACTACTGTGATTGTGACTGTGTGACTGATGTGACTGTGACTGTTCCATTTCATCAAGGACTTGAACTTTCCACTGCCTGTCTATTTTGTTGTGTCCTGTTTTGTACTCTGTATGTCTTTGAGTGTTTGTATGTTATTTGTTTATGGCCTAGCATAGGCCTATCTGTAAAGCATCTTTGAGTGCCATGAAAAGCGCTATATAAAATAAAATTATTATTATTATTAAAGAGTCTGAGGTGCTGTTTCCACGTAGCTGGATATTTTTATATGTATATTTATGATATTTTTTTCTCCTGGTTGCATTGGTTTTGCATTGGTTTTGGCCTTCCGTTTCCACGCAGCAGATATTTAAAATCCAGGTTTAAAAAGCAGGAGAAAAAAGAATCCTGTTTAGGGGGCTGAAACGCATTTGTTACAATGGAGGATTTATTTTTATTCACATGTTGCGTTTACACCTCAACAGGAGACAAATATACCCTGCTAAAAAAAATATCCTGCTACGTGGAAACAGCACCTGAGTGGCGCTTTTGTGGATCTCAGAGGCATTTGGGATGATTGGCACGCAGGAGGTATATTTTGAAGAGAGACCGTTAAACTAACTGTTGAGTTTAGAGTGCCATTATGAAGTTAGTCCTTTTTGAGGACTTGAGGCCCTGCGTTAGTCAGGCAACACCCTCCTAGTGACGCAATAGCTTTGGTGTTGCCTCTAGTCAGGCCAAGAGCAATGTAAACATCGTCTCTGATCTCCCGAAAAAACAGGAACTCCACCCACTTTGTCGGACACCAGTCAACCAGCAGCAAATCTAGGGAGGCGGGTCAACCGTGCCATTTGGGAAATGATAATTGTTATGGTCTTGGTCAGACCAAGTCTCGAAGAGATTTGAAAGTCGATGATAATCAGGCTAGCCCTGCGTGGTGATGTGCATGCTTCCTCTCCGCTACCTCGAATGAACTCTACTGTGAGCTACGCTGGATAACCCTGTGCCACGTTGTCTTTCTCACTTCTCTTCCCCTCCCTGGCCATGCTCTCTCTCTTTCTCTTTCTTTCCCCCTTTCTCTGTCTCTGTCTTTGTCCCTCCCCCTCTCTCACTCTCTCATTCTCCCTTTTCCTAAGGTTGCCTTGCTCCTTGCTCTTTCCTCCGCCCTGATCATTCTCTGTCATTTTCTGCCTCTTTCTCACACAAATCTCGCCTTCCTTTCACGTGCCCTCCCTGAACATTGGCTCTGTGTGTGTGTGTGTGTGTGTGTGTGTGTGTGTGTGTGTGTGTGTGTGTGTGTGTGTGTGTGTGTGTGTGTGTGTGTGTGTGTGTGTGTGTGTGTGTGTGTGTGTGTGTGTGTGTGTGTGTGTGTGTGTGTGTGTGTGTCTGTTGGTCTTTCCGTCTGTGTCTGTCTGCCTGTCTGTCTGCCTGCCTGCCTCCCTGTGTGTGTGTGTGTGTGTGTGTGTGTGTGTGTGTGTGTGTGTCTGTGTGTCTGTCTCCTCTAGGTTCCCCTCCTCCCTCCCTGTTCCTCCTCCTGTCTGTCTGTCTGCCTCCATCTTGCTCCACATTTCATGTCCCTGTCATACTTGCTTGTGCTGCCTTACCACTGGGCCAGCCCTCTCCTTAGACAGGGTGCTGATGTGGTTTGAGAGAGAGAGAGAGAGAGAGAGAGAGAAAGAGTCAGAGAGGGAGGTGGGTAGAGAAAGAGAGAGAGAGAGAGTCAGAGGGGGAGGTGGGTAGAGAAAGGGAGGTGGGAGGGGAGGGTAGTAGGAGGATCGGGCGGCCACTGTAATTGAGTTGCTTCCTGAAAGCCGTACAAGTTAAATGGCATCCCTCAAACCCTCTCCCACTGCATGGCTCAAGGTCAGAAACAGTGTTGCCAGATGTGTCTGATCAGATATCGCCCAAAAGGTTCTCAAAAACCGCAAAAAGGTGCTAAATTCCGCCCAATTTCAACAAATTGCATTGATTTCTATGGGCTCAAAACGGCAGGAAAAAAATGCCAATTTTTTCCCGTTTTTACCTGCAGGCGGCCATCCCAAGTAGCCCAATTCGGCGAGTAACCACCCAATCTGGCAACACTGGTCAGAAAGCGACTGCTGACACTCCAGCCACTCCGAGAGGAGGAGGAGGAGGAGGAGGAGGAGGAGGAAGAGATGGAGGACAAGAAAGAGGATGAGGAAGAGGAGGAGGAAGAATAGGAAGAGGAGGAGAAAGATATTTTCTTTTTTCAGTTTTTACACTCACTCCACCTCACCCAAAAGACTTTGCCACGAGGACAATGTCAAACACCAAGGTTAGACAAACTTAGGTTTTTCCTATTCTTCAGACATGTAAAAGTTTGGCAACACTTCACTTAATGCCAAAGACAACCCTGCCATAACCGAATGTCACTTAAGGCCAACAGTCAAAAGATGTTTATGACACGGACATAATGTTTATGACTTATCTATGACTGTGTCATGACACTATTATGACAATGTGATGACATGCATATGACACCGGTGTCAAGTAAAGTGTTACCAAAAGTGTTATCCTTTACCTGACATGTTTCGATGGTATAGCTTCCATCTTCATCCACATCCATGTGGCCCTGCTATGAAGACAGAAGCTATACTGTTGAAACATGCAGGTAAAAGATAAAACCTTTACATGTCTGAAGTGTAAGAGACATTACTGTAATAGATGGACATAATGTACGTCATACATCTACTAAGGCTAGTCCTGAATATGAGAGGAAGAGAAATAAGGAAGAGGAAGAAAATGGAGTGGAGAAAAAGACAGAGGAGAAAATGAAACAACTGCACGAGAGTGCTACATCTAACAATATTAGGTGACACACGTATCTAAAGTTGATGTGTGTATCCAAGAATTCACATTTAATCACTTACACGATACTGGTTACAATCCCTGGAGCAGTGTAAGGTTAGGGTCCTTGCTCAAGGGCACTTCAGCCATGGATGAAGGTTGGGTACTTTCATCCTGGGGTGAGATTCAACCCTCCAACCTAGACAATACACAAACATTAGGCAATGAGCCAAACACTCAAATTGCATGACTGAAGCATAGGCATAGCCAGGGGTGGGCCTGGGCCCGCCCACTTGACATCCAGGCCCGCCCCATTCACACTCGACAGTCAACTGTTGTCTCATTGAACTATAATTAATGGCATAGCACTGAGCAATAATTAATCATTTTGTCAAAAGTCTGCCTCATCTTCTATGATTTCTATGATTTAATTTTTAAAGTATAATTTTTGGGTGCGGTATTATAATATCTATCTACACACTTTTGGGTTGGGCCAGTCCGATTTTTTCTGAGCCCACCTGTTTTATTATTTCTGCCTACGCAACTGAAGTTGTCGAGAAGAAAACGTGATGGTTATGGTATGGAATGAAAAACCAGCGAATGAAGTAATTACCGCAAAGTCAGCAGAATGAAGTAATTCCTGCAAAATCAATACTGTACGAGTCATCATCCCTGCTCTTTAAGCAATAAGGAGTTTGATAAATCAGTTACAAACTGGACCAAATCAAATCCGTCATCCATCTCCCCTGTAACGCTCTATCTCAAAGACTGGGAACCTATGACCCGGGTGTCTTGTCCGGCCCTCGATATCATTTTAGTCTTATGCAGTTTCACATGCAATATGACAGGTTTTGCAAAACAATCTTAGAAATTACATTTGGAATACAATTAAGTTATACTTTCAGGGGACCTAGTTATGGTGGGGTCTGTTGTAAAGGTGGTCACCTTCAATAGGCCCTAAGTGCGGGGGGAATCTGTTTGTGTTCACAGTACAGCCCTTGGAGGAGTTTATAACATTTGAAGTGGTCCCTCGAATGAAAAAAACTTCCCCACTTCTGCTCTGTCTCATCCATAACCCTGTTTAGCCCTGTCCACTAACTTGTTATGCGTGTATGTTGCCATACTTTGTACTAGGCCTACTTGTGTAGCCTACTACCAATATACTGCTGTTTCCTGAGACACAGGCCATGAAAACATATTGTAGATTCTTTGTTGGGAAACAAAGCAGATGATAGCCTACATTTTTCGATGTATCAGTACTGTATGATAGTAATTCCAAATGCATGTTGGACTTAAAGTTGATTAGGCATACACAGGCCTCCTGAAACAACAACAACAACAACAACAACAACAACAACAACAACAACAACAACAACATGTACGTATTTACACACTGTAAACATTACAGCCAGTTAAACACAAACAAGTAAGTTGCCCTGGTGCCTTACATTTGTAACTCAACTTGAGAAAGCCTTGAGTTATGATAAACTTATAAACATAAGGCAGCGGGGCAACTTCCCTTTTTACGTTCACTGTAAATGGCTTGCAATGTTTTACAGTGATAACACAATTTCTGCCATTAAGACTCAGAGAGAGGAATTCGTATTTAACGATTTAATGTTAACGTAGTTGACAATGGAATTGGCATAAGTAGACAGAGAGAGGAATTCGTATTTAGCGATTGAATGTTAACGTAGTTGACAATGGAATTGGCATAAGTAGACAGTATTTGGCGGAGGTCCAATCATCAGCCCGGGTCTTGCGCTGGCGGATCCAGTAGAGCCTGCCGTAGCCGTGCAGCAGGAACTGGACCTTTAACCCCCCGGACAGGAAGACTGGACCCAACTGGTGGCGGTGGGGATGGAGGAGGAGATTTCGGACCGGCCATGCCTAAAGCCAGCAAGAAGGGAGAGTTAGACACGTCGCTATAAAGGAGATGGCAGCCGCTGATTGGCTCTGCTTAATGCACAGGTGATCTGAGTCTTCCTGGCAGAACTAACGCAGGCTACATATCACTACACAGTTGACTCAAAGTGCTTTCAAATACACATGCACATTACCACACCAGCTCTGGAGGCTGCCATACTGCGCCAATTGTCCGGAGTTCACGTGAGAACGCACGCACGCACGCACGCACGCACGCACGCACGCACGCACGCACGCACGCACGCACGCACGCACGCACGCACGCACGCACGCACGCACGCAAGCACGCACGCACGCACGCACGCAGACGGTCAGTTTAGAGTCTATTTATGGTGTTTGTTGAATTTAAGAGCTGCAAGATGTAGGTGACAAGACAATAAACACAGGCCTACTTAATATCTTTTAAAAGATTTCATATCTTTAGGACCCCATTGCACCTCAAATGCTATTGCTGTAATCAATACCTTTCCTCTTTTTTTCTTGGGGGAGGGGAGAGTTCTATGGCAAACAGGTTTTGGATATACTGTATGTGTACGATCATAACATTTTAATATGCTATGGTGTGTGAATTGTGCATCATGTTTTGTCATTATCAGTGTTTTCATTTGGAGAGAGAGTGAGAGGACATTATTGTAAGATGTAAAATGCACTGGAGTGTGTGTGTGTGTGTGTGTGTGTGTGTGTGTGTGCGCGCGTGTGTGCGTGCATGTGTGTGTGTGCGTGCGCGCATGCCGTTCTGCATGTCCGTGTGTTTGCGTGTTTGTGTGTGTGTGTTGTAAACTTGTAATCAAACACTTAGTTGTTTATTTTCAGTTCTCAGCCCAGTGTGAATAAGGAGGGCTCACAGTTCACACTCTAAAAGCCCAAAGTCTGACTTCTGGATCAGATGGAAAGAAATGTGCACTTCTTAGTCTGGGCGCCTCCCCCCCATTCTTCAAGCCCTAAATGACTTAACCAGACCACAGAAGGGGGAGAGAATAGACATGGCGAGCAGAGCAAAGGAAAGCATAGCGAAGAGAGGCGGAGAAATGCAATGTGAAATGTTAGCAATTGAAGTAAATACTGTTCTCAAAACAATGAAGGAAAAAATGATCGTTAAAGAAAATGAATGTTGCATATGTGTGTTCAAATAGAGGCGTTCAAATAATTGTGCTGCTTCAAGTTTTTTTTTGTTTTTCTTGGCAAAATATCGTATGGAGGACAACTACTGACGATTAGTGTTCAGCTTTTCTGAAATATAGTGTGAAGAAAAAAGACACCCCCTTTTAAAGCACATTCTGCATGCCTTTGTCAGCACTGAAGACAACAACCGACCATAGAGTTCACACACACACACACACACACACACACACACACACACACACACACACACACACACACACACACACACACACACACACACACACACACACACACGACACACACACACACACACACACACACACACACACACACACACACACACACACACACACACACACACACGCACACACAAAAGTTTGAGAGTAGCATCCTCTTCTGGCTGAAAAAAGACACACCAACTCTACTAAGAGCACAGCTGGAGCAAACCATCACACAAACATTATTGTGTCGTGCAAAAGGTGAAATAGCTAAACTATCTTATGATTTTTTATTTAATATAGAGTATTAATTTCAGAAAATGACCTGTATGTTTGCCAAAATTGCCTTGCTTTTGTGGGTCTTGATGTCTTTTTTAATTTAGGACTCTTAAAATTGATGTTTAGAAAGACCTCTGAGTAGGCTACCTGCAATGAACACGTAAAGATTTCTTTTTATTATTATTATCATTTTCTGATACTAGTCAGATAGTTTGTTGAGTCTTTAAGCCTCTGTCCTTACCTGGCTCTTTCCAAAGTGCAGAACAGCATGTTCCGGGGAAATCGTGACTATTCTAAACATCTCCACATGATGGGGCTCTTACACAACTGAGCGACGAGCTCTCATCCCTAACCCAAAACCAGACGGGTGAGAAGTTTTTATTTCACAAACGAGCAAATTCCCTGATGAAGCAATCAAATACGATTTGAAAGTTGATGATAGATTAGGAATGCATGCATTGATTGGCACAGTATATGAAATAGGAATTCCCTTGTCCAGCATCAAGGCCCATGGCCGTAAAAACTACCATTGAGGACACAGGGGTCATGTCCTCTGTATTTTTTTTTCAGTAATGTAAATTTATCTATTGATGAAAACCGATATATGATCAACAATGATAAATTCAGTCTATATACGCCACCCCCATTTATCCCCAAGGCAGTGATTAATGAATTCTAAACATTCTAAGCATTCTAAACGCACAGCATGCAGTACAGCATGCAGTTATTGCCCTCGGTATTTAAAAATGTCTGGTCACGGGCCTGTTTATCCCTATTGATTACTTCAGCATACAGAAACGAATGAGCCACAGATGAGCCAGCAAAATTGCTGCCAAGTGTTCCTTTAATCAATTGTAGCCTAAGCCCTTTTTTGGGAAAAGGTGTCCTCTACCTATTAAAACCTAAATATCTCAGCCTCCGAAGCACATAAAAGCATGAAAAGCAGAAAAGCTAGAACCTTCATTTTGTACTAGAATATGTTCATTCAGCTCTAACATATCCACATTTTTAATAAAACAGCTCAAATCTCAAGAACCTGAATGCAGCGTATATGTCGCTCCAGGACACAATGGGTTAAACAAATATTTTGGTGACCTCCACTGAAGTCATTTATCATCAGCAAGGATTGGTATGGCTCACCTAGATGCAAAAGGACAGTCCTGCACATCTCTGAACCTTTATGCACTACGGATGTAGGCCTACATTACTGTATTGTGAACATGCATGGGGGTGTGAGAGTGTGAGGGAAAAAGTTGTAATTCTTTAAAATATAATTTCCTGCATAGAGCAATAGGCTTACATGTATATTGCACTGCTCTATTTTTTTCACCAAAATGTGAGACTCCCTCAAATATTTGCTTTTGAGGCATTCAATGTGCCTAATGGACTAATCAGTGGGGTCAGACACCACCCCACAACCAACACCCCCCCTCCCAACTATCCAGGGGGTCGTTTCTCGATTCTTGTCGTTGCTAACCGTCTTAAGTCGGTCTTGAGTTGGTCGTAAGTTGCTCTTGAGTTGGTCTTAAGTTGGTCTTAAGTTGGTCTTCAGACGCAAGACCAACTTAAGAACAACTTAAGAACAACTTAAGACCAACTCAAGACCTTAGTTACAACGTTGGTCTTAAGAACGAACAAAATGGCTAAAGTCGTTAGCAAAGGCACTGTCGAGAAACGACCCCCAGTTCGATCACTTTCTGTATTCTTGGAGACAACAAACTCACCGCAGGCACACACTCTGCGGCTTGCTGTGAATTGTATGAACTGGTTATCCAACAAAACATTATGAAGAGGACATCAGACTAAGCGGCTCAGCTTCCTGTCAGCAGTGTGCTGTATCGTACGTGGGTCTTGCAGCACGCTGTTCATCTTTGGCTGGGGGCACCATGTGGCTTCCAAACGGCTCCTAATCAGCTGACCTGGGCACAGGGACACGCACCAGGGTGGCAGGAGGTAATGTGGGCCGAGAGTGAAGCCGCTGTGTGCATGGCTGGATTGGTCATAGGGCATACAGGCAGAGGCGCATCTTCTCACCAGGCTAGGCAGGCAGCTGCTTGGGGCCCCCAAGCCCTTGGGTGGTGAATAAGAGCTCATGCTTTGCTCTAGAGTAGTGGCAAATTTCTTTAAAATACTCAAAATACTCACTCTTTTGACATTTTGCTTGGGGCCCCAGCTGAGCCTAGAGTCGCCTCTGCATACAGGGCATTTGCCCGGTGGACTGTTGATGATTTTGGCCTGGTCCTGCCCTCAATGTAGTGGTATCAGTCCTCATGCCGCTTCAGCAGACCTCTCTGAGTCAGATTTACATATTAAATGTGGGTGTTGTGGCTAAAATTGCTTGTAACATATGACTAAAAAATGTCACAGGTTCCATTGACTCCCTCAATGCCTGGTGGACCGGTCTTCGCTGAAAATGCCCGGCTTAATATTTTGGCCCAGCCCAGGCCTGGCTCTGTGTCTGTATGTTTTTTTCCCTCTCTCTACAGTGTGTCAACAATTGCTGCATATTTCCTTTCAGGGAAAATGAAAAATAAATACACTATATATGCCCTCCCCAGGCTGAGCAGTTAGAGGTTAAACACGTGCGCACACACACACACACACACACACACACACACACACACACACACTCTCTCTCTCTCTCTCTCTCTCACACACACACACACACACACACACACACACACACACACACACACACACACACACACACACACACACACACACACACACACACACACACACACACACACACACACACACACTTGTACAGTAGGCTTGTAGGTTATTCTCCATGGCAGTAAAGTGGCAAGGGTTTTTTAAATGCAATATCTGTACAGCAAATGCAAAGTTATTTTCCAGGGGAGAAGCCCCATTTGAACTAGATGTCATGTTGGTGAAGTTATCCTTTAAATTGCTGAAGAAAACAGTGGATATTCAAGCGTAATCCTCCTGCACGTTTTCTCTTGAAAGTGAAGGTGGAGAAGCAACGTGTCAAAGCCTTTTTTTTCTCCTTGATGTGAATGTGATGGACTAACGTGAAAAGACTTTCATCAAGTCAAGTTTAAAATGCACCCCAAAGAGCCTTTAAAGCTTCAAAGTCAGGATGTACTATACTTACTATACTTACTGTTTGGTGGGAAACCTGTCATTAACCGCCAAGTTAATGACAGGCTCTGTCTTTTTATCTTTTGCTCATGAGGAGGCAAGGCAGACATGTTTGATTGGCCATGTACAGGGCCGCTGACAGCTTTGGCCAGGCCCAGGACAAAGACATCTGAAAGGGCCCCCAACCCAATGCATACTGTATAATGTAATGAGGAACCAATTATGGGCCCTCTCTCTCTCACTGGGCCCGGGACAGCTAACGCCTTTGTCCCCTCGTGTCAGCAGCTCTGGCCATGTAGCCTATCTGTATGCACGGTGGATGTCTGAGCGATAGTAGGGGTCAATTGTTGCTGCATGGGCGAGGGGAAGGGGAGCCCAAAACTGCATTGTATGTATTGGGTGGGTGGGAGAGAGAGAGAGAGAGAGAGAGAGAGAGAGAGAGAGAGAGAGAGAGAGAGAGAATTGAGATCATACATTCTCAGGACAGTGTCCAATAACCAATAAGAGTTAATTTGTGATTGATGATGTCATTGCCCTGAGACATGAAAAATTAAAATTTCCCTCTCCTTTTTATGACCGGGACCATTTTGAGCCTGCCGGACCATGCATGAGAGGGGACTCACTCACAGAGCTCCACAGATTCTGATGACTGCTTCAGAAACACCCAACTTTCTCAAAGCAGAGGTAAGATTGATAAAAAAAATCTTAATGAGGGAATTTTAAACCAGTGTAGCCTACCCATAATTACCTTCATTTTTTATATGGTGTGACGTCATCGGGCGAATGCTCCATTCATTTCAATGGGGCTCCCCAATGTCCGCACGTCTGTTATGTAAGGGTTAACGTTCGGCGAGAAGGTCGCTACCGTGGAATAGCAGCACGACAGAGAGAATCTTTAGACCCCGACGCGGAGCGGATATACCATATAATAAGTTTCGATAACGGACGGGTTGGTCTATATCAGACCGCTGTCAATGGCAACAAGACTTTTCACTGCTAAAGCAACTTTTCAACAAGACTCTAATCAGCTGCTGTGATAGACAACACCTGTTGTCCTGGCTACCTAGCTGTTGCCTAGCGGTGTTCCACAACGGCACTGTTTTGTTTTGCACAGCAACAATCTTTTGACATGAAAAACTATAATAAACTTAACATTAAATAGGCCTAAAGAAATGTCCCCGCCATGTGTGAATCATTTAAGTATATCCATATAATAAGCGGGTTAACGTTCGGCGAGTCGGTCGCTTCAAAGTTCTCTCTGAAGTGCTGCTATTCCACGGTAGCGACCTTCTCGCCGAACGTTAACCCTTACATAACATTAGATACTAACCACTAGCTACAGTATAATATAAACTATTGTGGTGGGTTAAAAGCATCTTAAAAATCTTTTTAAAAACAGTGGTGAGTATTATTTTAATGAATTGCTAAAGGGTCAGAGGTATGTTTCTTGAAATCATGTTTGTTAGCCAGTTAGCAACTGGAGTACAACCAACGTTTATTTTACTTATCACAGTGATCCAGGATCATTGTTTATTTACTGCTCACAGTGATCAGGAATTTTATCTATTTTACCACTCAGAGTGGTCTTGAAACATTGTGTTAATCTTACCTCTCATAGTGATCCAGGACCAGAGTTTATTTATTGCTCACAGAGATCCAGGGCCATTGTTCATTTTACTGCTCACCGTTTATAGTTACCAGTTTATGTACTGTTCACAGTGATACTGGATCATTATTTATTTCACTGCTGAGAGTGATCCAGGAACATTGTTTATATAGGCTACTGCTCTCAGTGATCCAGGACCATTATTAATTTACCACTCACAGTGATCCAGCACCATTCTTCATTTAGCACTCACAATGATCCAGGACCAATGTTCACTTTACCGGACACAGCGATCCTGGACCATTGGTCATTTTACTGTTCAGAGTTTATAGTGATCCAGGACCACTGTTTATTTTACCACTTTATGTACTATTCACAGTGATCCTGGATCATTATTCATTTTACTGCTGAAAGTGATCAAGGAACATTTGTTATATACTGCTCACAGTGATCCAGGACCATTATTCATTTACCGCTCACAGTGATCCTGGACCATTGGTCATTTTACCGCAGAAAGCGATCCTGGACCATTGTTCATTTTACTGCTCACCGTTTACAATGACCCAGGACCACTGTTTATTTTACCAGTTGATGTACAGTTCACAGTGATCCTGGATCATTATTCATTTTACTGCTGAAAGTGATCCAGGAACATTGTTCATTTTACCGCACACAGCGATCCTGGACCATTGGTCATTTTACCGCACACAGCGATCCTGGACCATTGGTCATTTTATTGCTCACCGTTAACAATGACCCAGGACCATTTGTTATTTTCTCAGTTTTTGTACGGTTCACAGTGATCCTGGATCATTGTTCATTTTACTGCTGAAAGTGATACAGGAACATTGTTTATATACTGCTCATAGTGATCCTGGACCAGTGTTCATTTACCTCTCAGAATGATCCAGGACCATTGTTAAGTTTATTGCAGATGGACTAAAAGTTTTGTATCTGAACTATTAACTTGTTCTGATATTTATAAGTGTAGACATGAGAGGGTCAGCAAAGGACCTGGGCCTGAATGGAACCTGGGTCGCCAGTGTAGCAGCCCAGTGCCCGATCATTAGGCCTACACTATGAGACTCTGATGTCAGTTCATTTTTTGTTTAATTCAGTTACCTGACTGATGTTAACAGCCAGAACAGGCCGTGTACTGTACACCCGTGGGAACAGCAACACAGGATCTCACAAATGACTTTATTCATGACATTTTTTCATTTGTCATTGTTTGGTAGCGGTGTGGTCAACAGTGGGACCAACAATGCCGGTCTGATGTGATGAGGAACGCCCACTGATTACTGATTAGAAGGTACTGCATGTTGATGTTTGGAATAGTGGCCAACTCAGTGAGGGAATGAATGAATGAATGAATGAATGAATGAATGAATGAATGAATGAATGAATGAATGAATGCTTTATTTCCCACCTTTATTTTTCAAATACATGTCATGAAAAAGTAGGACGGTATGGAGAAAAGGATCCCCAAAGGAAGCTTGACAGTAATCATGTTAAAGACTTCAGATCAATTTCAGCAGTTGAAATTCAGAATCAGAGGCATGGTTAATTTGTTAGGGAGAGATATTAAGAGACCTCTCCCTTAAAATGACCTACAGTAAGTCTGTTTAAAAAAAGAGTTGAAGATATGGTTGAAGACATCTTGTTCATTAGTTTCTGGTGATAGGTGGATCATTTCCTGCAATTTGACCTGAAAACAAGCTGTCAATGACCCTTGTCCTCATTAACACGAGCTGGTGAAAGCCCCAACTGCAGACCGCGTGCAGGAGTTCCAATCGTCTGTGATTACACAATTTCCAAACAGCAATGAACATGGCGCTTTATACATGATATATGTACTCAAATCATTCACATACATGTTACTGGGTGATGTGAAAGACAGTCTGCTAGTTTCCGTTGAAAAGTAGTGAGTAGAGTAGAGAGTAGAGTAGAGTGCTTTATTGGCACTATATGAATACAGTGAGATTATGTTCGGAAGCAACCCACAGATGCCCACAAAATTAAATATATATTAACAGCATAACTAATAATAAGAAAATGAATAAATTAAGCTATAAAATATGCAATCAAGTATTCGCATGTCCACACACACACGCACATGCACGCGCACACACCAATTGCACCAGATGTTGGCGCTCCATCACAGGTCCTGGCTGATGTGCACACCCAGGAATCTGAAGCTCTGTACTACCTCCACTGAGCTTCTCGTTCTGTGAGTGAGCTCCGTCATCGGAGGAGCCCACTGGGAGGAGCATGACGTTGCGTCCCGTGGCCTCCTGAAAGGTCAGGGTGACTGGGATGCTGCCTCCCCCCCTGGTCAGATCAGGCTCCACACCGAACACTGAACGCAGAAGAAACAACACAAAACAAAAGAATGACTTTAAGTTTCACAGTGAAAACATATGCACATTACAGACACAAACACTAGGATGCTACCTCCCTCCTTGGTCAAGTAAGGCTCCACATCAAGCACTGGCAGAGGCAAAGAATATATCTTGTATTTCCTAGATCAATGGATTGGCAGGTAGATAGGCAAGGCAGGAAGGCAGGCAGGAAGGCAGGCAGGCATGCTGCCTGACTCAGATAAAGGTCTGTGATGATGGCCTTCTGAAATTGCTAGCCAACAAAAATGTTTCAAGGTGGCTAGGGCGCCCTCTTTATCCATCTAAAGAAGTAAAATGAGCTGACTGTTGACTTCCATAACGGGAACATGCATGGCTGACTGCCTAGTCTGACCACAGTCACGGCAGAAAGCAGAAATGATTGCATGTCTGAAATCAGCAGAATTTGCTATGAATATCTTCTACGCACATGCTTACGTCAGGTACAAAGCGGATTCCAAAAAAGTTGGGACACTTTGTATTTTGTGAATAAAATCAAAATGCTGGCATTTTCAAAACATCTAATATGTTAATAATGTAGAGCATTATGTACAGACAACATATCAGTTCTTAAAGTCGAGCAGAATTATTGTTTTGAGGTAATTATGTGATCATTTAAAATTTGACCCATGCAACAAATCTCAAAAAAGTTGGGACAGAGCCAAAACATGTTGTAATAGTTGGATAATTCTAAACACAACACAAGGAAGAATATTTTAAAAGGAACTATATTGACTGCCAACATTAATGCACAACTAAAATAAGATCACAGAAAGGCTGTGGCACTCAGCAGCGAAGATTTTGAGGGACTAATTACTTATCTATTACACAGAAAGATTGAATTATCAAAATTGCAGGCATATAATGCCTATTTCCGTAACATAGAGTTCTGTGTAATCATTGCATGAGTTATGAGATCATGACATACTCGTGGTCAATAAGCAAACTATGACACTCCAACAATGACAGCTCTCGAAAAAATGACCATAAACACAACACTTGATTAATGCACATGATGCACACATTAAACAGTGTTGCATGCGGAAAAGCTCATTCTATGAACCTAGGAGACATGTGGAACTATCCTCTGATTACAGGATGGAAAATATTTAATCCTTTTTGAAAATTATGGAGTCATGCACCCTCCAGGTTATATAGAAAATGAATACTTCAGCTTGATTTAGTGGTCAGTCTGAAAGACAGAATATACGATGGTAAGGGGGTGCAGAGGTGACTTGGTTAGGGTCTTCTTACTCATTAGAACATTAAAATGAACGTTGAATGATACATACAGACTTTAAACAGCAAACATAGCTACCAAGGCATTATATTTTGGAGCACCGCCTTTAGATATTGTCCCCTAATGGTGGCAAATTTAAATCTCTACTATGTTCCAATAGTGTGGTTCCATCATAAGAGTAAACAGGTCACAATTTTTTTTCTTGCAGTCAGGATATGACCATATTAAGCATACCAAAAAGGTAAACAAGTTGAAGAACACACCTATCAGTTGAGCTGCTGAAATCATGTCTTGCACATCAAAATATCTAATTTTTGAATAAAATTATGCCATCAGTCAAAGTATTTAACTGTTCAGTCTCATCCCTTGTGTTGTGTTTAGTATTATCTAATATAAAATGCATTTTATTGGCCCTGTCCCAACTTTTTTGGGATTTGTTGCAAGGGTGAAATTTTAAATGATCACATAATTACCTCAAAACAATAATTCTGCTTCACTTTAATAACTGATTTGTTGTCAGTACATACTGTTCTACCTTGTTAACATATTGAATGTTTTGAAAATGCCAGCGTTTTGATTTTATTCACAAAATACAAAGTGTCCCAACTTTTTTGGAATCCGCTTTGTATATGACAGAAGCATCTGCATGCCTGACACCTTTCCACCTTGCTAAATTGATCAAAGCATCAGCACAACAGCAAAGAAATGTCAGCAAAAAAACATGACAAATGCAAGTCAGGTCTAATTTATACTTCAATGTACAGTGCCCTCCATAATTATTGGCACCCCTGGTTGAGATGTGTTAAAAGCCTTAAAATAAATTCAGTGTTTATTGCAGAAGAATACTGTCACACTGAAAATTGTAGGAAAATGTAGCCTTCAACTCAAATGAATTGTAAGAACATAAAAAAATCCCTGACTAAAAAATCATTATTTTTCATTAAATCACCTTGTTAGGTTTAAGCTACCAACATTTATCTCTAATAACCTGTACAGAAGAGTCACAGAGAACTTGAGTTAAATTCAACACTTGCAAGGAGGGTGACCAGGAGACTGCTTTCAGTTACAATGTCCAAGATCACTCTGAAAACAGCCTCCTTCTCCTTACGTTTTATTGAAGGAAAGCCCTAGTTACAATTTCGGTTTCAATTGGTCTAAGGGGAGGGGTAATTAGCTAAACCAGTTGAAACCAGTTTACACAGTAGCATATTTCTTAGCAGAATACCAGTTTACACAGTAGCATATTTCTTAGCAGAATATCTTGTTATTTAGCTGAAACAGACTGAATGTGACCTTGTCCTTTTCTCCTCGCCTAATGAGAGAGTGTTTGCTACAGTTGAAGAACATTCCTGCTCTCTCTCTCTCTTTCTCTGGCCTGCAGGCACAGAGCGAAAACAATGACACATTCAGAATATACGCACATACATATGCCCTGACTTAAAGCCTGGGGACAAGAGTTAGACAAAGTGAATAACTTATGTACATTACTCCAACATTTCCCTCCTGTTATTCAATTTGCACTATCTCGCAGTTGCCAAACATGATACCTCTGCATTAATCCACTCCATAACAAACAAAATTCATAAACCCATAATACATTCATAAGGGCATTATCCATAAACACACAAAAATACAGATTTTTAAATGGGTATAGCACAGTTAAAACTTTTATGGTGTCATTCTAATCACGTAAAGTTAGGAAGAAATAGAAATCATTCCTATGTTTCGAACATACACATAACTGAAGAAATAGAAATCATTTTCTTGTTCTCCTAATGAAGTTTAAACACACATAAGCAATGTATGACAGGTGCTATTGAAGTTTAAACACACATAAGCAATGTATGACAGGTGCAGGTACCATGGGGGCCGCTAGGGGGGGGAAAGCAGCACAGATTCCAAGGGCCCAAGCACTGAGAGGGGCCCCCAAGGGGGCCCAAAAGTTGAATCTCCCATGGGGCCCAACATCCCTGGCAGCGCCCCTGGCAGGCACAGGCAACACTCACCCCACCATCCGTGTGTGTGTCAATTATCCTGGGATCTGTATCCACTCACAGAGTCCATGTCCATAGAAAATGTCCAGCACCTTTTTCGTCTCCAGTTTGTAAGGAAAAACACAGTCTCAAGCTTGCTTCCACCATTGGCTTTGGGAAAGTTAACCCTGTAAAGGTGAGGGCAACGCCTTGTTCACCCCAGCAGCACTGAGACGGACGGAATGTAAACATTCAATCCCTTTTTGATGACAGGTCCACCCCCACCCACAGCAACTGGGAGGGTCTGTCCACGCCAAGTCTCCCTAGATTGCCGTGCAAGAGATGTATCGTAACCCTCACGACAGTGGGCTCAGCACTTGGTTTGGACAGTCTTAACGTGCATCTGACAGCACTTTGATGAACATCCAATTACTGGCCTAAGCCTTGATTTTGGCAGGACCTTTTCCTGTCGAGATGAACAAGAACAGAGAAAAGTACTCTACACATAGACATTTATCATAGTCAGTGTATCAGCCAAATCAGCATTGTTGTAAATGAATGTTTCAGGTTAGGTTAGGGGTGAAGTTTCAGAACAATGTTTCATTTAACATGTGCCCTATACACACATTTGTTTGATGCACTGATTAATCCTAAAATATCTCTCCTGTTTGAGATATGTGCCATCCACATGACTCAATAAGACTGAAGTAATTTCCGAAACAGACTTTGAGCACAGTAATTGTCCACACAAAATACCTGTTTGCATCAAACTCTGAAAAAGAAAAAATCAAAAAT
Organism: Engraulis encrasicolus; assembly: GCF_034702125.1. Classification (NCBI taxonomy): domain Eukaryota; kingdom Metazoa; phylum Chordata; class Actinopteri; order Clupeiformes; family Engraulidae; genus Engraulis; species Engraulis encrasicolus. The sequence goes on along the minus strand of NC_085876.1, from coordinate 14,905,447 downwards.
GAATAAACCAAAAATGAAAATTCTGCCAAACATCTCCCCACACCCTCCATTTCATAGGTACATATATCAAGGCAGGCTTCTTCAAACATTTGCTTAAAGACAGAAGCTCTCAGTCAACTCATCCACACACAGTCAGTAGTGTGGAGGAGGTGCGCAGCTGTAACAGAGTAGAGAGCATTATAATAGAAAAGAAACAAAAAAAAACGTTTTGTTAGTGGTGACAAAACAAAACCCAAGACAGACCGACCATTGTCTCATAATCTATACTCAAAATAAAATAGATAGCACTACATTCCGGGAGAACAACAATTATCAAGATCACAGCAAAATTATGAAAAAGAAAATTACTTAATCCCAAAAGTATAACATGAAACCGACTCTGGTCATATCTGACTATTGTGGCTCACGTTTAGAGTACAGTCCATTACTGAATAGGCCATAAACGCAGACTGAAAAAATATGGTTACTGCATCCAATGTAGCCCTGAAAATACTCTATGCACAGATGGACATAATAGGCAGAGAAGCATAACATTAAGCATGCAGTACAAAATTACTTTAATCATAGTATTAGCTGGCCTCACATAGTAGTTAGGTCTGCATAAATCCCTCTGTAACAGAACTAAAACATATTGGCATGCAGTCCTCACTGTCCTTCTGTCATGAGGTCATGATGATTTAGGGCCTAGCCCAACTCCTGCCAATAATGTCAGTACATTCAAAAATAGGGAGTGGAACACAAAGTATGGGAACACCTACCATCAAAACACTACACACAATTAACAATCTGGCACCACAAAGCATCTTACTGCTCACATCGTTACAACAAATAAGATAGGGTGTTTTTTTTTCTTTTTTTTTTTTTCTTTTTTTTAGTAATTTGAGAATCCAATAATATTTGTGGATATGCTTAGGTTACCTTGAGCATTGTGCCTTGCACACACTATACATGCTCTCCAAAAAAAATTTGAATAGGAATTAAAACCATAAGTAGTATATGCTTATCTCCCTCCTGTTGAGACATGGCTTAGCCCATGGCTCCATCAAATTAAAATGAATGACATTTAGTATTACTACTCTCCACTTTCTCACACCATTCCAAAGTTGCGCATTGTCATCACCCAGACATACAGATCACTAGATAAACCAATCAAAATGTAAGAGATAAAAAGAAAGAACACACAACTGCCATTGTAAAATACGCAACTTTAAAAGAAAAATGAAACAACCAGACAGACCCTTTACCTACGGTATAAAGGTCAGACCTTGTCTAACTTTAGGTCAAACGTCGCATGGTTTGAAAGAGAAAGAAAAAATGACATGATACATTTTTGTCTAAAAACATGATAAAATTAGACCAACCTTTCACTATTTGCCTTGTGCAAACACTTAATTTTAATCTTAACTTTTGAATCTTTGTTTGTATGAAGTTTCAATCTCAGATTCATCGTTAGTGTACAGCGGTGGTTCCCAACCTTTTTCTTAGGGGACCCATGTTTTTACTATGTTAAGCTTTGGTGACCCAACCACGCGAGCGCCCGCACGAGACGGAGTCACAAGATGCCCTCCGTTTCCTGCGATAACTTATTTTAGTTATTTTATTCCTCAATTCGTCTTTGGTCAAATGAATAAATGTTTAATGTAGCACTTACAATTTGTTTCGTCTATGCATTTATTAGTTAAATGCTTTGTCTTTTATTCAACATGGGCTATATATATTTAAAACGAAACCCCTTAAAATCAAGAGGGCTCCGCGACCCCCGTTGGATCTTTGGCGACCCATAAGGGGGGTCCTGACCCATAGGTTGGGAACCACTGGTCTACAGGTAGGCCTACTTATCTTCACACAGGAAAGAAAAGGGTGTTTCAAGACCCTTACACAGATTAATTCTAAGTATGGCACGGTAACACATATGGTTTATCCGAAAATAACAAACCAAACAATTCAAAACAGTAATGAAATGAAAATACAGAGAGACAACTGTCTCTTCCTTTGTAAATCAAACAAATGAAAATATAAGGATCCCAACGTCCCCAAATTCAAACTTTTAAAAGCAAGTAGAAAACCTTGACATGTCTCATCACCAGGGGTGGAAAGTAACTAATTACTTTTACTCAAGTATTGTACTTGAGTAGCTTTTATGAATACTTTGTACTTTTTAAGTAATTTTTAAAATTAATACTTTTACTTGTACTTGAGTACATTTTGACCCAAGTACTTTACTCAATTACACTGGAACCTGGCCTGAGTACTGAGTAAACAAAAAAATGACTGAGAGACAAAATGCAATGCACAATAATGACACAATCCGCCGGAAATGAAAGTTTGTGCAGGATGGCACACAGCATTTCCACTATTTTACTCTCTTGTATCAATGTATTGGATGATGGCTGGTGCCAAGCAAGAGATAGAGGTTATGGAGGACGATATTCAAGAAAATAAACATGACATTCTCAAGAGGAAAGCTAATTAAAAGTAACTAAGTAACTTTTACTCAAATTACATTTTAAGTGAAGTACTTTTTACTTTTACTTGAGTAGATTTTTAGATAGGTACTTTTACTTGAGTACACATTTTCTGTACTCTTTCCACCTCTGCTCATCACACACCTCATTCAATACCAGGCACTGCATAGTGCCAAACATGTGAAGCAATGTTCATACTTATAGTATTAAACTAATGACAATGATAGATATTTGACATAACTTTAAGCTGTGGTATTGTTTTATCCTAGGTCGGTGTTCAGTTTTAGGTTTTATTATAACGGGTGCTGCCCCTTTAATTAATCCAACATCACAGGGTCCCTTAGACCAGAGTTCGGTGGGGACTGGTTTTAGCAAATCTTCCTCCTCCTCTGTGAGAAAGAGGTTTCATCCTTCTTCCTCTAACATGTGTANTCCTGATTGCATAGTCACTGTCCAAAACAGGGCCTTTTTTCGTTAGGCCTACAGTAAATCATGAAAGCAAAACTCTTTTGCAAAGTTAACATGTTCAGGATAGTCCATTTAAAACAATAGCATTTAATGCACAAACAACGAGTAGGCCTATCACAAATATAAACAAATAGCCTTCAAAGTCTCTTCAACCTGCTTCAGCTTTCTTTACGTTCAGTTTCACTTTTCCATTGTTTATACAGACTGGGGAAACCTGGCGAACCCAGATTCCACAATTAAATTACACCTCTTTAAACCAACCAATACCCTACTTGCACAAACCATCAAAAAGAGACCATCGCAACGTTACGCTTTTCTTACACATAAAGGGCCAGGTAGAAAGGGCCCGGTGGCCTTCACCACGGTTGGTGATTTCTTACTTAAGACAATGCATTAAACATTAACAATCAATTGAAAACAGTTGCCTAAAGAAACAAACATAACTCCACAACCCCATTTTCTCGTGCCAAAAATAAATGGGTAAGAATGTGTGGAAAAACAAAATCATGACAAAATTCTAGACCTCAAAGTTGAATTGTAGAATAAAATAAAAGGCTCCTTCTTTTTTTTTTAATTTTGTTTCAACATGTGCACTCACAAGCTTCGGCTAACTCTGAACACAATAGAGTACCTCCTAGGGGTGGAACGATTGACAAAATTCACGGTGCGGTTCATATCACGGAATCAAGGTCACGGTTCTCGTTCATCAGCCTTTCAAATGCCCTCTTTCAAGTGGCTAATAGAATCAGACCTATCACTAAATATCCTACATATGGTTTGTATAGGCTTATAATGTGAAAATGGTGTGATTTTAATTGTGTCATCCTCTGATTGGTCTTATATACTAATGTATTAATCAGAGAGACTGGGTAAGATACTCCTAGAATCTCTACTTAACATATTTTTCTGGGCAGTACATGAATTGCGGTTTGCCACGGACTGCATTTCACGGTTCGGTATGGTGTGTGAATTATACGATTTCGGTTTTCGGTGCGGTTTGTACCATCCCTAGTACCTCCACTAAACACCCAAAGTATGTCTTCCACTCTCAGACATATTATAGGCACTCACTCCACAGATACACACGTACACTCCACAGACACATATACAACCTCTCTCACACACACACAGTGGGGTGTCCCACTAGGACAATTCATACAACAAATAGGGCCCACACAGACAGACAAACAGAGATCACAGTTGTTAGTAAACATATCATATTACTATATGGTATCTGAGACATTAACTGCTCAGTGAGTAATCCAAATGGCTGTCATTTGCTTTTTCACACTAGTTTTGCTATAATTTCAGAGTTTTCAGATCTACATTTTTTGTTTGTTTGTGGGCAATGCCTTGCCCAGTGACCCTTTTCTCCACATATAAAGCATTTATCAAGTATTTTTCTATTCGTACCGCTTTATCCAATAACACAAAGGTGCTATTGCCGTAGGGTCTTCTTTTTGTACTACTTTTCAGTCTTTACACGATAGTTCTTCCAAGAACTTCTCTCTGTCTTTGCTTTGCCCCGTTCCCATTTTGAACTAAAATTTGGCCCAGTGGTTCTTTAATACCTGCAGTATTCTAACACTGGGTTTTTGCAACAAGGTAGCGATCAACGACCGTTGTGGTAAGGTTCTCTTCGACCTTCTCAGGTGGAACCTTCTTGCATACGAGCATCCACAAGGGCTCACTACTTTACTCTTGTTGAATTGGTATGAAACACAATCACCTAATGGTAAATGTATTTCCTTTCATACACACTTCCACACTTTTCTCAACGCGGAGAACACAGATTTTAACTAGTTTCTTCTAAACTAGGGGAGTCTGCTCTCCCTTTACTTTACGTAGTCCAGTCTTTAACTTGTTCAACGACACAGAGGAGTCTGGCCTCCTATTTTACCTGATAGAGTCTAGAATTGTCAGGGTTTTACTCTCTATTTACCGTCTTTCACATTCAATCCTTTTGAATAAAAGACCTACTCACAATTCTCTGTTCTCTTGGGGTATTCCGTCAACCCTCAGATCCCAGCCTGCGAGGGAGGGACCAGTCCCGCAAAGGGTCTTAGTGCTGTGGCCACAGTCTTCCTGGATCTCACTCGCACGCTGGAATCGTCAGGTATCTTGGAATCCGGTTCGAAAGGACCAATTAAATGTTAGGTTTAAGCTACCAACATTTATCTCTAATAACCTGTACAGAAGAGTCACAGAGAACTTGAGTTAAATTCAACACTTGCAAGGAGGGTGACCAGGAGACTGCTTTCAGTTACAATGTCCAAGATCACTCTGAAAACAGCCTCCTTCTCCTTACGTTTTATTGAAGGAAAGCCCTAGTTACAATTTCGGTTTCAATTGGTCTAAGGGGAGGGGTAATTAGCTAAACCAGTTGAAACCAGTTTACACAGTAGCATATTTCTTAGCAGAATACCAGTTTACACAGTAGCATATTTCTTAGCAGAATATCTTGTTATTTAGCTGAAACAGACTGAATGTGACCTTGTCCTTTTCTCCTCGCCTAATGAGAGAGTGTTTGCTACAGTTGAAGAACATTCCTGCTCTCTCTCTCTCTTTCTCTGGCCTGCAGGCACAGAGCGAAAACAATGACACATTCAGAATATACGCACATACATATGCCCTGACTTAAAGCCTGGGAAAAGAGTTAGACAAAGTGAATAACTTATGTACATTACTCCAACACACCTGTTCCACAATTATTGGCACCCTTAACAATTCCCAGGAAATAAATATAATTGAAGCATTTCTGTCATTTCTACAGTAGTTTACAAAGTTTACCAGAGTATGTAGGAACATTTAATTAGTAATTCATCACTTCCTGTTTCCCTGGGGTATAAATATGACGTGACACCGAGGCCATTTCTCTTATCCACTCTTAAACATGGGAAAGACAAAGGAACACAAGCATACAAGTGAGGCAGATGTGCGTCGACCTTCACAGGTCAGGCAGAGGCTACAAGAAGATTGCCACTCAACTGCAGCTGCCCATATCCACTGTGAGAGGAATAATTAAGAAGTTCAAAACAACTGGAACAGTGGTAAACAAGCCTGGACGAGGACCCAAGTTTATTTTGCCACCACGCACAGTGAGGAGGATGGTAAGAGAAATCAAAAGATCTCCAAAGCTCACTGTTACAGAATTACACCAAATGGTAGCATCGTGGGGTCACAAAGTCTCCAAATCAACCATCAGGCGCTGTCTACACGCCAACAAGCTGTTTGGGAGGCATGCACGGAGAAAACCTTTCCTCACTCACAATCATAAACGCAAGCGTCTGGAGTTCGCCAAGCGGTATTGGGGCTTCAACTGGGACCGTGTGCTTTGGTCAGATGAGACCAAGATTGAGCTTTTTGGCAACAAACACTCTAAGTGGGTCTGGCGTACCACGAAAGATGCGCATGCTGAAAAGCACCTCATACCCACTGTGAAGTATGGGGGTGGGTCAGTGATGCTGTGGGGCTGTTTCGCTTCCAAAGGCCCTGGGAACCTTGTTAGGGTGCATGGCATCATGAATGCTTTGAAATACCAGGACATTTTAAATCAAAATCTGTTGCCCTCTGCCCGAAAGCTGAAGCTGGGTCGTCACTGGGTCTTTCAGCAAGACAATGACCCTAAACATATGGCCAAATCTACACAGAAATGGTTCACCAGACACAAAATCAAGCTCCTCCCATGGCCATCTCAGTCCCCTGACCTCAACCCCATTGAGAACCTGTGGGGTGAGCTGAAGAGGAGAGTACAGAGAAGAGGACCCAGGTCTCTGGATGATTTAGAGAGATTCTGCAAAGAGGAATGGCTGAAGATCCCTCTTTCTGTCTTTTCCCATCTTGTGAAACATTATAGGAGAAGATTAGGTGCTGTTTTGTTGGCAAAAGGTGGTTGTACAAAATATTAACACCAGGGGTGCTAATAATTGTGACACACATTATTTGATGTCAAATAATTATTTCTTGATGTGGGATTTTTTCCCCACTGAATAAATGCACTTGTATTGAAGGTTGGATTTTTCTCTTTTTTTCCATTAAGGTCCCATATTATTTAGAAAAAAAAAAAAATAATTGGAAGCTAAAAAACACATCTCAACCAGGGGTGCCAATAATTATGGAGGGCACTGTAAATGCCGAATCGTACCTACTTTAAATCGCATACCGACAGTATGGTTTCATAGCCCTAACACATGTGCCACGCTACAAGTCTGTAAACTACATAAAATCAGTCTTCATGGCTTGGATAGACAGATACTGCCTTTCATGTCTTAAAACTACACACATCATGTCTATACACATATCATATCTACGTATACTCACCCAGTCTACATAGCTCTTAAAACCATGTTCAAGTGTTTGCCTGTATACTAAATCTGTCTTTGGGTCACCATACTCACTACTGTGTCACCATACTCACTACTGTAAATACCAGTCTCCATGATTTCAAACATCATACACCAGTCTTTGTGATGCTAAACTACAAAAAACCCCAAAAACGTTGGACGTCCCTATAGTGCACACCAGTCAACACTTTAAACTGCATGTAACCCGTAACTCTGGGAAGTAGGATAGGACTATAGGAAGTGAAAATACAAGTCATTATGGCTTTAATCTACACATACCAGGCACTGTCAGTATATCAGTACTGTCTGTAGTGTTTCTGTATCTGTTTTATCTATCTGTTTATACGGTGTGTCTTAGATTTTATGTACGTGTCATGTGTTTGTAGCTTATACTGTACACATATGGTATAGTACCTCTCTCTTGAACTACAAAACTGTCAAATTTGTTTCTACGCTTTACAGTTCTAAATGACACATACCAGTCTTCATGGCTCTTCTGCCGGCCATGAAGTGTGGGTGGTTGAAGTCCGCCACCCAGGCCTTGGCCCCGTGGCCCGTGTAGGCCTTCATCTTGTTAGGGCTCTCGCGCTCCGCAAACTGCTTGTGGAGGTGACTGATGACCTGAGATGGTGAGACCATTTGAAAACATCAGGTTGACATAGTTCATCACCAGCCATTTTAAACACAGACACACAGACACACACGCGCGCGCGCACGCACGCACGCACGCACGCACGCACGCACGCACGCACGCACGCACGCACGCACGCACGCACGCACACACACACACCTTGTTTTCTGTTGCTTGTTTTATACTGTATGTACTGTATGTCTATGTGTCTGAAATCATAACCTAAAGTGAATTACACTATGCATCTCATTTGGAGTGTGTCATACCAAGTAGATACACTATATTGTAATGTCACTCTAAATTATGTTAAATGGAAAATATTTCTCCATGGAGAAAAACATTCAGTGTGTGTTAAGGCTGGGATAGGCCATGGAAATAGATAAAACTTCACAGTAACCCACCCTCAACAATGAATACTGTGTGCCTACAGACACAATAGAATGTTAAGGAAACAAAAACAGGTTCAATCAAACAGGAAGAGAAAAACCTGCATTATCTTACCAACTTCTCCACATGCTTGGGGTCCATGTCTGGGACGAGACGGATGGAGAACTTGCCAATGACCTTGCGGGGAATGACAGTCTTGGCCCCGCCTTCGGAGAAAGCACCCTGGATTCCATGCAGGGAGAGAGATGGGTACCTCCATCGATGCATCAGAATTTGTTCCTTCATGCAAAAACGCAAAACCAATCAGTGTCTGACAGACTCACACTAACACAGTACAATTTCTTTTTATGAGAAAGTACATCATTAGATATCAGGTACAAAGTAATGCAAGTAAATACAAACAAATCATTTATAAGAAAGTAAATATCAAAAGCTTCAAACTTGATCACAAAAGCTGAGCGGGAGGTACATTAACATACTTTTGTGTCGTGCAGCAGTTTGCATGCGCCGACATCCTTGCAGTACTCGTCCATGTCGAAGTCGATCTTCTCATAGAGCTTCTTCTCCTCCTCCGTGAGCTTGGCTACGGATTCGTACATCCCAGGCACCAGGATCTTCCCCTTTTTGTCCACCAGGGAACCTGATTGGACGCAGCCGAAGATCAACAAGCATATAGCCTGACAAGCCAGAGCATTCACAAATGGTCTGATTACGCTTCTCTGGGGAGGGTTAGTTTAGTCGTCCGGCCAATAATCGATCGCACATGGGCACATAACATACGCCATGAATGTCACCTGTCAGCTATTGGTCACCACTCATTTCAAACCAGAGCTGAGCTCACTCCTCTCACTCAAGCGCTCCAGGGCATCGAGGATCCAGACCAGAAATGAATTAATGTGGTCTGATAAAACCAGGCTAATATGCACAGGGTCTAAAACCAAGTCTCCAATCTCACTCCAACAACTAGACATAGTTGAAAGGGTTACCCACACAACCTATGAAAGGGATACTCACCCATCATTGCGATCAAGTCCGTCATGGCCTCGTGCACTGCGCCTCCGAACACTCCAGAGTGCAGGTCCTTATCACAACACTCCACCTGCAGAACAGAGGCAACAACATTATTACATTTAAAAAATATATAATGTAAAATATGACAGAAACATTTTTAAAGGCAAGATTAGGTAAGAGTGTAGTTAGCGCATGCTGTAGTAATACGAGGCAAAGATCCTGCCTGGTTTGCTTGTGCAATAAATATGGATGGTGTAAGGCAGTGGTTCCCAACCTTTTTCTTCAGGGACCCATGGTTTTACCATTGTAAGCTTTGGTGACCCAACCGTGCGAGCGCCTGCACGAGAAGGAGTCACATGATAGGCCTACCCTCTATTTCCTGCTATAACTCATTTTAGTTATTTTATTCCTTTTTTCGTCTTTAGTCAAATATAGAATATATAAATAAATGTTGTTGCTTCTATGCATATATTATTTAAATAAATGCTTTGTATGTCACAGGTCGTGAGGCGCGCCCGTTTACAAGCGGCACCCCCTTTGATTTCCCATTACCCGGAGGAGTAAACCAAACACACCAAAACATGCCAAGACACAGGAAATCAGTACTAAGTTCACGTTTTTATTAAAAGACTAAAACAAGGGGGGGGGCGGCAGTCTCTGTTTTGGGATGTCGAGGGGGGGACGGAGGAGAGAGTCTCATGGGGAGTGGGCAGATTGTACTGGGCGGCGGCGGACGGCCAGCAGCGACAACAGGGGGGTGGCGTCACTAGTCGACGCTGGGCCAACAGGAGGGGCTGGTTTCGCTGAGCGGCGCTGATGTGGAGCAGGCTGGCTTCACTGGGCTGGTCCGGAACGGCGAGCGGGGCTGGTTTCGCTGAGCAGCGCGGGCGTGGAGCAGGCTGGCTTCACTGGGCTGGGCCGGAACGGCAAGCGGGCGCCGACGTGGAGCAGGCCGGCTTCACTGGGCTGGGCCGGAACGGCAAGCGGGCTCGTTTCGCTGAGCGGTGCGGGCGTGGAGCAGGCTGGCTTCACTGGGCTGGGCCGGAACGGCAAGCGGGCTCGTTTCGCTGAGCGGCGCTGACGTGGAGCAGGCTGGCTTCACTGGGCTGGGCCGGAACGGCAAGCGGGCTCGTTTCGCTGAGCGGCGCTGGCGTGGAGCAGGCTGGCTTCACTGGGCTGGGCCGGAACGGCAAGCGGGCTCGTTTCGCTGAGCGGCGCTGGCGTGGAGCAGGCTGGCTTCACTGGGCTGGGCCGGAACGGCAAGCGGGCTCGTTTCGCTGAGCGGCGCTGACGTGGAGCAGGCTGGCTTCACTGGGCTGGGCCGGAACGGCAAGCGGGCTCGTTTCGCGATTCACTGAAGGCTGGGAGAGCAGGGAGGACAAATCCTACTGGACAGAGTCAGACTGGTTGGGGGCAGACTTGACACCACTGTACCTCTTCTCGTGGGGGCTTAGTATCACAGGCGGAGAACACTCGCACACCACACTGCAAACGTGTCCTGTTAACACAGCAAGCGAGGTTACCAGGCAAAAGAACTGCAAGCCACACCACAAATTATTAGGGGCCCAATGGGCCAGGACTCACACGCGCAAAGCCCCCGATGTAGAAGTATGGTGGTGTTCGGGAACACGCCCTTGGTCCCAGTCTTCAGTCTCTAGTTTCCAGTCTCCTCGTTGACAGCGCTAGGGTCCTCCGGGAGTCCACGTTCGTCACAGCAAGCACACAGCACAGCACAGCAGTCGGGTATTCACTTCAAGCACATAGAAAGTAGCAGAAAGCATCCACATGAAGGTGGCACACAACACACTATTTAAGGCTGCGACTCACGGTATCCCGGTAGATAGCGCTCCGTGGGAGGTGAAGGAAGTTCCCAGCTCTCAGATTCCCGGAGGGAGGATGGTAGAGTAGTGTCAACCAGCCGGCACGTTCGGAGCGAGCTCACTCCTTCTTGACAGTCACACGAGAGGAGAACACACTCATTAGATCATCAAAAACGCTGGGTCCAAAGCGTTGAAAGTAAACATGCACCCCAGACCACTTGATACTTGATACTTGATACTACTTAGCTTCTCGCTGCCTTCGCTCCGGTCCTTGCACTTCTCGTCCGTTGGCTCCACCGGTCTCCCGTCTTCGCCGCCCGCCTCGTACTGTTGAAAACCTAGGGCATATAAAGTTCTTCCTTCCACATAACCTCCAATCGTGCTCCTCCATTCATTACAGGCAATCATCGCCACTTGTAGCACACAGCTGACCCCCATTGCACTGTTAGCACTGGTGTGTTTACATTGGTTAAGGTCCGCCGCTTAACTGGCCCCGTGTGTCACAGCCAACCCTGCACAAACGTTCCTCCCCCACTCAATTCAGCCACCCGGGCGACAATTTGTCATTTATTCAACATCGTCTATTTAAGGTATTTAAAATGAAACCCCTTAAAATCAAGAAGGCTTTGCGTCCCTCTGTGGATGTTTGGCGACCCATCGGTTGGGTCCCGACCCATAGGTTGGGAACCACTGGTATAAGGGACATCACTCAAGCCGCTGCCCAACAACGCGCCTGTGACGCGACACTGAATTTTGCATTGAAGTCAGTCAGTCAGTCTACAGAATTTTGCCATTGTACTGGAGGATTTAAAGGCTGGTTGGCCATATCAAGCTGCGTTTAGCTTGGTGCAGCAGCTAGAGATGCATTTTCCAACACGAAAATTGCTATCCAGCTAGTAGAGTCAGTGGCATTGCAACCAACAAAGCAGATAATCTAGCTTGTGACTGTAGTTTTGGGAACCTAGTCTGCAGAGGTGTCGAGAAAGAGCTAAAAAAAATGCTTGGGGTGTACGCAAGACAGAAAAGGTTGGGAAACACTGGGTTAGTGGCTAGTGTTCACTAGCCTGATTATCATCGACTTTCAAATTTCTTCAAGAGCATAACAATTAACATTTCCAAAACAGCATGGTTGACCCACCTCCCTAGGTTTGCAACTGATTGACTGGTATCAGACAAAGTGGGTGGAGATCCTGATTTTTCGGGAGACCAGAAATGACACTTGCACTGCTCTTGACCTAACTAGAAGCAATGCAGAAGGTGTTGCGTCACTAGGAGGGCGTGGCCTGGCTAAGCGTTCACATACCTCAATGAAGAAGTAGCAGATGCCGCGCCCCGCGTAGGTGATGCAGGGCTTGGTCTTGCCCAGCCAGTAGCTGTCGGAGATGCAGACGTAGTCCACGTCGTTGAAGAAGGAGTCCTTCCGCGAGAAGACCAGCTCGTCCAGGCCCTTCGAGCCAGACTCCTCCATCCCCTCAAAACAGAACTTGATGTTGATGGGAAGCTCCTACAATTAAATAAGGGAAAGAGGTCCATGAAAGGAACATTAAGGAAAGGTACACACTGACAGATGCTTCCAAATGTGAGTCTAATAACGCAATGTTTCGGAGATGTTGTGTTTCATTCACATGCCATGAAAAACAAAGGGTCTGGAACACTGTTTCACTAAACTCACATTTCGGAGAGTCGATCAGTGTGCAGATCTTTATTATTTCTTGTTTTAGTTCAGGTTTTCAGATCAAGCACCTGCACTTGTGTAATGCGCCCCCATATTTTCTCTATTTGACTGCAAAAAAAGAAGCACTTAGGCATGACAGGAGCTATGTTGAAATGGGTTATGATACTGTCTGAAAGTTATCCATGTCATCACTTTTTATGCAGGATATGAAAATGTATGCTGCTCAGTTGAGTATATTCCAGTCACACGACATTAAAAAAAAACATCTCAAACACTGACTGAGCAGTGCACATTTAATGAGTGTTAGGAGCTGGAGATCACCCTGACATTAACACAGAATAAAGCTTTTACAGTCAGAAAACAAGAAACGACCTTTGATCATCAGACAAGAATTAAAAGTGAAATCTTTTTTGGAATCTGACTGTTGAAATGGCCACAATACACGGGGTCAGGGTGTAGACCGATGTGCTTTTTAGACTCTTGTCAAAGCTCAGAGTGCCCATCCTATTTCCTCTGTCTTTTGTATCCTGACAGTTTGATGCCTTTGTAATCTGGTTGCAAAATGCAGAGAGCAAAATAAAAAAACTCCACCACTATTCAGCTGTTGTATTTTGCGTTACACTAGACAAACTATTTCCCACGCCAGATGGACTACTCCCACGCCAGATAAACATTAATCTCAATGTTGCAGAATTGCATAGCAGATTAGATTTGCTTTAACTGATCATACCTTGCTCAGCTGATTAGATCAATGACTGCTAATTGAATTCGGGCACTTGAAGAGAGTGTGGTTTTTTTTATCAACTCTGAAGCATTAATGTCATCCCAAGCAATATTAGATTTACACATAGAAATCAATGGTGCGTGGTTCTTTCAATGCTGCTACATGTATACATTAAGTTAGAATATCTTGATTTATACTTGAAGTCAAAGTGCTGCTGTTTGTGCCCTTGAGCCGGTTTCACTAAGATAGAGTATGACTATAACTTAGATAGCGGGTCTAGTCGAACTAAGCACATACCTCTAACAAATACTGCTGCACAGAGAAGTTACGACTCAGGCTATCATGAGTTGTATTATGTTGCATAGGATTGTGTGGGTATTTCAAGACTCTTTACAAAAAAAAAAAATACAAATCAATAAGTGCGTTAGACTGGTCTATACATAAATTTAAGACCAATTATCACCCATAGACCAATCTAAACTACATTAGTGAAACCAGCTAACGGTAGGGACACATTGACGCGAATTTGGCCAAGCGAAGCAAACTTCGCCATTCATTCCTATGAGAGAGGTGGAGACAAGCGAACAGGAGCGAAGCGAAGCCAAATCATTAAACAAAGTTGTACAAATGAGAAACGAATTCGCCAGCAGTGGCCCAATCAAATCAACAGTATCTCCACCTCGCTTGTTTCGCCTCTTATGTGTCCCTACCTTAAGGGAAAATTCATTCATATTCTCTCTCTCTCTCTCTCTCTCAATGGGAGTTAATATACTGAATACATATCTCAGTGATCATCTGAATGCGGCCACAATGAATGAATGGTGTGGCATGGCCCATGCAAGTGGGGCCTTGCCGGAATCTACTGCTACGTATATGTCATGGTAAAGTTTGGGAAGCCCTGGCTAAGGTAAGCTACCTGCTTGGTCTTCTGGTAAGCCTCAATGCAGTTGAACCAGGCCAGGACCGGGCCCTTGTCATCAGTCGAGCCTCTTCCATACAACTTTCCTAATAGAGGAACAAGGGAGCATAGTCAACTTCACCCACCAAGGAAATCACAGCAGAAAATGTTTAAGGGCGTAACGGAAAAAAGTTAGTTCAATTCCTGAAATAATGTATGCAAAAAATTGGAAAAAATAGAATAAAATAAGGAACTCAGTGGTTTGTGTGTGCATTTTTGGGAAAATGTGTCCTGCGCTGTGACATCATTGGTGTGACATTGCTGTAAGATATGACAAAAATTATTAATATTATGCACAAACATATCCCCCATGCTCTTTATACTATTGTTCCTTTAACCCCCCCCCCCACACACACACACACACACACTACTACTCACCTGTACCCCAACCCCCACCCACACACACCTATGCATTGAACAGGCAGACAACTGTGATTTCACTGCATGGTTTCACTGTATTACTTGTAATAATTGTGTGAATGTGACAAATAAATCTCCTGGTATCCTTATATCCTTGCATGATACATGAAAAACAAGTAAGGATTGAGCAACACATTGTATAAGCATGTCACACCGCAGGACATGGAGTCACACCACATGAAATTCACTGCATTGTGGTCATTTTAATCCTTTTGTATACATGACTGACCTTTGAGCTCATGCTAACTAGATAATGATTTTGTGTGCTTTCATTTATGAAAAAAAAACTTTTTTTCCCTTCTATAACAGCAGTCACACCACAGCCAAATGCTTCATAAATTATTCAAAATGTTGTTGGTTAATTTATATATATATTATATTCCAGGTTTCATTAATATTACAGTCACAGCGCAGGACATTAGACATATAAACCTTTAAATAAATCTTAACAAAAATGTTTCTTCTCATCTAAGACTAATATGAAACATAATGTGACACATCTTCTTTCATTCACATTTGTTTTTAAGAGGTAAAATAACAGTTTTAACAGGTTTTAAACAATGTTATGTAAAACAAGCCGTCATGTCAACCACCCTTATACAACATATCTGGTGTCAAAGACCAACAACACCATTGGAGTACTAAAAGCAGAGTCCCTCTGCACAACCGCTGTCCAGGTGCTGGTGATGTGCAGTCAATGTAATCCAAGGAAAAGGGGGTAAATCAAGGCACACTGGTCTTCTTTGGTGAACATGTACTGTTGCTTCATCAGGTTCAAACAAAGAGTCTAAAGAAGAAGACCAGTGTGCATTTAACCATTTTATCCCCACATTTCAGGCTATTCTTAGGAATCTCATGTATAAATGTATGTGTAGATTGACTTCATCAAGAAATTGTATTATACTGTGTTTGTCCAATGTAAAGGAAAGTGATACCCAATACAATTCAGACATATGGAAATATTGGAAAAGTCAATTGTACATGGGACTACTATAGCCAGTCTGAGTCTTTTTTAAATAGGCCTAATGATTGTGTGTGTGTGTGTGTGTGTGTGTGTGTGTGTGGGGGGGGGGTGTTAATGTTTTTGTATGTCTTTTATAATGTATTGTTCGTTCTTATCTGGACCTTGAGTCTGTGAATAAAGTTTATTATACCCAGTTCCTATTAGAATGAGGAAGTGAAATTAAGACTGTGCGCTCAATAATCTCAGTTTGAATCAGGCGACATGTCACGTGGCTGGAAGTATGTCTCCAGTCACGCAAAAAAATCAGGCAATTTAAATCATCAACCACATGAGCAGTCTGAACAAAATTATCCCACTCTCTCTCTAATGCTGTGATCTGCACCCAGGCAGTTTGTGTACCACTAGGGGTACACAAGCACACACTGCGAGGTGTACGTGGAACATTTTATATTATAACTAATGTATCGAGCCTTTGTCACATTAGGAGAGGGGAAGAGCGCATAGAACAAGAGGTGAGGGGGTACTCATTGTATGACACAAAAGTATTTGGGGGTACACAAGACAAAAAAAAACACAAAACAACTTTCCTTTAAGAGTGTACCGTCACACCGGTGTGACGGGAATGTTCGGGCAGTGAAAGTTCTATAGAATTCTGGGCGTCATTCAATACAATATGGAATTGTAGAATCTTGCATTGTTATAGAATGCATTCTTTTTATAGAATGCTCAAAAACCCACACTCTTAAAGGTTAAAACAACTCACCATCTACCTCCACCAGTTTGAAAGGCTCTGTGTCCCAGCCGTCCTCGAGTGCTGCGGGCTGAACGTCAAGGTGGCCGTAGATGCACACGGTCTTCTTGGCAGGATCTGAGCCCAGGTTGCCCAAGATGATGGGAGGAAGAGGGATCTCCTTGCCATCCGCCAGCTAGACATAATGAGGCAACATGTATGATGAACACTGTCAGTGTGCAAAGGCTCTCATTCATCCAGGTCCTTAGTAGCCTGGTTTTACCAGACCACATGAATTACTTCTGTAAACAGGTTCGGTCGACCAACATGAGACAATAAAGAGTCAAGTGTCAAAAATGTTTACAATTTATTTTGAAACCAAGTTCATGGGAGAATCATGAACCATCCACCTTACCAAAGTCTGTTCCCATAAGTCCCATCACTCGGCGGCCGTCTTGGCTACGCCTCAAACTGACTATTTGAGATTAGTCAGTGATGGGGTATATAAGAATGAATGGGGGAAATAATGTTGTGTGACAGTGGGACAACACAGCGATACACAACTCATATGGTTGGAATCACAATGAAAAACTGGGTTTAATGGCCGTCTTAGAATGACCTAAACATGAAAGTAACACTTTAAAACAGCGTTTTTCTTTATGCTATTTTTGATCTGCGCATGCGCCACATTCCACGACAACGTTCTGTTTTGCGGCAGGTGGGAGCAAGTTGCGTGGACTTCACCTCTTCCGGCCGGCTGTCAAACGGGCATCCATTCTCCGGTCATCGTACAGAAAAGACACTGGATTTATTTTCTGATAGCCAACGCAGTAAGCACAATGGTCGTCCCTGCTCATCAGTAATAATAATTTAAAAAAAAATGATGTAGGCCCTAGGCTAGCCTGCCTCAAAATTGGTGTTTTAAACTGTGATATCATGTTGTTGCCTAAACTGATAATAGCTATGATCAACGGTGAAAAATATAAGAAAAAAAAGCTAAACTGATCAAAGTTGAATGTCTTGCAGACTTGCTCCCGTTTTGCTTTTTCTTACTTATTTGTTTTCAACCATAAGAAAAAACACAACGGGTGTGCACATGTATGCACACGGCCGTTTTTGTTTCCGTGATTAGGCCTATATCTGTCCCTTTGTCTTGCACCTGCATTTTGGATGGACGCAGAAAGGTGATTAATGGTCGAGTTGCGCTCTCTGCCTAATTCACAATGAAGTTTCCACGGACGGCAAACAAACATGGCCGCCAGCAAACAAACCGATTAGGTACGAGCAGTCGTAAAGGTTTACGTTTGCACTTGCGTCGAGACGATTGGATAAGTGACAGCACAGCTCAGCAGGCAATTGGCTCTCGTTACCGGACAGGTGGGAGTGACGCCGGCAAACGCCATGTTCGCGTAGCCAAATGCTCTCGTTCATTCCTATGGAAGGTTTCATGAGTGATTCGTCTCGTATAAGACCGTCTCTGACCTTACCCACTGCTGACACAAAGGAGACCAAGGGGCGGGCCCTCCACAAGCCCAGGTTTTAAAGGACTCTTCTTCTCCCCATGAACCCAGTCTTTCACAGCAGCAAATCCCACAGCTCCCCCATTGTCCTAGCCCCATTATTGCACCCCTACTCTCATCCAGACCATCCGGTTACACGTCATTACATTACACTAATTACTGGCACTTGGGTGGGAGGAGTGAGCTCAGCTCTGGTTTGAAATGACTGGAACAATTGACATTCATGAGCCACGGTATCCAAGATAATGTCTGCATACCACCAAGAGGCATGAACCACATTCAATAGGATTAACTGTGGGCCAACAGTCCCCAGGGACCAACATGGTTGATTTTCCAGTTTGTGCTGTTTTTTTTCTTTGGGACTGGTCCACATTTCCGAGGGGGTTGCCCATCTTCAATACAGTGGTCTACAAAAACGGCTTGTATGCATGAGGGTTAGTTTCACCCAAAAATGCCCGGATGTTTTTTTGGGTCCCAGTCTAACCCTACAGGTCATTTAAGTCGAAAGGGTTTAGTTGTAGGCCATTGGCCTTACGAAGGTAAGTTCAGCGGCATTACAACTTTGTGTAACATTGTGTTTTAACAGGGCACATGAACATAAAATCATGCTTCAACGCTACATGTCTTTGCATAAATATAAAATCCATTCAAATACAGCTACTCACGCCTGACTGGCACATGTCCAGGCATTAGCAACAATTTAACAGCTTTCAGGCATTTACCTTCTGTGTGCCGATGTCGACCAGCTCCACTGTTCCTCCGAGTTTCTCAAGATCCTTTGCAGCCATCTCCATCTGCTTTTTGATCTCCCCACGTTTCTCTGGCCACGCAGACACACTCTGTACAGCGACCCATTCTGCCAAACGCTGTAGGGAAGAGGATGGTGCCTCTTGTTAGATGTGCACTTGTGGGCAAGCCAAGGATTTCACATTTAAACAGCGAGATGTTTTCACTACTCCACATCAAGGTGGCATGACAAAGAGTTTTTTCTTACCTGGATGTACTCTTCTTGGTGGTCATCCACGTACTTGAAGATTTCTGGAAGGTTAGCCATGTCTTCTAACTTTCACCCTTGCACCGCAGTCACAGCACTGGAAGTGGGCCTTTGTCTGTGGGGTGTCACATATTATCAGATTGCTACTATCACAGCACAGGCTCCTCCCGTGGGCTCGTCAGAGACGATCGAAATGTGACCCTTCCTGCTGGACCACTCAGTGGGGTCAGAATTCTGGGTAAGTAGCTTCCTGCCTTGTTAATGGCCAATTCCCAGGGAGCGTTCCAATATGCAACCTTGCGTCCTCCACTTGTGCTTGTGGCCTCGCCCTGCCTCCTGGCCCCTCCTCCATGGAGAAAACAATAAAGTTTTCCAGCTGTCAGCCTAGCCACAGCAACTTTTGGGGGACTGTTTTTCATTCATCATCCCAATTGCAAATGAGAAAAACACTTTACAATTGAGCTTTTACGAGATATTCAAATATAATGCTGTTGTCAGTGATGTCATCATGACGTATTACTTCCTGGTATGAGACCACAAACACAAAGTGGAGGACACAATGTTGCATATTGGAACGCACCCCCACTGTCTGGTTTGCATCCTTCCAAGTGTATCAGCCTTCGTAATCACACCCAGAGACTGGATACTCTTTGGTGAACTCTGCAGTGACCAATTGGGCTGACACACTTCCAAGGCTCATACACTTGACATTGGGAAATGGTGAACATAGGTTAAGAACTGCATTTGTGAGTGCCTAATTCGCAGGGGTGGACAAACTGGACTGAGAAAGTAAAAGTCCTCCCAGATTTCCCTTCGGCCTGTTTTCCTGAAACAGGTGACGGCAAGTCGGTCATCAGGCCGCAGAACACCTCGTTGGCCAGATGGCCTATTGCACTGCTCTCGCACTGCTCTCGCTGTGGCTGTCGCACATGTCGCCACACCTTCCAGGCGTTGCCCAGCTCCGAGATGCTGACGGCAGGGCTGCCGTTTGGCAGGAGCAGGTCGTCCTGGCCCTTGCTGTTGAGGTTTCCGTGCAAGCCACAGATCTTGCCCCTCATGGAGTCGGGCAGCAGGACCACCAGGTACTGCTTCCAGTCATACAGCACCTCCAGCCCAAAGTCTGTCACCAGCTGCACAAATTTTATTTTACTGTTACATTAGTTATGTACACTGTAACAAAACCGGTAACAGCATGTGACACTATGTACAGTACTTGCAATTATTATTCAAAATAGTATTCCCCTCATTTTACGTGGCATATTACACAGTAGTGTTATGCATGCATACACATTCATGGAATAAAATAATACCGTAGCTTTGAGTAGAGCACTGCAAAGTACAGTAGTTCAAAGTATCAGACGTTGACTTACTCTCACTATTCCATATTCTTGGCGTTGGAAAGTGAAGGTGTAGTCGTAGACCCTGACGGTGACCTTCTCCACCACAGGTATCTCCTGATCAGGGCGCTTCTGACTTTTCACCTCCACGGCAAAGAAGGGGACCTCACGACCACCAACACCATCACCATCCCCACAGTGGCTTGAAGCCATCATGTATGTGCAGTTGCCCATGAAGTTGTAATAGGTGCTGTCGAAGGTGCGGAAGTGGCGTGGAACAGGGGGGGAAAACCCTGGGTGCATCCCAATATGTGACCTTGCCTCCTCCACTTCCCTCCTCCACTTGCTTCTCGTCATGATGACATCACTGACAACAGCATTATATTTCAATATCTTGCATAAGCTCAATTGTAAAGTCTTTTTCTCATTTGCAATTGGGATGGTGAATGAAAAACAGCCCCTCAAAAGTTGTTGTGGCGAGGCTGACAGCTGGGAAACTTTATCGTTTTCTCCACGGAGGAGGGGCCAGGAGGCGGGACGAGGAGACAAGCACAAGTGGAGGAGGCAAGGACACATATTGGGATGCACCCCCTGACTCATTCTTAGAGCCCAGACCACTTGGGGGGCCCACCGGGGGCCCTCCCATGGAAAATATTTTTCTTCTTTCATTTTTTTAAACATTGTTTTAAAAATAATGTCAATACATGTTGGTAATTTATGTAATTCCAAGGTTCTCTGGAAATACATCTGTTGAATTGGATATACTAGCCTGCAAATCGGCTATATTCTATATCAGACACCCCCATTATCACGCATTGGTTTAGTCCGCCCTCTCGCGGACTTTTGATTGTACAATATGCGGAATCAACACTCACTCACGTCTTTATTATTAGGCATTAAACGCAGCAGCCGGTTAGCAATGAAAGACTTCTAAAACACCAGGCTTTCACAAAAGAATAGAAAGGCAAGAGAGACAGGGGAAACAAAATGAAGGAAAGCAACTGCAGCTGATTTCTTGCAAGAAAGGTGAGCCCAAATGTCAAAATTACAGCCTACAAAGTAGGATACCTAACTATCCCATTCCCATTCCGTGTGGCCTTCTGTGATAGCCGATGTCAAATGAAAAAAATAATCTCATTTTGTTGGCTATCATTGTGAACCCATATTTGTCTTTGATAGGCCTATATTCATAACAAGTGTCCCAAAAGACCAACATGAGTCGATGTTGGTTCAAATATCCAAATGATAGCAAAGCCTATTTGTAAAATGAATCCCACTCAATTTCAGAAAATGTCACGAACGTGAAGATGCCCCCTGTCGCAGCAGGTGCAAATGGTGTGAACTTGAGAGAAGGTGAGCCTATTTTAGCTAATATCCTAGTCTTGAAGAAAAGCGGTTTCTCAACCGGGTGCAATGCTGCCCGCCCTGGTCATCAAATTTGCAGATTGATTCTGTCGATATTAGCCGACGTCATATTCATCAGTTGCCAATGTCAAGGTGGCGGTGCGAACAGCTGTCAGTCTTGAACCTTCATTCTGCTTTTATTTTGCGGTCTCAAAGCTCTGGTTACTTGGCCATGTCTCTGACCATCTGACAACGCCCGTTATAGCTGAAGTGTGGTAAAATAATGACGAGATTTTGACGGGGCACCAGTCTGCGTTTTGAATGTTGCTGACGCCATTCTAATCTGCGCAAAGCGCAAGAGATGACCCTGTTTGCATAGCGCAAGAAAAGAGGCAGAGTCGCCTACCTACCTCCGTGCTGAGCAGGTAGCCTATCTGCATTGAGTGCTCATGAAAATTACAAGATAGGCTACTGTGAAATAGTTACTGGCCCATTTAAATCTGAAAGTATATGTAGTAGCCTAATAAATAATGATTTCAAAGAAATAAATAGCCTAGGCTATAGCCTTACTAGGTTCGGGGTGCCCTGACTTTCAAAGGTTGAGCGACATCAAATCCAAACAGCGATACTTTTGTTCTATTTTGGCTACTCTGCTTTACCGCAGGTTTTAAGCGACATTTCGAAGTCAGCTTCTACCAGTAGCATAGGCACAGCTGATTCTCTTTTCCTTGCTCTCCCAAACACTGATACGGGCAAACGTGACGTGCGTGCGGGGCAGTGCAAGTGAACGAATGTGCGCGCGAGCGCCTGTGTTTCTGTTCAGCGATGCACATTGAAGAAAGTACAGTTCAACATATCAATGTCTCGTGTGTCCATAGTGCACGAAACAGTAGGCTGGAAGCATTGTGAAAAGAGATTTATCAGTCTCTCTCCTCCCCCTCACACCATAGTGATGACGTGATTAAATGTCATCCCTATGAATATGATAGCCTACTTTTCATAACTGGTAATGTGAAAGATTAAGACATTTTATATTTTTTAGTATGTCTATTATGTCATATGATTGAAGATGAGAATGATTCAAGTGAAGGAGAAGAAAAGATAGAGGGGGTATTCTGAGGAAGGCAAGAAGGATGACAATATCAGGAGGTAGGCGCGCGCACGGGGGGGGGGGGGGGGGGGGGGTGTGGGGGTTGTTTAGGTTGGGGTTGTGTGTGTAGGGGGGCCCATGGAAGAGGTTGTTCCTAGGGCCCCAAATTTGGTGCTACGCCCCTGTGCCCATGATCCAACACATGCCCATGTCATTGTAGAGGCCATCAGGCTTCGGCAAGGGCTTCAGCACATCCCAATCCGCGGCACTGAAGCCTGGATCAAAGAAAAGGAAGCACCTAGCACTTTAAGGCACGGATATTAGTCACTGTGTAGCTACAGACTGGAGAATACAGTTATACTGCAGGCTACCTACAATGGCGGTCCAGGGCCCTCTTGAACTATTTTCAGGTTGAACAGCTTTTAATAAACTTAGCTAGTTCATAATGGGACTGTTAAAAAAATGGCAACTTGTTTCGGCCGACAATGGCCTTCATCAGGGATTTCAAACATTTCAAAACTCCCCCCACTTCCCTATTCATGTGAACGTCATCATGTTCTGGTGCGCATTGCGCTTGGCTTGTCGCTGTGTTTATTATTCTTTTCCTGATTTGTACCCTGGATATACAGGACTTCTAAGAAAACAATAAGAGTAAAAGATAGGGGGGCACTGTGGCGCAGTGCGCTAAGCCCCCCATATTTGAGCTTTCATGTCCACAGGGACCCCGGTTCTAGTCCGACCAGGATCATTTCTCAATCCCACCCCATCACTCTGTTCCACTCGCTTCCTGTCACCATCTCACTGTCCTATCAAATAAAGGCATAAAAGCCCCAAAAAACATATTGAAAAAAAAGACAGAAAAGAGTTCGAGCGTTGCTATAGGATCACGTGGGAACTTCCGCCGACAAAAGTGGCAGCGAAACCGATATGGTCAAATATGGCCGACCTTGCCATCCCATTCAGTTTTGCACAGCCTTCATAGTGTTTCAGATGTAGCGTTTGTTTCCACTATTCTCTCCCTTTTCCCCTACCTAAAGAGATATTACAAGCAGGACAGGTAAAGACAAGAAGAGCATAACAAGTCCAGTATCTGACTTTTACAGACCCCTCACAGGAAATGAGGTCATATTGAATGTCACATACAGTTGTAGTCTCCAATAGCAAAGGTTATAGGCAATTTCAAATCAACAGTTGGTGTAAGGTAGCATCCTGAGGCCAAAGAACAAATACAGCTTTTATTGAGTTTCTAACAGAGTGAGAGAATTATTCAAACACGAATAAAACAATACATGGACATCGAAATGTTATGTATGAGATTGGGGGCAATATCCAGATTCCAGCAAAATATAAGCCAGGGCCCTAATAAACCAGTTAAGGGGTGAACACACGCATGCACGCACACATGCACGCATGTACACACACACACACACACACACACACACACACACACACACACACACACACACACACACACACACACACACACACACACACACACACACACACTTTCTCACAGTTCCCATTTGCCGTTTTGCCCACGTCACATGCCATTCTTATCAGTCACCATCATATAAATCAGCTTCACATTACAAGCAGCTAATTATTAAACAATGTCTTACTACAAGAGGCCGGTGGAGATGACTTGGCCTACTCTTTTGGAAAGTCAAACACATTTGACTTGTTCGAACATTTGAGTTGGCTTGTGGTCGCTCATGCTATTTCCTAGAGATAACAATGAACACCACTGACAATATGCTTCCAATGAAAAGATTAAGGCGTATTATATTAACTGATTTGTGTTGATAAAGAGGGTGTTGGTGATCTTACATTGACCATGTCAATAAAATCACAAAAAAACCATGTACCGTACATAAAACACAAAATGACCATGTACATAAAACACATACCAAAAATCAACAATGTGAATTCATTAATCAAATAATGTGAAATGAACAAAGGAATCAACATGGAGTGTCCAGTGAGTCAACAACTATTTAACATAGTCTGGGTGCCTACTGAAGCTGTTTGCAACAAAATGCTGAAATCAAATGCAGTAAATAATTCATTCACAGCAAAATGACCAAGAAAAACCATTTTCAAGAAAGTTGTCAAGACCATAGTTATGTCCTGCAAGTCTACTTCTTCCTAGTTTTCTTATCACTGTGATATGATCCTCAAAAGCATAAAAATACCTGAACACAAACATACACGGACGCACGCACGTACACACGAAACACACATACACACACACACACACACACACACACACACACGCAAACGCACACGTGTGCACACAGACAGACAGACAGACAGACAGACAGACAGACAGGCACACACACACACACACACACACACACGTGTGTGTATGTATACACGTGCAAACACACAGGCAAGGCAAGACGAAGCATAGTGCATTTCATACACAGGCGCAACTCAATGTGCTTCACAAAAAAGTAAAATAAATTAAAATGCAAAAAGAAAGGAAGCAAGAAAGAAAGAAAGAAATTAGGGTCAAAATTCTAATGTTAAGATAAAACATGTGGTAAAATAGAATTAAGAGTTAAAACATAATTTAAAGCTGCTGGAGAAAGCATATGAGGAAAGCTTTGCCTTGAGTCTAAATTTATAGCTATCAATAGTGGGTGCATTTTTTACATCGTCTGGAAGCTGGTTCCAAAGCTTTGAAGCATAGAAGCTAAAGGCTGCTTCTCCACACTTTGTTTTGACTTTCGGAATTACCAGCAAATTCTTCTCCGCTGACCTTAGTGACCTAATGTCCAAGAAAACAGTTCTTCAAGAAAATTGTGAGGACCATAATTATGTCCTCCTCACAAGTCTACTTCTTTCTAGTTTTATTTTAACTGTGATATCATCCTCAAATCATAAAAATACCTGAACACAAACATACATGGACGCACTCACATACACACGCACGCACGCGCACACACGCACACACACACACACACACACACACACACACACACACACACACACACACACACACACACACACAGTATGTTGTTAGGGTAAATAAAACATGATAAATCATCTCCTGTAGGACAAAAAATGAACCTATCAGTCTAGAAAAGACAGGAGAGGGTGTGCATGTGCAACCGCAGCGAATATGAGTTCTTAAATAGGTGATTACTCATGATATACCCCATTATCAATTAGCCCTCAGTCTCGCTATGGAAGTACACTTTTTTTTCATCAAGAACACGTGAGGCAATTATGCAATGGAATTCCGCCTGACTGCCACCAGAAACATGCCTGCAGTAAAGACTTTTGTGTTGTACAGTCAGGGCCACTTAGGGCTGGACTGGTAATCTGGCATACAGGGCATTTTCCTGGTGGGCCGACAGTCCTGAGGGTTCGAAGCTGTTGCTTTATTGTTTTGTTTGGTAATTTGTTTAAAATGTTCCCTTAGAGACTGGCCCACAATTTAGATGGGGCGTCCCATTGGTGCATACTTAATATACAGTGGGCTGAGCCCATTCTAATTGTAGTATGGGTGTGGGGGTGAGGGGTTGGTTTATGCCAAAAAAAGCCAGGGCTGGTTTGTGATCCCAGTTCAGCCGCTGACAGCTTTGGCCAGGCTTGGGTAATCTGAAAGGGTCGGAAATATGTGAAAGTGGAGTGTGAAGATTAGTTTTGAGAAATTGCACCATGGCTCTGATCAAAAATTCTCCGTGTAGACAGAGAGAAGGCCATCCACTTGATCGCAACACATGCACACATCATGCTGTGCTTGCCACTGTCTGCAGTTTATATTTGATAAATGGTCTTGTAAGGGCGTACGGTAAGGCTTTATGGTGTTATAGATGAAGCTCACTTTGTCACTCTCCCAAACAGTATTTTTTCTTCCTTTTTCAGGCCACTCTACAAAATGTCATCTTTCATGGAGATGCATGTATTTTGATATTGGGATAGAGAAAATCAAAAGCTCAGTGAGAGATCAGAAAACTGTAGTAGAATGCAGTACAGTGCGGAGCTGCACTGCAGATGAACTTGAGGGCAGCAGTTCAATTTCAACTTAGCTAAAAATAAAAGGCTAAAAGCACAGATAAATATTTCAATGTTCTAGAGATTTTTTCAGGCAATTTCAATCTACATCCAATACAAGAAATAAAAAAGTGACTTTGCACACACACAATCAGCATCCATGGGCTTCACTTCACAAAGCACAAGCCCATTTTGTTTATTGTTCCTATTCTTGATTATAATGTATGACCACTCAAAGCCTTTGAAACAATACCAATTGCCTGTCACGTAGAACAAGATAGATAAGGCAGGATGCGCATACCATGCCAATGCCCTACCAATACCAATATTAGATGGGCAAACATTTCCCATGTGCCCCATTGTCGTGGCACCCTGCTTTCTCATTGGTCAGTGCCTTATCCCTGGCAGGGGATTTAAGGCCAGCACTCCAAGGGCACCACCAAGCTGGTCAGCCTTGGGCACCTGAGCAGGTAAGGGGCACACACACACACACACACACACACACACACACACACACACACACACACACACACACACACACACACACACACACACACACACACACACACACTAAAATAGAATCTTGCTATTTCAATATTACTAATATGCTCTGTATGCATGACTGTGTGCACGATTACAAGTATGACAGTGTACACATTGTATATGGTGCATGACTGCGTACAATCATTACCATTACAATGTTAAAACTAAAGCAACGTTTATTCCTGCACTCAAATGTTTCAGTATTATACGACTTCACATCAGAAACTAATTGTATTTTCTCTGGATTTCAACAGCCGAGAAGATGAAGACGATGGGGAGTTTTTCTTGTCTCGCTATTTTGCTCTTTTGTGGTAAGTCTGAAAATTGTGCCCTCTCACAGTCACACGGTGCATTCTGCTGTGTTAATTCAACACTTAGAGTAACCAACTTGAAGATTGTTACATTTGATCGAAGTCCTTGGCTTGGACCTTGCACAAAAGCCTTCAGTATTACAGGTGCAGATGTGAGGCAGGACAACTTGATCAAGGATCAGAGTTCAGGAAAAAATACTGATTATTTTTCTTTTTAGCTGTTTTATTTCTTGGAGCGAATAAGGCCAGTGAGTCATTAGATTCCAGAGCGAACTTGAAGACGCACCGGCCAAAAACGCATAATTCGCTCCAAGGAATGAAAAAAGAACAGTAATCAGTGTGCCGTGTTTTCTGAACTTCCAGCATCGTTGAATTTGTCTCTCAAAGTGTATCAGCTAGTGTCTCCAAAAACAACAGTTGATACATTATGTATTATTTGCTGCACATTTTATTTTGGATCCTTTATTTATCCCCTAGCTAAGGTCTTATTTAATTTTGCAGTTTTATTTCCAGTGTAGAGTGTACATGTAAAGAAAACCAACATTATGTTGGGAAAGGAAAGGGGAAAGGTTTTTGAAGACTTGTTTCACATTGGAAACTTCTTTCAATGCTGTTTTTAAACAATGCTGTTTTATTTGCAAAAGCTTACGCTTTTGTTTTCCCACATTTAAATATAACAAATTTCACAATATCATTTTCATGAACACTTAATTATAAGAGCACAGATAGCTACTCAGCATAGAGACCCTTTTTCTTTCCTTTCTCACTCCAGTGGTTACCTACTGCTGCCTGGGCCTGTCTGTCCCAGAGCCATAGATACGTAGAGAAGAGTTGAGGTGTTCTTTGATCTCTGGTCACAAGGTTTTAAGTGGTTTTACGCTAGCCTTGGCGGTTCCCGCTAAACCCATCTCTGCCATAGGTTAGTGTTAGCATGGCTAGGTTACGTGTACTAGTTCTACAAATTTGGCCGTGCTACTTTTGTTCTGACACAAGATACCGTTTTTGGTCAAGTAATTACACAGTCCATTGAAATTGTGTGTGCTTGTATGCACAAAAACGGTTGTTATATCAATTCTTCTCAGAGTCCCGGATGATACTCTATGGAAACAAACACTACATCTGAAACACTATGCAGGCTGTGCAAAACTGAATGGGACGGCAAGGTCGGCCATATTCGACCATATCAGTTTCGCTGCCAGTTTTGTCGGCGGAAGTTCCCACGGGATCCTATGGCAATGCTCTAACTCTTTCTTTTATTTTTTTAAAAATACATTTTTTGGGGGCTTTTATGCCTTCATTTGATAGGACAGTCTGAGATGGTGATACTTGTAGGAAGCGAGTGGGACAGAGAGATGGGGTGGGATTGGGAAATGACCCCGGCTGGACTTGAACCGGGGTCTCCGTGGGCATGAAAGTTCAAATATGGGGGGGCGCCACAGTCTATCTTTTACTCTTGTTGTTTTCTTGTATTAGAAGTATATCCCGGGTACAAATCAGGAAAAGAATAATAAACACAGTGACAAGTAAGACAGAATAATCAATCTAAGTAAAAATGATAATAAAATTAAAATAATAATCAAATTAAAGTGAAAATAAATAAAAGAAAACTTAATCTAAAAGGTGGAGAGAGCCCAAGATTTGGCTTTGGAGACGGTGGTTGAATAAACGAAGGAGTTTTTGTACATTCAATCTTAACTCATTCAAAAACACTGAGAGAAGAGGCTTGCCTTTGCTGTATAAAGTATTAAGCAAGTAGAAAAATAAGATTTATGATGTAAAGCATACTACTGTCCTCTATACTAAACTCAAAGTAACCAAATAAAACAAGTTAAAAAGAAAATTCAAGATTTGTACAGACATTTGCACATAGTAATGATAAGAGGTCTTTCCAGAATCTAGCAGAAAACGTAGGGTAGAATGCCCTAATGTGGGACAATTTTTGTCACTTCAACTTTGGTGGTTTATTAAAATTTAATGACAACATTTCAATACAAACAAATTACACCCTTTTCATCCCCTAGTTGTGCTCTAATCAAATAAAACCTTTAAAAACGTGTTAAGTGTTTCTAATTTGAATAATTTGGATATTAATGTAAGTTGGTCAAAAACCATGGTTATCCCTAAAGTGGGACAATTGGTTTCCTAATGCGGGACAGTGTATATTAAAAGGTCTCTAAAGCATGTTTGTGTAAAATATTAATTCAAAATGACATCTGCCACTCTTTAAGACATATCAGCTACACATTTAGAGCATGTTTTATTAATTAATTTTACTTTCTTTTATTGGTAAATATGACTGAGACTGTTTGAACCCATTGCACACAATTGGTCACTTCAACATGGCAGCTCTATTTGAGGAAAGAACTTCCGGTTTTTGGACCCAAATGTTTTGTTGATAGCTGTGCTCCAGTAGATTAGGCCAGAAAGACTGAAATACACCTTTGATATAGATGTAAATATCTATTTTCTTATGTGGACATGGTGTTTGACTTCATAGTAATTGTTTGACTTATTAAATTACTACTTTTACAACTGTCCCACATTAGGAAAATCTTGTGTCCCACGTTAGGACGCACATATCCTAAAGTGGGACACTAATAATATGGTTTAAAAATGATTTGGGGATTATGCTGCAGCTTGTTCTTAACGAAACGGACATTCAATTAATGTTATGCCAAGTTGTTACAATGGTTGTAAATTCACGAAATGAATAATGCATTGCCATTTCGTTTAAAATCAGTGCTAAACATTTAATACGAAGTGTTATGTTGGAATATGACAGGTTTTGGTGGACATGAGTCCAACTCCAATGACGTTTTGTAGTAGACGTTTTGTAGTAGACGTCAATGTGGACTGTAAAGTGAAGTCAGCATCTACGAAGCATGTTCGTTGTTTGTAGCCTAGCCTACATCAATGACGAATTACTTTTCCATTTTGGGCATTAACTGTGGTGCTACCACTTGACGTCTGGTGATGAAAAACGTAATTGATGTAGCCTACAGACATATAGGCCTAGCCTAGGTGGAGACTTGGTGACGTTAGCAAAGCAGCAAAGTTAGCAACTTTTCTCCTGTCCAGAGCATCAAAGGGGTTGGAGAGGGAGAGCTGCTTCGGGATTAATATTGATATACCTTCGCCGTCAGCGGGTCAATGTTTTCTTTGTACAGTCCCACTATGCCGTCTCTCTTCTGTTTCCATTGCGATCTACCGGTATCTACCGGTATCTAACTGTGATACAATGTAACGGCCGCTACGTATGCAGTGTTTACAAAATGTCAAACAGGCCGAATTCCAGACCACTGAACCTGAACCACTATCCCCGCCCCAAACAACTCAATGTGTGATCGTTTGTTTGTTAAATATTAAATAATAAATGTAAGTTTTGTCTTTTTAGGCACACATTTTGACCTACCCATCAATGGTGGCTGATGAACATATTTAAATCTAGTTTAATCCTTGATTAAACCAGTTTAGGTAATCCAGGTTTAAATTTAAGATGTGCAACACATCTCAAATTAATTTAAACCCTGTTTAAACATGGATTAACTAAACTCAGTTTAGGCCTAAACTAGGTTTAAGTTAAACCATGTTGGTGCAACCCACCCTTAGGGATAATATCGATGAATACGTTTGTATGCACTTTATTTGTGATATATTAGAGGTAATGCCCAAACTTTTTTCCAAGGAATTTCCCCAAGTAGCCCAGCCCAGTAGGAAATGACATACGAAACAGTGTTGAAGCAATATCATTTTTTAATAATGCTCATATCTCTGTTATTTTTTGTCTTTCGTGAAAAGCAAACCTGTCCCTCAGCAGAGGTCATAGAGGTCATAGGGGGGGCAAGATCTGCGTGGCTTGGAGAGGTTTGTTGACTTCTTAATAACATTACTACTCCAAGCAATGACTGTAGCGAATTCCTTAGTGGTGACAAAAAGGCTAAACAGAATGAAATTCTGAATGATGAGAAAACCATTGCTGTTTTTAGTTGAGAAACCAGACAATGGCATGGCTTACCCAATTATCCAGATAGGCCGAGAGGTACAGGTATTTGTTATTAAAAAGTATTTCTGTGTTATATTTGTGAGGGGGGGAAATTCTGTTTGTTAGCCATGAACTTGTTTATGGAAATTAGCTATTTTAATGTGAATCTTGTCAACATTATAGTTACACATTAAGAGGAATTTGAGGGCACATTCTTTAGAGAATAGAGTTCCAAATAGAAAATGCATTTGTCATGAATTTGGCGAAGCAGTTTATCTTAAAAGTATTGTTTAGAGATATCAAATCAAGAAAATTCATAGCCCCACAAGAGTTGCAAATAGAAGATGTATTAGGCATGAATTGACGAGGCCAGTTTATCTTAAAAGTATTGTTTAGAGATATCAAATCAAGAAAATTCATTCCCCACAAGAGTTGGTATTCATTAAGACAATCTTCTTAACATAATACACCCTAGTAACAGTTGATAATTTTTTGGCCTGAGATTTGTCAAAATATAGGCTAGGGAGAGAGCTAAATATGAGAGCCAAATATAAATCCCTTCTTCCTTTGAAAAGCTTCGTTCACACACATCGCTTCTTCACTCCTCGCCTACTCGTCTCGCTGGAACACAGAGACAATATTGACTTAATTCGTTGAGCGAGTAACTAGCAGCGGCATGTGTCAACGTAGCTTTAAGCCATGGGAATAACCCCAGCAAAATGTTAACATTCAGCCACGCTACGGTGAATACCAGCAAAAATAATTTAACAGGGCCCCATTTCTATATTTCACCCGGGCCCCCAATTGGGTAGAACCGCCATTGTAGGTACTGTAGCCTGCAGTATAACTGTATTCTCCGGTTTGTAGCTGCACTAACAATGACTAATATCCGTGCCTTAAAGTGCTAGGTGCTTCCTTTTCTTTGCTCCAGGCTTCAGTGCCGCGGATTGGGATGTGCTGAAGCCCTTGCCGAAGCCTGATGGCCTCTACACTGACATGGGCATGTGTTGGATCATGGGCAACCCCCACTTCCGCACCTTCGACAGCACCTATTACAACTTCATGGGCAACTGCACATACATGATGGCTTCAAGCCACTGTGGGGATGGTGATGGTGTTGGTGGTCGTGAGGTCCCCTTCTTTGCCGTGGAGGTGAAAAGTCAGAAGCGCCCTGATCAGGAGATACCTGTGGTGGAGAAGGTCACCGTCAGGGTCTACGACTACACCTTCACTTTCCAACGCCAAGAATATGGAATAGTGAGAGTAAGTCAACGTCTGATATTTTGAACTACTGTACTTTCCAGTACTCTACTCAAAGCTACTGTATTATTTTATTTCCTGAATTTGTATGCATGCATAACACTACTGTGTAAATATGCTACGGAAAATGAGGGGAATACTATTTTGAATAATAATTGCAAGTAATGTACATAGTGTCACATGCTGTTACCTGTTTTGTTACAGTGTACATAACTAATGTAACAGTAAAATAAAATTTGACCAATTGTTGTCTTTTTTTGTCTTGTTTCAGTATGACGACAACCTGTGGTATCTGCCAATGAGCCCGGACCTCTTCAGGGTAGTCCTGTTGCAAAGCGGCATGTCCGTGCAGCTGGTGACGGACTTTGGGCTGGAGGTGCTTTATGACTGGAAGCAGTACCTGGTGGTTATGCTGCCCGAATCAATGAGGGACAAGACCTGTGGCCTGTGCGGAAACTTCAACAGCAAGGGCCAGGACGACCTGCTCCTGCCAAACGGCAGCCCTGCTGGCAGCATCTCGGAGCTGGGCAACGCCTGGAAGGTGCGTGGTGCTGCCGGTGACGCCAACTGTGGCGACATGTGCGACGGCCACTGCGAGAAGTGCCAGAGCAGTGCGATAGGCCACCTGGCCAACAAGGTGTTCTGCAACCTGATGACCGACTTGATGAACGGGCCCCTGAAGGAGTGCAGCGCCATCATCCCCAAGAAGGTCTACCATGACTATTGCATGTACGACGTATGCATGGGGAAGGGCATGAAGAACTTCCTGTGCGACACGCTGCAGGTCTACAGCGATGCCTGCCAGAGGGCCGGCTTCAGGGTCTTCAACTGGAGAAGCCTGGCCGGATGCCGTAAGTGCAACACTGTAAACTGCCAAACAGATAATAAAAAATACATCATGTACGGCCTGGTTGGATATTGTAAGCAGACTATGCGAGGAACTGTCAAACAGATGGTGAAATAAATACAGTATGTGTATTAAATACGTATAAGATATGCCTAGACAATGTAATATGTAAAACAAGTTTTAATCTAGTATGTTTAGACGAGGGTTAAGTGACCTCATTATAAATAAATAAATAACATATTACTGGTGTAGTTTGTTCAATGACAGAAAACTGAGTTTCCTTCCTCTTTCTTTCTCCCCAGCCAATCCTCAGTGCCCCAAGAACAGCCACTATGAGCACTGCGGCACCGCCTGCCCTGCCACATGCGCCAACAGAAAGGCAGAGTCCAACTGTATATCTCCGTGTGTCGCCAGCTGTGTGTGTGACGAGGGTTTTGTTCTCACGGGCAACAAGTGTGTCCGCGAGTCTCAGTGCGGCTGCCTGTACAAGAAGACCGGAAGTTATGTGCCACCAGGTATTACTATTATGTTACACTCAGCTGACGCTTTTCTTTAAAGCAACTTACAGATATTAAAGTGCACTGGTTACAGTCCCTGATGCAGTGTGGGAATATGTGGCAAAGAGGGAAGCAGGGACTGGTAAGGGTATGGATAGAAACTGCAACCAGAGATAGTATCTAACAATAGCAACCATCTCTGCTGCAACCCAGTGATCTAAAGTCTACCTCCCTAACCATTGCACTACGGCTTCCCCACCAGGTACTACCTTCTGGACAGACAACTGCGAGGAGTCGTGCACCTGCGAGGCCGACGGTCATCTGAAATGCACATCAAACGGGTGCCCGAGCGGGAAGGAGTGCAAGGTGGTCAAGGGGAAAATCGGTTGCCACCCCTCGACTTACGGCACGTGTACCATCTCAGGAGATCCCCATTACAAGACCTTTGATAAGCATGCGTACGACTTCCAGGGCACCTGCACCTATGCTGCTGCCAAGGCGTGCCACATTGAGGACACAGACCTGCAGCCTTTCTCAGTGGTGGTGGAGAATGAGAAGTGGAGCAGCGAACCAAACAATGCTGTGGCCAAGGCGGTGGTTGTGGAGGTTTATGGACAAACATTTGTGCTGAGGATTAACCAAGTTGGTGTAGTTATGGTAAGTTGAAAAGGATTTCTTTTGGATATAAGAAAATGGCCATTTATGGATGTATAGGCAATGTATAGACAATTTGAACATGCAATGAAATAATGTGTAGGAGCAATGTAATATACTGTTGTTGTTGTTATTCTTGTTATTACTGGTCATTATTACGCACCATTTAAACCTTAGTCCTTTTGACTTTGTTTACTATCATTTTCAGGTGGATGGTGTGCTAACCAATGTGCCTTGTGACATCAATGAGGGTCAGGTGAAAATTTACAATGAAGGCTGGTACGTTGTCTTAAAAACCGACTTTGGTCTGAGGGTGACCTATGACCTTGTCTATCGTGTCACCATAACTGTCCCCTCCTCCTACCATGAGAAAACCTGTGGCCTGTGTGGCAACTTCAACCACAACAAATATGATGAATACCGTTTGCCCGACGGCAAAGAGACCAGAAGCATCAAAGAATTTGCTGCATCCTGGAAGGAGTCCGTGCACGGTGTGGTCTGTGATGATGGTTGCACGGGTGACAATTGCCCCCAGTGCCCAGAGCACAAGAAGAGCATTTTTGAGAATGATTGTCACATTATTAAAGACCCCAAAGGACCTTTTGCTGCCTGCCTGAATGTAATCGACCCTGAGTCGTACTTCAGAGATTGCGTGTATGACGTTTGCATGGGCGATGGAGACCGCCACATGCTATGCCATAGCATCGCTGCTTACGTGACCGACTGCCAGGACTTTGGGGTAGACATTGGAGACTGGAGGACTTCCAGCTTCTGTCGTGAGTGTCTATGAGGTTAAAATAAATCACAGCTTGACTTAATTTCTCTCACACTGCATTTTTGCAAAACACCTACAGTATGTCAACTTGACTTTTGTGCACATCTCGTTTCTTTAGCCTTGTCATGCCCTGACCACAGCCACTACAAAATCTGTGGTCAGACCTGTGACAAACCTTGCCCTGGACTCACATCCATCGCCTGCCCTGAAACTTGTGCAGAGGGCTGTGCCTGTGACCATGACTACTTCTACAACGGGACTGGCTGTATCAAATGGGACGAGTGCAGCTGTTACTATGATGGCCACACATACAAGGTGAGATCAAGACTTTATGGGGCCCTAAGCAAAATTTCATCCGGGGGCCCCCATACCCGATATAGTATAGTGGCTCCTGTTTCATTCATCGTAGTAAATACCCTGTAACCCTGCAACTGTAAGTCGCTTTGGATAAAAGCGCCAACTAAGTCTAATGTAATGTACCGTAATTTAATGTACTGTAATGAAATGTAATGGTTGTGTCAATTAAATTGAGCATCTGAACTGTTTGTTTAGATTAGGAAAGCTCCATACATGTATATACCAATTTTCGGTCTCTCTCTTCTTTAGATTGGTGAGACTGTGGTCAATGATGACTGCACTGAGCGCTACACCTGTGAAGCCTCTGGCAAGGTGAAAGTTGAAAAAATACACTGCAAAAGCGACGAGATCTGCAAGGTGAAGGAAGGTGTCCGCAAGTGCTACCAACGCGACTGCTTGTATGAGTCCGATGGCGCCTTCACCACATTCAGTGGTCATGGAGGCAACGTTGATGTGTCGGGGGCGTTTGAGATCATCAAACTGTGCGATGGGGCTCTGGTAGAGGAGTTTTTCCGTGTGGTGGTGAAACTCGCTGCATGTGGAAACTCTGGCCTCAAGCGCGTTGAGGCTGTCTACGTCTTCTTTGAGGACATGGCCATTACTATTAACGCGAAGCACGAGACATGGGTGGGTAGTCGTTTTTATTTCCTCATGATCATCATTTTATAGCAACGACTACAATCTTAATACATCTTTAAAAATCTGGATTTTATCTTACTTTCTAGGTGAATGGTAAGAGGGTCAACCTACCCGTCTTGTTCAAGAACGAGATATCGGTGAAGATCTCCGAGGAGACTGTGGTGGTTGAGAAGATCTCAGCTCTGCGTGTGACCTACACTGTGATGCAGGAGATTAGTGTCACTGTGAGTGACCACTTCACTGACAAGGTGTGTGGAGCTTGTGGAAAGGACAGTGCCACCTTCACCGTTGACAGCAAGACCATCAACAAGTGGATGGACAAGTGGAGAGCCCCTGACTTCCCAAGCTGGTGAGTTTGGCATTTGCCACTAGATTGATTACAAAAAATACTATGTTGAAAGGTTTGCAAAATCTTGAACATATTATTTGTAGATATGTTATAAAGCTTAGTAAATAATAATAGGCCTGATAAAAAAAAACATTTGTTAATGTTTGTTCATCACTGGTTAATTATTTACTAAGTAATGCTTTTTATGCATCCATTATTAAGTGTTACCATCCATTATTTTAATTAGGTGTGGTTTTTGTACTTTTTTGATCCTGATAATGCTTTTCTTCTCTTTTTAGTGACCTGTAATGGACTGGAATCATCAGTGGTGATTGACCATTGGTAAATTCAACAAGCAATTCTACATTCAACAAGGATAATAACCTGCTAATTTCTTCTGTAAAGGCTTTGTTATTAGCTGATTTTATGCTAAAATGATGCTACAAATTTCACTGTAAAATAGCAGTCACTTTTTTATTAGAAAGCTTCACCCTCTTAATATGAAAAATGAATAGGCATGCATATATCTGTAAGCATCTGCAATACATCTTTAATAAATGAATGAAAGGAAATGTTTCTGCCTTTTACATCCTCTTGTCATTTTTGTGGCTAGAATTGTGGACTAGAGTATGCATACATGATGTACATGTGATTGAGGGTTATTAAACACATTATAACAATGCTGTATTTCAAAATTTAGCTTGGTTTTATAATCCAGTGAGTGTTTTTAGTAGTTTATTTCCAGAATGCATACCGTCCATTCATAAATGTAATCTTTTTCATGAATATTTACCACCATCACTTCCTCAGTCATAATGACTTGGAAATGTACACTTGACATAAATGAATAGATAGGTCATTTGAATGTAAATCCACCACTGTGAATTGCAGCCATGCGTAGACATCGATCTTTCACTAACACTGGACCCTTGTTGTGGAGGGGCCTACTGTCCCTGGCTTTCCTCTGTGTGTTGGCGCCATCTGATGGAGAGTATGTGACATAACCAGGCATGTCTGGTGATGTGCTCTTTCAAATTACCACTTTCTTTTAACTCTCTCCCAATACCTGCCATCCATTTCTAACAATCACCAATGATATATTTGGGTTGCATTATTTAAATTTTAATAAAGCCTATGCTGAATGACTATTGCTGCACTTGCACACTATCGAAAGAAAGAAAAAAATGCAAACGCTTCATCATTGAGAGAGCGAGTGAGTAAGCATGTGAGACACTTAGTCCCGAAAGGGGAGACTGAATGCCACCTGGCCATACACACAACACAAAACAGCAGGATGGGACAAATACATAAACAATAGGGCTGTAACGATATTGTATCGAACCGAGAAATAGTGATACTCAGAGTCACGATACTGTATCGCGATACAAGGACGCAGTATCATGATACGCCCTTTTAACATTTTGATATTCATCAGCCAAGAAAACAACCACATGATATGAAGTGATAGTGCTTCCAAGCATCATCATTATTATAGAAACTTTTAAAAATGATTATTAGCCTCTTGTATCCTATTCTACCTATAAACTATCATAGTTTTTAAGTCATTAAGTTTATAATATTGGCAAATGTGAAATCGTGGTGTGTATCAAACCTTAGCTCATGAATCCTAATACAAACCGAATCGTGAGTTGAGTGTATCGTTACAGCCCTAATAAACAACTAACATGAATAAAATAGTCCATCATAAAAACAAAGGACCGCCACAACACAAGACATTAAAAGGGCACTCGGCAACAGTGTTAGTCATTTTAACAACATTGCCTATGGCATTAATAGACGATCAGCCTTCATTGTGATGAAAGTCCGATTTAAGTTGTCCCCTCAAGCTTCCCATGATGGAGAAGCAAAAACTCTGCATGACCATGGACAGAGTACCTCGGTCATTGAAGAGGACGTAGGAAAGCACCGGTAAATTACCCTCCCTCAACTGCGTTGGAATTAAACTGACCCTCCTGAACCACTAAACCATAATCCAACTGTTATTGCATAACATTGTCCATCAATATTTAGATGTAGTCAGCTATTTCATAAATATGCCAGCCTTCCAGCAAGATGCATTTACAAAGGAGTGCTAGGTCAAGTATACTTCCAATGGCCACATACATCTTTTGTTCACATGCATGTGAGGGATCGTTTCACATTGGTCAAAGTGTAAAAAAAAATTATTACAGAATTCCTTTTTTCAGTAGGCCTAACAAATATTTGGCATTGGCAGGCAATAAATAATTTCACCCCCGTGTGGTTTGCCACTTATCCAAAAGACTTAGCATAGTGTGGGAATTAGTGGTGTGGATCGGCACTGCCCTCACGATCCGATTCGATCACGATTCGGGAGGTAGCGATTCGATCCGATTCGATTCTATGCGATCCAATCCGATCCGATTCAATTCTACAATGCATTGCAATGCATTACATTTCTACTGAAAACAAAGCAAATGTTTAATCAGTCATGATGAGGCAATACTGAGTCAGATACTGAGCAACAATTTATTGGCTGTTTTCTGTATCAGTCTGTATCAGTCTTGCAATGTTTTGAAGTGCTTTTATTTAATTTAACATTCATTTGCTCCCAAAATATCCATGGAAGTAATTGAAACTTAAAAAAAAATGCCGGATCGATTCTGAAACTTGCCGGATCGATTCTGGATCGTCCATGCCCCGCATTGGATTGGATCGCCGGATCGATCATTGTTGACACCACTAGTGGGAATATCCCTCTACTGCATAGGGTTGCCATATGGCAACCGTTATCTTTTTCCAGTTTTTCTAGTAGATGGTACACTACACTATAACCTATTTA
This sequence comes from Engraulis encrasicolus, assembly GCF_034702125.1. NCBI lineage: Eukaryota > Metazoa > Chordata > Actinopteri > Clupeiformes > Engraulidae > Engraulis > Engraulis encrasicolus. The sequence continues at coordinate 14,865,550 of NC_085876.1, read as the reverse complement.
TTTTGACTTATTTGTGATGAGACAGCCTTTTACTTTGAAACCAAAAAAAACTGTTCAGGTCACATGATTAAGAAATAAACACAGGAAGCCCTTTTTCATCACCTACTTTGGTGTGTGGAGGTCGTCGCTCAAGGCCTCCATAAACCAAGGTATTACCAGCATTTCAGCCCAAAATATTATTAAAAAAAACTCTAATATGTAAACTGTTATTTTTCATCATTAAAACAACTTTAGATGCAAAGGTTTTTTTTGTAAAATGGTAAAATGTTATGGTTGCCATATGGCAACTTCATGCAGTTATGGAACAACATTTTGGCCATTCACCCCAATCAACCCCATTGGAATGACTTAGGATTAGATTAGTATGAGGCTATTTTTACAGATATCTTATAATTCTTCTGCCAAATGAATAATCTTTACTTATAATTTTAGACATGTTTAATGTAAAAATGCATTGTACATGTTTGCAAATAGGTGTAAACAACCTTTTCGGAAGCTTTTTTGTAAATGTGTGTACATGTCTATGGGCCGAATTGATGGACCATATTTTGCTCTTACCAAAAATAATTTCACTAAATACTAAACATATATTTTAATTTATGTAATTTAATGAGTTTTAACATTTGGAAAGTAACATATTGGAGTTTTATCAAGGAAAAGTTCTTTATGAGGAAAACCTGATTTTACATAAGATTCCACGACTGCATGAAGTTGCCATATGGCAACCATAAGCTAAAATCTTAATTAAAAATATATTTTTTTATTTTGTTTTTTGGAAATCTATTAAACTAATTTTTACACTAAAAAAGCACTGAAACATTTTTTCCTTGTAAATATAATAATTCATGCAGTAGAGGGATATATACCTAGAACACGTGTCCGGGACCCCATGAGAATATTTTCAAATCCCTGAAACTGCAGATTGTGTACACAGGCTGTGTTCATGTTCTTTTCACAGATTTTTGAGATCAGATTTGCAATGTGCATATAAACACCTAGCATTTACCCAAGGTTGTTAAAATGCATTACAGAAAAGCCATGCACTCGTGGAACAATACATTACATAGCCTCATGTAGCCTCAAGTCATTTGGTTGAAAATAAGATGCAGCCATTGCAATAGCGACACATGTTAAATGACCAATCATGCAACAAAGATTGCGATTAAAAAGGTTTTATTTAGGATTGCTGGTGATTGGAGTATCTGGTCAAGGCTGTGGAAGGAAACAAAAAAGACAGTCATCAAGTATGCAATTAAGAAAACAGAAATTGTAATATTAAAAACATGGTAATATTAAAGAACCACACACCCTGTTGTCAAAGCAGGTCATTCTGCAGGTAGTTTTTGATGGGAAGCAGACTTCCGCTGAGCACATAAAGTAAATCTGAGGGGAAGAGCACAGAAGTTAGATGGTGCGAAAGGAACAAAGCCACTAAACTTTTGTACAGACAACTATTTGTAGGCTATAGTGCAATTCATACAAACAAGCACTTTGTTTTAAGGCATGCCAGAAGTTTAAGGTATAGGGCTTAAGAAAATCAGGAGGCAAAAAAAAAATCTTTACCTCCTCATCCATGAACTTATTGGTGGCTACATCCATAAACTGGAACGTCTTGACCATGAAGCGACGCGTGTGGCGATTTTGAGGGAGGTCGCCCATGTGAAGAATGGAGGTGGTGCTGGCATCCAAGGTGTTGGGGCATCTGAAAGGAACACGGCTCAGTGTCAGTACATGACAAGATGAAGCGCCTCATTTATTCATCCAACACACAAAAAACAGGACCCCGTTTCTCAAAAGCACCATTGATAACTAATTAGCAACATACACGGTTTCCAATTGAAAAGTTAATTGCAACCAAGCATGTTGTCGAGAAACACACCCCAGAATAGCCTGGCAAACAATAACACTTATACTTGTAGGGGCACTACCACAACATGGTCAGTTGTAATGCTAGGACTTGAGAAATTAAGGCACAGTTTCCCAACCAGGGGTACATGTACCACTAGGGGTACACGAGCGCATTGCAGGGGGTAATTGGAAAAATGTCATTTTAACAAATGTATGGAGCCTAGTTACATTGGGATAGAGAACTTGACTTGTGGGGGTACTCATGGCACAACAAAAATGCTTAGGGGTACACAAGACAAAAAAGGTTGGGAAACACTGCATTAAGGTACCAGGTTCAGTGCAGTCCTTCTCATCATGGCACAACCAATTTGGAATGGCTGGTGGGAATAAGATCCCTACGCATCCTCCACAACGAGTGAACTAAAATTTAACAGAGGCACTAGCCTAGGAAGAAGTGTTCCAACCCTTGATGTGACAAATCACTGCAGATGCCAGAATTTTAACGCAACTTCAATGATGCAACTTACCCTTCATAAAGGAGAATGAGGGCCTTTCTGGCTGAACGGGGGTATGCCACACAGTAGTGCACCAGGAGCACGGCAGCAGGCCTGGGGGCAAAGATGCGCACTTCTAGATACACCGGCTTTCCCAGCAAGGTACGCAGTGGCTGATGGTAGTGAGGGAGAAACGTGGAGAAGCTGCGGTCTGCAATGGGAAGAAAAGAATTGAGATTTCATTTCTTTAGAAAGCAAGAAAAAAAATGGACAAAGCTCAAGGCTCGATATGAAAGCAAGAGGGTCAAACCTTTAGCAATTCGGAGCTGTACACCATACAGTCCCTCAGAGGTGACAACAGGTGGCAGGCTTGGACTCATCACCAGGATCCCAACACTGGCCATGACCTGGTCTGGATTGGCATTCTTGGGGTAACGGCACTCTACCATGATCCTGAAGCGGGGAAGTGGCAAAAACTTAGAACAACTCACTGCAACCAGTGGGTATTCCTAGAACATTGCTAAGTGATAAACCTGGCCAAGTAAACCTACAAGTAGTGTTAAAATCTGCTACTAGGTAGGCCACAGGAGATTTAGTGAAGAAAATGGACTACAGGTTCCTCTACTGGATGCTTTACCCCTACCTCAGGGTCAACTTTAACTAGTTTACTTACTGACCCAGGTTCTTTGAGTACTCCCCAGTAGACATGCACACATGAGTTTAGATAAAAATGAAATATGGTGCACAAATTCACCACTCATTGCCATTTCACCCAGTGTGAATGCAGCGGTGGGTTTAGAATACAAACGTTAAAATACTTCAAGTGCCCAAACCCAAACTCATCAAAAAAGGTTTGGACACTCACACACAAAAAAAGGAGTACACAGACCTGATCGGGTTGTCTCTGCTGATGACTCCATACTTCATTCGGAGAGCCCTCACAACTGTTTGCACCTCAGCCAGATAAACAAGGGTCTCACCAATCATCTAGTTAAGAGACAGAAGAGTTTAGTAAGTAAAAAAAAATAAGACACTACACAAATAGATTTGTGATGATAGCAAACACACTTACATAGACTTTAGTTCCACACCCAGTTACTGGGAACTTGAAAAGGGCAACCTGGCTGTTGACAAGCACAGGCCTACAACTGGGGTCTCCAGCAATTACGAGGGAAGTTGTACTGATCGGTTCACTGGTAATATCGTGTCTGATGGCAAAAACGAAGTTCCTGTCCAACGTGCACTCTGCAAGAGACAAGATAGGCAAGTTACAAACAAGATGGTGAATCAAAGGGGAGGGGAGGGAAAAAAAGGGTCCTTTATTCTGATACCACTGAACAGCGCAATCATCTTGTGCCCTCAACAAAATGTTAAAAGCACATTGATACAAATTTTGAGTGGTGCTAGTCAAGTCAAATATACGCATGGTGCTACACGTAGTCAAACCTCACCATTGACAGGATAGTAGCATCTGGAAGTCGAAGGGTTCACACAGCAGCCTTTCACAATGCAGTCCGCGGCAGACAAGCCACTGCCACACTCAATCTGTTGCTCAGGGGGAACATTGCTGCAACCTGGGAGGTCAAGAAAAAGGAGGTAAAACTTAGAAATATGCACTCATGTAAAGTTTGAGAATACCATCATGACCCCTCCTGAATATCTGGACAAGAGCACAAAGTCACTGAACTCCAAAGGGAATTGAAGCATGCAATTAAGAAAAATCATACAAACCGCCAGGAATTACAACAGGCGTCGGGGTGGATCCTGGTATTGGGGAGGCAGTAGTATGTGGGCACGACTTCTTTTTGGGCACGTCCGCTGGGCTGTCAGACTGCGGCCTGCTCATGTTCAGGTACTGAGCGGGACAGGAAACTGCATCTACACGCACGTCGCCATCGACCGTGATGTACAGCAACCTGACAGTATGCTGGCCTTTCTGTGGGGCAAATGAGATTTTTTTTTTGTTAAAGTGAGGGGAGGAGTCTGCACACTCCAAATCCTGTTTTATGGCAGAACTTTACTTCAATCATTCAGATCTTCTACAAACACAGACTGACTACAATCACCACTCCTGCCAATCGGGGCAATTATCAGAACAACAAAACAGAAAAAAAGTAATGGAAATATATTAAAAACCTAACCTCCATAGTCACATGACAGCCAGGATAGGTAACAGTGAGAATGTTCCTCGTTTGCTCCTTGGTTAGGCTGTACCCACATGATTTAGGAGCCTCGGACACACTTTGGGTCTCATGGGCGCCTTAGGTAGAAGAAAGCACATATGCATTATATAATACTTTTAAAAAGTATTTTAAAAAGTGAATTAGCAGGGGCAAACAACCCAGGTTGAGGAAGTAAAAACCCTGCCACATATTAGCTCCAGCCAGTCTAATGGATCAGCCAATCCTAATTACCAATTTAGTCAGGTTGATGAACTAATTAGTGACATCCCCTGTTTCAGGAAAACAGGCCAAAGGGAAATCTGGCAGGACTTTCACTTTCTCAATGCAGTTTGTCCACTCCTGCGATTTAGTACTCACAAATGCAATTCTTAACACACATTAACAAGGCAGGAAGCTACTTACCCAGAATTCTGACTCCACTGAGTGGTCCAGCAGGAAGGGTCACAGTCATGTCACGGTCCGTGCACTTGACAGGGAGGTTTTCACGGCTAACAGTCAGCATCCTAAGATGTCTCTCGGCAGTGGCAGACTCACCATCATCAGACTCTGCAGAGTGGACAACAGCTGTGCCCACTGTATACTCTGGGTCGCTCTGTACAAAAGAAAATGTGCCATATCCCCCGTGTTGTGGCCCATCCAGTTGACTGCTAAGACCCAATGTTTGTGAGAGGGTCAAACCCGACAATATCCAAACTAGCACAAACATTGCTGCCTGCTGGTCGTTGCAGTCAACTGGAAATGGCCTTCCACTCTGCATGGTTGCCATCATTTGCCTTTTAAACTCCACAAACAGCCTCTCCCCTAATACCTTTTTCAATTAGGGCTAATTAGAGGTTGTCTCATTATTGAGAACACCTGCTGGTAATAACCATACTGGGATAATGAGTAGCCTACTGTTGGTTAATTATTTAAAAAGTTCATATGGCACAGGGAATACGGTAGTGCAGGTTTAAAAGAGAGCATTTCGTAATAAACAACAATTTTGCTGTAAAAAAATAAATAAAAAGAAACTAAAATCCCCTCATGTGGTTGGCTAATGTGAGTGAGAGAAACTGACGTCACGGAGGGGATGCTGACGAACCGGAAACGGTCTTCTTCACATGCATGCTATGCTGAGTTAATGAAGCCGCTACCAACCAAACAGTTTTAGCTTGATGTACTATATCTGATGACAATTCGCGTTTTATCATTAAGGTAATATCTTGCATGACTGTCCCTATACCCCACTGTTTTACGGTAGTTAATTTGGTGAAGGCTAACTGACTAGGCTACTTAAACCCTTCTACCAACAACAAGTATCCTCATAAGTTCTGCCAAGCAGGCATTGCACTATAGTCATTCTAAACCGTTATCACATAGTTATCAAACAATTAGAAGTAATAACTAGAGTGGTCAGTGTCAAAGAAGGAATGTTATCGCAATGCTATCATCAACATTAACTTCGTCAAAACTAATCCGAATTTGAGTCATTGCTGTTTTGCAACGCTTCTGTCGGTCCACTGATTTTTTGATGACCAACGTGAAAACAAATGCTGCATCTTCAAGTCGAGTTTTTTTTCCAACCAGAACCGTAAACCGCATGTAACAGGCCGTTAAAGATCATTTTCCCCTCCACTGATTACTTTTACGATGTATTAACGTTTTTGCTTATGATTTATTGGGCTAAGGGTAAAAAAAATGCATTCAGTCGTGTCCACAAGCTGTTTTGCGCTGCCGCTACACTTCCTGTATTTGTACGATTGACTGCACTGTCACAGCACCATTGTATTGTTGACCTTATTTGAAACAACAATAATATGCCCACTGATGTGATTGCACCATAGCAAACACAATAGTTGTTTCATCCAATCTAGCTATGCATGGTTTGACCGCCTCACTGACAGCTCTGCCAAACAAGCTGACGCGTCCTCTCTTTGGCAAGTGTCACGAGCCCACGGGAGGAGCCTGTGCTGTGATAGTAGCAATCTGATAATATGTGACACCCCGTAGACAAAGGCCCACTTCCAGTGCTGTGACTGCGGTGCAAGGGTGAAAGTTAGAAGACATGGCTAACCTTCCAGAAATCTTCAAGTACGTGGATGACCACCAAGAAGAGTACATCCAGGTAAGAAAAAAAAGTCTTGATGTGGAGTAGTGAAAACATCTTGCTGTTTAAATGTGAAATCATTGGCTTGCCCACAAGTGCACATCTAACAAGAGGCACCTTCCTCTTCCCTGCAGCGTTTGGCAGAATGGGTCGCTGTACAGAGTGTGTCTGCGTGGCCAGAGAAACGTGGGGAGATCAAAAAGCAGATGGAGATGGCTGCAAAGGATCTTGAGAAACTCGGAGGAACAGTGGAGCTGGTCGACATCGGCACACAGAAGGTAAATGCCTGAAAGCTGTTAAATTGTTGCTAATGCCTGGACGTGTGCCAGTCAGGCGTGAGTAGCTGTATTTGAATGGATTTGATATTCGTGCAAAGACATGTTGCGTTGTAGAGATAATGCTGCTGAACTTACCTTTGTAAGGCCAATGGCCTTCAACTACGTAAACCCTTTTGACTTAAATCACCTGTAGGGTTAGACTGGGACCCAAAAAAAAACATTCGGGCATTTTGGGGTGAAACTGGCCCTCATACATACAAGCTGTTTTTGTAGTCCGCTATCTATATTGAAGAAGGGCCACCCCCTCTGAACTGTGGGCCAGTCCCAAAGAAGAAGAAATAAACGTCCAAACAGAAAAATCAACCATGTTGGTCCCTGGGGACTGTTGGCCCATAGTTAACCCTGTTGGATGTGGTTCAGTCCTCTTGGTTATATGCAGACATTACCTTGTATACTGTGGCTCTTGATACATCACAAAGATTTGCTGTCTCGGTCAAAGATGCAACAGTTACACGAGCAACAAGAATTTCTCCCTTTTGAACTCTGATATGTCACCCATAATGTTGTGTGCATTGCAAAATTCTGAGAAAAACTGTGCTCTTACCCTACTAATTGAACCTTCACACTTCACTTTGCTGGTGTAATTACTGAAGAATGGCCAACAGGCTGGTCGTCTTGAACCATGAAACTTCCTACTCTAAAATGACAGGTATCTCCGTTATCCCTGTACGTCATGAACGCCAACTGTCGGCAATTGTTCCAGTAATTTCAAACCAGAACTGACCTCACTCCTTCCACCCAAGCGCTATTCATTAGTGCAATGTAATGAAGTAATTAATGTGGTCTGGTAAAAAACAGGCTACTGATGACCTGGATGAATGAGAGTCTTTGCACACTGACAGTGTTCATCATACATGTTGCTTCATTATGTCTAGCTGGCGGATGGCAAGGAGATCCCTCTTCCTCCCATCATCTTGGGCAACCTGGGCTCAGACCCTGCCAAGAAGACCGTGTGCATCTACGGCCACCTTGACGTTCAGCCCGCAGCACTCGAGGACGGCTGGGACACAGAGCCTTTCAAACTGGTGGAGGTAGATGGTGAGTTGTTTTAAGTGTTTTGTGTTTTTTTTTGTCTTGTGTACCCCCAAAGACTTTTGTGTCATACAATGAGTACCCCCTCACCTCTTGTTCTATGAGCTCTTCCCCTCTCCTACTGTGACAAAAGCTCGATATATTAGTTATAATCACATTTTTCCACGTACACCTCGCAATGTGTGCTTGTGTACCTCTAGTGGTACACAAACTGCCTGGGTGCAGATCACTGCCTTAGAGAGAGAGTGGGATAATGTTGTTCAGATCTTGTGTTGCTCAAGCTTGGCATACACACGCACATATGAAAAAGCTGCACCCATATGAAAATACATGAAACTTACAAAATAATTTGTATGATTTTGATGTTTAATATGGCACCTACTATCCAATAAAATACAGAATTTCCTACTTCCCTCATATGAGGCGTCTGTAGCCATTGAATTATCACTTAGGAAGTATTCCTTTTTCATATGGATAAGGCTGATGCAGGCTTGTGTATGTGTAATGCTGATGTAATGCACTAATGATCTACCAAAGGTTTTGTTCACTGGGTCATGTTGATGTTGAGTCTGCACTTGTGGTTGATGATTTAAATTGTCTGACTGACTTTTTTTGCATGACTGGAGACATACTTCCAGCCACGTGACATGTCGCCTGATTCAAACTAAGACTGCTGAGCGCACGGTCTTATTTTCACTTCCTCGTTCTAATAGGAACTGGGTATAAAAATTCCAATATGGATACCAGTGTTACACCACTGACCTAAAACATCTTGTGAATGCAATGGCACATTCCAGACCCAATCCAAACTTGCAGGAGGTCGCACTTAACCATCCTCTTACTACGAAAAATGCGGAAGCTCCACATTCCACAAGTGGAAGCTTCAACTAGCGAAGTCAGGGGGATCTCGCACTACTCCCACATAAACAAATCGAAGTCGGGTGGAGCCAATGGAACCGTTATTTAAAATGTCCATAAATACTGAAACTCCATTTCTCTTTTGTGCAGCTGTTTTAAACACAACCATTTTAACTCAACATATTCTTAATGTTATTACTTTATATTTTGTCAGCATGAATGTAGCATATGACAGAATAATAGCTATTATGGCTCCTATTCTGTCATATGCTACATTCATGCTGACAAAATATAAAGTAATAACATTAAGAATATGTTGAGTTAAAATGGTTGTGTTTAAAACAGCTACACAAAAGAGAAATGGAGCTCCTTTGGCTCTTATCAAAACACCTCGCTAAAGTCAACTCAACCGCGGCGGTTGCCATGGTTTTGGAACTCCCACTTCAACTGTCAGGAACGGGAGCGGAAATGTTCAGGTAGGAGAAGTGCAATCTCCTACTAGTTTGGATTGGGTCTGAAATGGGCCATTAATCCTGTGCTTTCAGTTTGCAGATGTACATTAAGGCAAGTCATTTCTGAACATGGTGCCATTGATCAAAGGAAATGGGGGGGTAAATCACTGCACACTGGTCTTCATTGTACTCTTTGTGTGAACCTGATGAAGCAACAGTGAAACGTGTTGATCACCTAATAATCTTTTGGCAAAGAAGACCAGTGTACCTTGATTTACCCCCCTTTTCCTTGGATTACTTTGACTGCACATCACCAGCACCTGGACAGCGGTTGTGCAGAGGGACTCTGCTTTTAGTACTCCAATGGTGTTGTTGATCTTTGATACCAGATATGTTGTATAACCAGAAATGCTTTGAGTACCGCCTTACACACATGGAAAAAAGTAAACACAGACTAGTATAACCAGAATTGCTTTGAGTATTGCTTGATACAGAAGGCTGATGTGTCTCTATATCCTTGTGCATATGCACTGTTTAACCAGAGTTTGAACATTTTCTGCTGTTATTACTTGGTGGGTGAAGTTGACTATGCTCCCTTGTTCCACTTTACTAACCTCTTTTTCCAACTCTTTTAGGAAAGTTGTATGGAAGAGGCTCGACTGATGACAAGGGCCCTGTCCTGGCCTGGTTCAACTGCATTGAGGCTTACCAGAAGACCAAGCAGGTACTGTAGCTTACGCCAGGGGTTCCCAAACTTTACCATGACAAGGCCCCCCATATACTGGTACATTCCAGCCAAGTCCCCCCCCATATAGCAGTAGATTCCGGGCAAGGCCCCTCTTACATGGGCCGTGCCGCACCATTTTTTCTGTGCACCCCTTTCACAACCGTAGTCCATCTCTGTGTCTGTGTCCCCATTCAGATCACTGAGATACGTATACAGTCTATTAACTCCCATTGGGATATATTAAAAAACAGTAATGGTAATAATATTTTTGTTTATTTTGGCACTTTTCAATTAATTTATTTATCTGTTATTTATTTTGTTTTGCTACATTTTCCTTCCAACTTGCCGTGGACCCCATAAACACCCCTTTGTGACTTTGTATTTCCTTGAGTCTTAGAATGCCCACACAATCCTTTGCAACATAGTACAACTCTCATACAAGTCTTAACTACTTTGTGCAGCAGTATTTGTTAGAGGTGTGTGCTTAGTTCAACTAGACCCGCTATCTAAGTTATAGTCATACTCTATCTTAGTGAAACCGGCTCAAGGACACAAGCAGCAGCACTTTGACTTCAAGTATAAATCAAGGTATTCTAACTTAATGCGTACATGTAGCAGCATTGAATGGACCATGCACCATTGATTTCTGTGTGTAAATCTAATCTTGCTTGGGATGACATTAATGCTTCAGAGCTGATTAAAAAAAAAACACTCTCTACAAGGGCCCAAATTCAATTAACGGTCATTGATCTAATCAGCTGAGCAAGGTATGATCAGTTAAAGCAAATCTAATCAGTCGTGCAATTCCGCAACATTGAGATTAATGTTTATCTGGCTCGTTGCAGGCGTGGTAAGAATAGTTTGTGGAGTGTAACGCAAGCTGTGTAGTGGTGGAGTTATTTGTATTTATTTTCCTCTCTGCATTGTGCAACCAGATTACGATGGCATCTTAAAACTGTCAGGGTACAAAAGAGAGAGGAAATAGGATGGGCACTCTGAGCTTTGACAACAGTATAAAAAGCACATCGGTCTACACCCTGACCCCGTGTATTGTGGCCATTTAAACTGTCAGATTCCAAAAAAGATTTCACTTTCAACTCTTGTCTGATGATCAAAGGTCGTTTCTTGTTTTCTCTCTGTAAAAGCTTTATTCTGTGTTAATGTCAGGGTGATTTCCAGCACCTTGCACTCAATAAATGTGCACTGCTCAGTCAGTGTTTAGTTTTTTTTTCTTTGAAGTCGTGTGGCTGGAATATACTCAACTGAGCAGCATACATTTTCATATCCTGCATAAAAAGTGATGACATGGATAACTTTCAGACAGTATCATAACCCATTTCAACATAACTCCTGTCATGCCTAAGTGCTTCTTTTTTTGCAGTCCAAATAGAGAAAATATGGGGGCGCATCACACAAGTGCAGGTGCTTGACCTGAATACCTGAACTAAAAAAAAAGAAATAATAAAGATCTGCACACTGATCGACTCTCCCAAATGTGAGTTTATTGAAACAGTGTTCCAGACACTTTGTTTTTCATGGCATGTGGATGAAATACAACGTCTCTGAAACATTGTGTTAATAATGGACTCGGATTTGGAAGCATCTGTCAGTGTGTACCTTTTATTAATGCTCCTTTCGTGGACCTCTTCCCCTTATTTCATTGTAGGAGCTTCCCATCAACATCAAGTTCTGTTTTGAGGGGATGGAGGAGTCAGGCTCTGAGGGCCTGGACGAGCTGGTCTTCTCGCGGAAGGACTCCTTCTTCAAGGACGTGGACTACGTCTGCATCTCCGACAACTACTGGCTGGGCAAGACCAAGCCCTGCATCACCTACGGCCTGCGTGGCATCTGCTACTTCTTCATCGAGGTATGTGAACGCTTAGCCAGGCCACGCCCTCCTGGTGACGCAACACCTTCTGCATTGCTTCTGGTCAGGTCAAGAGCAGTGCAAATATCATTTCTGATCTCCCGAAAAATCGGGAACTCCACCCACTTTGTCTGACACCAGTCAACCAGTTGCAAACCTAGGGAGGTGGGTCAACCATGCTGTTTTGGAAACGTTAATTGTTATATTCTTGCTCAGACAAAGTCTTGAAGAAATTTGAAAGTCGATGATAATCAGGCTAGTGAACACTAGCCACTAACCCAGTGTTTCCCAACCTTTTCTGTCTTGCATACCCCCCCAAGCCTTTTTTATCTCTTTATCGACACCTCTGCAGACTAGGTTCCCAAAACTACAGTCACAAGCTAGATTATCTGCTTTGTTGGTTGCAATGCCGCTGACTCTACTAGCTGGATAGCAATTTTCGTGTTGGAAAATGCATCTCTAACTGCTGCACCAAGCTAAACGCAGCTTGATATGGCCAACCAGCCTTTAAATCCTCCAGTACAATGGCAAAATACTGTAGACTGACTGACTGACGTCAATGCAAAATTCAGTGTCGTGTCACAGGCGTGTTGTTGAGCAGGGGCCAGAGTGATGATGTCCCTTAACATCAAGCATATTTATTACTCAAGCAAACCAGGCAAGATCTTTGCCTCATGATATTACAGCATGCGCTAACTACACTCTTACCTAATCTTTCCTTTAAATATTTTTTTGTCATATTTTATGTCATATTTTTGTTAAATGTAACAATGTTGCTGCCTCTGTTTTGCAGGTGGAGTGTTGTGATAAGGACCTGCACTCTGGAGTGTTCGGAGGCTCAGTGCACGAGGCCATGACAGACCTGATCGCAATGATGGGTGAGTATCCCTTTAATAGGTTGTGTGGGTGACCCTTTCAACCATGTCTAGTTGTTGGAGTGAGATTGGAGATTTGGTTTGAGATCCCGTGCTTATTGGTCTAGTTTTACCAGACCACATGAATTCATTTCTGGTGTGGATCCTCCATGCCCTGGAGCGCTTGAGTGAGAGGAGTGAGCTCAGCTCTGGTTTGAAATGAGTGGACCAATCACTGACAGTTGATGTTCATGGCGTATGTTGTTGTGTGCCCATGTGCGTTCGATTATTGGCCAGCCGTCTGGTGGACGACTAAACCCTCCCCAGAGAAGCGTAATCAGACCATTTGTGAATTGTCTAGCTTGTCAGGTTATGTGCTTATTGACGTTTTGCTGCGTCCAATCAGGTTCCCTGGTGGACAAAAAGGGGAAGATCCTGGTGCCTGGGATGTACGACGCCGTAGCCAAGCTCACGGAGGAGGAGAAGAAGCTATACGAGAAGATCGACTTTGACATGGACGAGTACTGCAAGGATGTCGGCGCATGCAAACTGCTGCACGACACAAAAGTATGTTTATGTACCTCCCGCTCAGCTTTTGTGATCAAGTTTGAAGCTTTTGATATTTACTGTAGTACAGCACTTTCTTACAAATTATTTATTTGCATTTACTTGCATTGTTTTGTTCCAGATATCTACTGAAGTACTTTCTCATTACAGAAATTCTACTGTGTGAGTGTGAGTCTGTCACACACTGATTGGTTTTGCGTTTTTGCATGAAGGAACAAATTCTGATGCACCGGTGGAGGTACCCATCTCTCTCCCTGCATGGAATCGAGGGGGCTTTCTCCGAAGGCGGGGCCAAGACTGTCATTCCCCGCAAGGTCATTGGCAAGTTCTCCATCCGTCTCGTCCCAGACATGGACCCCAAGCATGTGGAGAAGTTGGTAAGATAATGCAGGTTTTTCTCTTCCTGTTTGATTGAACGCGTTTTTTGTTTCCTTTACATCGTATTGTGTCTCTAGGCATAGAGTATTCATAGTTGAGAGTGGGTTACTGTGAAGTTTTATCTGTTTCCATGGCCTATCCCAGCCTTAACACACACTGACTGCTTTTCTCCATGGAGAAATATTTTCCATTTAACATATTTAGAGTGACATTTGGAACGTCATACCAGGTAGACACAGTATAATGTAATGAGATGCACAGTGTAATTCACTTGGGTTATATAATATAGCCTTGCCCATTTTTTGTGTGTGGTTGTTGTTTTATTCCGTTAACTTAATTGTTCTCATTGGGCAATTGTATCTGCTGCCCAATCGCATTGACGCCAAAAATGACACACAGACATACAGTACGTACTACAGTATAAAACAAGCAACAGAAAATATGGTGTGTGTGTGTGTGTGTGTGTGTGTGTGTGTGTGTGTGTGTGTGTGTGTGTGTGTGTGTGCGTGTGTGTGTGTGTGTGTGTGTGTGTGTGTGTGTGTGTGTGTGTCTGTCTGTCTGTCTGTCTGTCTGTCTGTCTGTCTGTCTGTCTGTCTGTCTGTCTGTCTGTCTGTCTGTCTGTCTGTCTGTCTGTCTGTCTGTCTGTCTGTCTGTCTGTCTGTCTGTCTGTCTGTCTGTCTGTCTGTCTGTCTGTCTGTCTGTCTGTCTGTCTGTCTGTCTGTCTGTCTGAAATGGCTGGTGAAGACCTCTGTTAATCTGATGTTATCAAATGCTCTCGTCACCATCTCAGGTCATCAGTCACCTCCAGAAGCAGTTTGCGGAGCGCGAGAGCCCCAACAAGATGAAGGCCTACATGGGCCACGGGGCCAAGGCCTGGGTGGCAGACTTCAACCACCCACACTTCATGGCCGGCAGAAGAGCCATGAAGACTGGTACGTGTCATTAGAACTGTGAAGTGTAGAAACAAATTGTACATTTTGTAGTTCAAGAGAGAGGTATAGGTATAGGTGACATACATAAGCTACCAACACATGACGTGTGCATAAAATCCAAGACACACAACAATATACACAGATAAAGTAGATAGAGAAATAGTACAGAGAGTACCGACATACTGACAGTACCTGGTATGTGTAGATTAAAGCCATAATGACTTTTTCACTTTCTATCCTACCCATGCAGATTGACGTTGCCTGTGAAGTTTAGAGTTACGGAAGCTAGTATACCTATATGCTGTTTAAAGTGTAGACTGGTGTGCGCTATAGGGACGTCCATAAAGACTGTTTCTTTTTTTTGTAGTTTAGAATCACAAAGACTGGTGTATGGTGTTTGAAATCATGGAGACTGGTATTTACAGTAGTGAGTATGGTGAGACAGTAGTGAGTATGGTGACACAAAGACAGATGTAGTACACAGGCAAACACTTGAACATGGTTTTAAGAGCTATGTAGACTGGGTAAGTATACATAGATATGATATGTGTATAGACATGATGTGTGTAGTTTTAAGACATGAAAGCCTGTGTCTGTCTATCCAAGCCATGAAGACTGATTTTATGTAGTTTTCAGACATGGAGCGTGGCACGTGTACTATGGTTTATTGCTATGAAACCATACTGTCCGTATGCGATTTAAAGTAGGTACGATTCGGCATTTACATTGTACACGTAAATTAGACCTGACTTGCATTTGTCATGTTTTTTTTGCTGACTTGCCATTGCTGTTATGCTGATGCTTTGATCAATATAGCAAGGTGGAAATGGTGGACATGCTTCTGTCCTATACCTGACGTAAGCATGCGCGTAGAAGATAGTCATAGCAAATTCTGCTGATTTCAGACATGCAGTCATTTCTGCTTTCTGCCGTGACCGTGGTCACATTGTGGTCAGACTAGGCAGTCAGTCATGCATGTTCCTGTTATGGAAGTCAGCAGTCAGCTCATTTTATTTCTTTAGATGGCTAATGAAGGCGGCCTGTGCAGCTTGAAACGTTTTTGTTGGCGAGCAATTTCAGAAGGGAGAAATATCACAGACCTTTATCTGAGTCAGGCAGTCTGTCTGCCTGCCTGCCCCCTTGCCTGTCTATCTGCCAATCGATTGATCTATGAAAAACAAAAAATATTCTTTGCCTCTGCCAGTGCTTGATGTGGAGCCTTACTTGACCAAGGAGGGAGGTAGCATCCCACTGTTTATGTCTGCAATGTGCATATAGTATGTTTTTTTTCTTTTTGTCTGTGAAACGTAGTCACTCTTGTTTTGTGTTGTTTCTTCTGCGTTCAGTGTTCGGTGTGGAGCCTGACCTGACCAGGGAGGGAGGCAGCATCCCGGTCACCCTGACCTTCCAGGAGGCCACGGGCCGCAACGTCATGCTCCTCCCAGTGGGCTCCTCGGACGACGGAGCTCACTCACAGAACGAGAAGCTCAACAGGTAACAGCCCACTCTGCAGACACAAGATGTGTTTCACTTTTCTGCTTGCCTTATTTTGAAGAGGGACACTATGGGAAGGTCACCACATGAGCCTTATTTCATCTTCAAATGATTTATTTTAACAATTTTTTTTATCAATTAAACCTGTCAATATTAATCATAATGCATGAGATGTTGCAACCGATTTCGTCTGGGTCTAATTTTCCAACAAAGAAACATGGTTCATAACCTGTATTTTATGTCTTAGCATGTATACGTAACTCACCTTACTTTTCAAATCTACAAGACTATTGGCTTACATATTTAATATCTAAATCCTGCGTGTCTATATTTGAGACTTGAGATTATCCTGTGTAATAATCTTCATTGCATCATTGCATCATTGCATTGGTAGTTCTATATCGTTCCTCATGACCGCCAGAGGGGGTGCTTACAGCACATGGACGTGCATATAGACGTGGATATCCATGTGCTGTAAGCACCGCCTCTGGAGGTCAGGAGGAACTCATAGAACCGTGGTTATATACATAACCCTCGTTTTTCTGGGGTGATGGACAAACCATGATTATAGAGCTTTGACCTTGACCTATTGACCAAAACAATAACTCAACAGATTACATTGTTCAATATGAACTCTATTTTGTACTCATTTTAATGTTCTAAAAGTCATGCATACTTGTCAAGCGACCTCACAGTTTCTGAGGTGTTGTAGACGAAATTAAATGATGATGCATTAGGTATTATTACCATGCATTGCTTTATTACCAGTTGCTTTGTGCAGTCTAATCTTGTACTTTATCTCAACTGACTGAAAACCAACAGGACTAGAGGTTTTATATCTTTTGGCGGATGCTCACTAACTATTCAAACAATATTTTACTTCATTTTGTTTTCTTAAGAATTGATTTTTGGTGTCATGAATCGATGTAGAATATTATGAAAAGTAGTATTGTGATATATTTTTTTGCACACCCCTACTGTTTACGATGGTCAAAAAACCTTTTGTTTTTGATATTTTCTGTCTTCAGGTCTAACTACATCCAGGGGACTAAATTATTCGCAGCCTACTTCCATGAAGTATCTCTGCTGAAGTAACCAATCTGGAAAAGCTGGTGCCTTGAGGGGGGTCTCTGACTGGAGTCTGGAGTTTTCCGGAACATATTCTCTGCTACTGTATATTCTCTTTGGAAAATGCATACACCAAATAGTATTTCGATTTCTTTGCCGACTGCTCCAAACACAGAAGTTAGGTGTCAGTCAGTGAAGTGCACCGATTTTAAGTGTATCAAATTCACCCTCAAATTCAGTTACTTCTGCAGTATCGAAAGTTGGACTTTGCAAATCTGACATGAATTCCATCCAACAATGTGGAGTCAAATAATACAATGTAGACGCATTTGTTTTATTAGCCCTTGTGAGGAAAAAAAGACTGGTGGTGTTTTCACCTCAAACCTCTTCTCAGAGTTCCCACTCACTTTCCTGTCAGAGGATGGACTTTTAGCAGCTCTGCCATGCAGAGGAGGGAGTACTCTGACAGGTGACATCATGTAAAACACTCTTTTCAGTGGTGTCTTTCTAGCCACACCAAATGAAAACATGCACAATAAAACAATGTCACAGCATCTAAATGTATCTTTGGGATCGTCATGACTTGATAATAAACAGTAATCTGCATTTGTCTTGTAGCCAAAACTATATTTCATACCCTTTCAAATACAGTGAACAAAATGTGTATATCTTTGTCAGAATGACTGAAACCCATACAGCCGAGTGCTATTATGGGTCACAAAATACAAAGATTTACAGTAGTGGGAGGGAGACTGATAACACAACGTTGTGTCTGTTAAGTCATCTGATGTGTTCTTAATCCACAAACAGCCTTTTACCTGATAAAAAAGAAGTAATCCGTGATAAGCCTGCCTGAAACACAATGTGTTAAATCTTACCAATTTACCAATTACTCAATTTTTATTTTGACATTCATGGATGGTTACGATACAGTATTTATTTACTTTCTCTGTTCCTGCCCCTTAACAGATTCACCTTTGTTTATTATTAGTTGATGTCATGTTGTCACCCAGTGCACAACTGTTTAAACTTTAACAGAAACTAGAATATCTTTCACATCACCCGGTTACATGTACGTGAATGATTTGAGTACACGTATGAAGCGCCATTTCAGTTCATTGCTGTTTGGACATTATGTAATCACAGGAACTCCTGCACGCAGTCTGCAGTTGTGACTTTCAGCAGCTCGTGTTAATGAGGACAAGGGTCATTGACAGCTTGGTTCCAGGTCAAACTGCAGGAAATCATCCACCTATCATCAGAAATGAATGAACAAGATGTCTTCAACCATATCTTCAGCTCTTTTTTTTTTTTTACACAGACTTGGGTCATTTTAAAATTTAATGTGAGATGTTGTACTCTCTTGTGTTAAAGCATATTCCTAGAATTAATGTGCCTCAAAGTAGTATTACTATTACACGTTTGCATAAATGGGCATTTATTATTAAAATGTGTTTATTAATTTGCATTACATTTAGCTACTTTAGCTAAGTTAAATTAATGGACCATTGCACAAACTGTAACATGGAAAAAATGCAGTAGCTGCGTAAGGGCAATAGATATTTTCCTAGATGTTTGGAACACCTGTGCAAATTAGCAAAATGTGAAGCAGTATCAGTCACTATCAGAGAAAAGGCAAAATTCAACCAGCCGTTCAACTCTGAATTATTAGTATTATTTTGTCCAAAATGCACTAGGCACTTCCAGTTTAACAGGTGAGTCGTGCACATTCCCTTCCCATCTGTGATGTGGACAAATGCTGTACAACAACAAACATAAAGCTGCGACCAACCCATCTTTATGAGTCCAAAAGTCATGCCTCTGCCCTGCAGATTTTGATATGCAACATGCAGGCTTGCACATTTTAAAAGGCAGAGGGATGTGTCATCCTTGAACTTTGGATGGTGTGTAAAATGTTTCGAAGTGCACATCAGGCTTGTCACACTATCTAATTCTATCAGGACAGGTTTTCTTAATATGTAGCTACCGGTACTTGCACTGATGATTGTCATTGATTTGACACACTTCCGTGTAGGTGTTTTTTTGTCTTTGCTGGTAGAAATGATATGGACACTGTTCATCTCAAACAGCATACGCACCCTTTGCCTCCAGTAGGTGGTGGTATCAAGTCATTTTGCAAGTGGCAAGAAATGACTTGAATCACATAGAAGTGATATGCTCACAACATCCCTTTCCCAACCACATCACAGCACCATTTGCCTCCATTACGCGGTGTTAATTTAGTAATTTTACAAGTGGCATGAAATTATTTGTAGCGTAGTTCTATCTACAATGATGGAGTGACTTTTTTCATTGTTTACTGACATTTTTTGTAATAGAATTTTTAAATATCTGCATTCAGTCTACCTTTCCTTCATTCTACATTTCACATTGTGAGTTGTGCATATTATAAGTGTATGACCAAATGGACTGTAGGCCTATCCTGTTGGGTTAATTCATAGGAGGACCTACATACACTTGCTCACTGAAAGTACGTACGGTCTTTCTGAATGTGCTATTTTCCAGTGAATGTCTTGTGTGGGCTTAACCTGATCTCTCTGCTTTGCATGCAAAGTTCACTGCATGCTATGTTAATAGCACCATCCTTAATAATGTGGATGGGTGGTGACAGCAACTTAAACCAGTGTCAGAGTGTAATGTGTTTTTTTTATTATTTTATTCATGAGTGAGGTTGGATGCAAAGGAAGGGATTCCCTGAGGGACGTGTGTGTATGTTGCTTGAGGAGAGCCACCTCTCCTTTTATTTGGTCATGTTACCACTGCTCTGTTCTTAGGGGTGTAGTAACCAGGCTGTGCCCTCCTTGTGACGCAACACTTTCAGCGTTGCAACTAGTCAGGTCAAGAGCAATGCAAGTACTTTCTGAGTTCCCGAAAATATGGAAACTCCTCCCACTTTGTCGGTAAGCAAACAACTATAAGCAAACCAAGGGAGGCGGGTCAACCATGCTGTTTGGGAAAGGTTAATTGTTATGCTCTTGGTCAGACCAAGTCTCGAAGAGATTTGAACGTCGATGATAATCAGGCTAGCGGTGTAGTGCAAGGGTGGGCAAGCTAGGGCCCAGGGGGGCAAATGCGGTCCTGTACCGTATTTCAAGCGGCCTGCCATGAGGTATAATAACTGTTGTTATATTAACCTGGTATTAAATACTGTATACTGTAGCTATTGCACAGTCAGCTTGTGGTTTTAGAACTTGTTAAAATGTTGTCGCTCTTTCAATTGAATCTGGTTAAAAAATTGTGTGCTCTTCATTTTTGCATCGGCACCCTGGTAGTTTAGATTGTCTGTCCTTATGCAGCCCATAAACAGAGAAGTTTGCCCACCCCTGTAGTGGTAGCATAATGCTGCTGTCCTCTGAACCTGAACTTGGGCCTTTTGTGCTGGCTAAAGAGTTGGCTTTTTCATTCTCTTGGGATCACAGCACACCCACCGATAACTTCTCCAGTGTTAACACTGTAAATCTTTTAGGCTAGTGTAAAAGCTGCTTCCAAATTATGTACATTTAATGACAAGATGTGGATTTTTTTTTTATTATTTTACCGTAAATCCAAATCTATCCCTGAGAAATGTGTGTCTTTGAAGCTCCCATTGTTATCATAGTCATGTGTATGTGTTAAAAGGGGTGTGGGAATGGGGATGGATTTGGGGGCCCGTAGGCCTACATAGAGCTCTTCTGATGCCAAACTGACATCTCACCCCGTTAGCTTTTACCCAAAGTACTTCTAGCATTTCAGTCCGAGGGCTATTGTTTGATATTGCCCGTCTGAACTAATATGTCATAATCCCTCCCCAATAGAAATCTGCCTCCCTCCGACCGAGGCCCTCCAACTATTTTTACGTCGCCATGTTGGCAAGTAGAGGGGGAGTTGTCGTCGGGGGTCGGATGCAAGTCTGTAAGGCTATGTGGGTGTGGGGGAGAAGGAAGGGAGTAGGAACGACTTGTGTGTGGATGATTATAATTTCACCGTGTGATCTTTTGCAGCCCGAATTAATTGTGAATCGCGGCCTGTGATGTGTCATGCGGATGTCGGTAGCAGGCAATTAAATGGCAGAATATAATGGAGGAAATTATTGCCTGCCACCGCACGAACAACAGAGTCGGTATTTGAATTGCACTCGATCATTATGTGTATTAGAAACCTCATCGGAATCCGGTTTTAAGTCCTCGAGCATGAAGTACACAGAAGTGTGTTAATAAGTCTATGGCTGTATTACATCTGGCCGTAGGACTTCATAGACTATCAGTGTGCAAACATGGGCTACACATTGTATTGTCAAAACAGTTAAACATGTCTAATGTGTGCGAAAGACGTGGTTTAAAAATAATTCACAGCCTAGGCTAAAGATGCAGCTATAGTATGTTTTTGCTTCAAGAAAGAGGGTCATTCTCGTCCATACTTGTGATTGGTAACCTTTGATTTTTATGACCTTTGTATGACCCTTGGTTCATGACCAATCAAGAGTTGATTAATAATCTATATCAGGCCTGCGGTGCGCTGCTTAGACGGTCATCTAGTCCAGCTCTCTACTAGGGACAGAGATAATCAGGGCATTAATGTTGTTTTATTGTGTCACGTTTGGCACTTGACTTGAACGTGAGGCTGTCTTATCTCAGGTTGTCTGGTGGCTTTGAAGCACTGTTGCGCAGGTCCTCTTTTATCTCTAATGCTTTTTGAAAGCTGTTTATCAAGCTTCAAAACAGCCTCCACAGCTTTTCTTCATTTATTAAACAAATGTCTCAACCAATGCACTTATACGTTCATTTCAACCAAACTGCAACTGGTATGATTAAACGACTATGTATGAGGAAGGAAACAAAGAATTACAAGCCAGTCACTCTCATTTACCAAAAAAATAAAAAGCATTTATAGCACTGGCTTTGTTACATTACATTAAGCATTTTAAAAGACAGCATTCAGGCCTTAAACAAGGTGTAATCTACGGTACATATGAGGTTTGTGCACCCTTTACTGTCACTGTTGAGGTTTTTAAAAAAAACTATAAACACTAAAAAAAAAGTATCTTTTGGTTGCTCTCTACAGTTTGGAAATGGAACCAACTGTCTATCTGTAAATCAATCAATCAGTTTATTTGTATAGCACAATATCCCAACTACAAAGTGCTTCAATCGCATGCACGCACACACACAGCTCTAAACGCTACTGTATGATTTGTTAATGTGTACATAGTAGGACTGGGCGGTATACCGTTAAAAACCGTGATAAACGTTTTCACCTACAGAAGGTTCACTTTTTGTAAAGTTTTTATTCCAAAAAAGTGATTAAAATAGAAATGGAGATTAATTAAAATTCAGGATTTTATCTAATTTTTAAATTTAATTTCAACCTTTTCTTCAGAAACATTGAGAAAGTCGCCGCTCATGAAAAAAATTGTGCAGAGAACCGTGATATTAATTTTCATCAAGAAAACCGTGATACACATTTTTTCCAGAACCGCACAGCCCTAGTACAAAGCATTCTAACTACCACAGATTGAAGCAACTTGCCTTTATAAGCATGCACAATGAAGCACCGGTATTATAGGCCACTGAGGGCCATAAAGTGAAATCAGAAGTGGTGTCATGAGCTGAGGAACCACAGCAATGGATTTGTAAATGTTGTTTTCCGTTACGTTTATGTAGATGTCGTTTAAACCCATTGTGCTGTTATAAAGGTTGAAAAATATGTTTGAATAGAATAATCAAAGCATTTGCTCTCAAATGTGTGGTCGGTTTTACACATAAGTCACTATTTTTGTTATGTTGTAATGTGGAATCATTGGTCAATGTGTTTTTCCGGCATGATCCTATTGCAGCTCCGAAATACTTGCACGGGTCCTCCCTCTTCCCCTCTTGTTCCCTTTCTCTTTTTTTGTGAGGGGGAGATGGGGGGGCTTTATTGTGTTAAGAGCTGTCATATTATATCAGTTGGCACCCCCCCATACTTCCCACCAAATGATATGCTGTTTAAACTACTGGTTTTGCTCTCTGTGCTCCCAGCCAGTCAGTCAGTTGTAGAGAAGAACATCTGTTTCCCCTTTTTTAAAGCGACAGACAGGGCAAATAAACCCCATTGTCATTGATGCATTCTCTCCACTCATATAGAGCTCCTTTGCCTTTTCAAAGACAGGATGGAATTATCGAGGAGGGGGGGGGGGGGGGGGATGAAAAGAAAGGAGGAGTAGGAGGAGGATGGTTGGGGTGACGAAGAGGAGGATGGGGGTGTTGGGGTTGGGGTTGCAGTAGGGGTGTGGTTGAGTTTGGGGAGGAGCAGGCCCGTAGCTCAATCACCATTGTTTGGATTGCACCGATGCTAATGTTAGCGTTGCGCGGGCGCACAATTAAGCCATTGCTCTTGCCATCGCCTTGACTGGAATTATTTCCCTCCTCTGACAGATGAGCGACTTGATGATTTAATGCAAGTTATGATTAAAACCCCCTTACTGTCAAGCCGACAGAACAAACAACAAATACTCCCTCTTAGAGAGAGAGAGAGAGAGAGAGAGAGAGAGAGAGAGAGAGAGAGAGAGAGAGAGAGAGAGAGAGAGAGAGAAGAGAGAGAGAGAGAGAGAGAGAGAGAAGAGAGAGAGAGAGAGAGAGAGAGAGAGAGAGAGAGAGAGAGAGAGAGAGAGAGAGAGAGAGAGAGAGAGAGAGAGGTTTAGAGAGGCAGAGCAAGAGAAAAAAATGACAGTTTTAAAAATAAAAGAAATTACATGTTGGTTGGGAAGAGCGACAGAATTTATTGAGCCGAAATGTGTTGTGAGGAAGATTTGGGGAATGTCTCAAGACAAGGGAGGTTGTGGTGGTGGGGGTGGAGGAAGAAGTTAATGAGTGATTAACAACAGCAATTAAAAGATGAGGCAAAGGTATGCAATTAACACAGGAAGTTTGGGCTTGTCAAGACTGTATAGCAGGCCTTTGTGCAGCTCTTGGAGAAGGAGAAGAAAGTGTGTGTGTGTGTGTGTGTGTGTGTGTGTGTGTGTGTGTGTGTGTGTGTGTGTGTGTCTGTCTGTCTGTGTGTGTGTGTGTGTGTGTGTGTGTGTGTGTGTGTGTGTGTGTGTGTGTGTGTGTGTGTGTGTGTGTGTGGGTGGGTGGGTGGTGAATGGAGAAGGAAGAGTGCAAGAGACTGAGAGAAAGAGAGCTAGAAAGAGAAATTCAGTAATTCAAAAGGAAAAAAGAAAGAAAAGAATCTGCCTGTTAATTTCAGGCTTGGTTTGTCTGGCGAGCCTGACAGCTTGCCTGTGGTCTCTCCTCTCCTCTCCTCACTGAGGGCTGTAACTCACGTCCTAATAACGCAGCCGGTGTCATCAGGAGTTCACTGCCACAAATTCCCTGAACTGAAGATTGCAATGGCAGACTTACTTTCTCTGTCTGTGTGCATGTATCTCTCTCTCTCTCTCTCTCTCTCTCTCTCTCTCTCTCTCTCTCTCTCTCTCTCTCTCTCTCTCTCTCTCTCTCTCTCTCTCTCTCTCTCTCTTCTCCTCTCTCTCTCCCTCTCTCCCTCTCTCTCTCTCTAGCTCTCTCCCTCTCTCCCTTTCTCTCTCTCTGGCCGTCAGAGGCAAGGAAGGGTGAGTTCACATAATTAATGGGATTCATAGTTGATGGAAGGATGAAATATTCAAGCTCAGCAAAGTGGAAAAAATTATGTTTTTTTTTCAACCACAGAACAGTTGAGTGGGAGGGCGGTGGCATGTGTCTGTGTCTGTCATTGGAGGTGTGAGGGATGTTGCAGACTGGCATCATGTAAAGTGCATTAAGCGATTGCGTAGAGGTGCAACCTCTGCAAGTTAAGTCGTGTACCTCAATGCAGCGGGAAACACTTTGGTGAGCAGGCGCAGTTTCGCAGCCTTGTAGGCAAATTTCTCTTGCTGCGGCGAATTTTTCTTGCTAAACGCAAAAATACTCTGTTGCGCCCTGACCAAAACCATGCCTAACCCTAACCTGTCAGTAAGGCAACGTTTCTGCTGCTGTACTTTTGCCAAGAATAGCGAAACAAGCAAGGGAAATGGCAAAATTGTGCTCAGACCAAAATAGTCTAGTCACCAGAGGGGGGTCACGCCCTGTAATTGTTGTCGAAACTTATTGTAAATTAGACATATAGAGAAGTCTAAAAAAACAGATGTTAACATTGCTGCAAATTGTCCCATGGGTGTTTTTCAGAGGTCATCATGAAAACTGCAATAGCGTTTTTTTTTTTTTATTTTTTTTTTTTAATTCTGACATTTGACTATTCACATAACTTTTGAATCAGACATGATACAGTACAAAGACAAATGAGACAATTTTTCCATGTAATTTCAGCATGGGGAATTGATTGGAAGGATCAATAGGTTCATACATGTTTACACTACTTTGTAGGACAAAAATGACTAAAATTTATCAAATATTCTACACATTCGGACAGGAACCAAAACCACTCCTAAAACCAAACCTGTCTCGGTGTGTTGTGCAGCACGCGTTAACTTTCAAAGTCGTGATGCTCAAATGTGATATGAAGTTCAAGTTGGCATGTTATCTTACTTACGTACTTGTGTGATGCCATGTTGGATTTGAAGAGGGAAATTAGTTTTTCCATTTATCTCACCTGGTGGTTGAGTCACAGAGGGCAAAAAGGACTATAGGGAATCATGGGAGAGAGAGAGAGAGAGAGAGAGAGAGAGAGAGAGAGAGAGAGAGAGAGAGAGAGAGAGAGAGAGAGAGAGGAGAGAGAGAGAGAGAGAGAGAGAGAGAGAGAGAGAGAGAGAGAGAGAGAGAGAGAGAGAGAGAGAGAGAGAGAGAGAGAGAGAATCATGGAATGGAACTGTTAGCCTACTGTGTGTGTGTGAGAGAGAGAGGAAGGACAGGAGAGCGATTGAGACTTGATTAGCGAGTAACCAGGGCCTGATCAAGACAGAAGGGGCTTTGGAGGACAAATTGCACTCTGTCTGCTGTGTGTGGAGGTGTGATAGATGTGTCTAGAACCAGTCTCATTATTGCCAATGACAGTGTGCCAAGTTGCCAACAGGTACAATTGGTAGACAATTAGGTGTGTGTGCATGTGTGTGTTTGTTCACAAGGAAAATACTGTATGTCAGTGATTGCTAAACTGTGGCCCGCGAAGGTATTGAATGTGGACCATGAAATTGTTTGGTAAAAATCGAAATACTATGTGTTGCCATTGACTATTTATTTGAGTTGTATTGTTTGATCAGAGGAGTGCCTCAAACATTCGTGAACATTTCAAGTGGGCCCCAAGTTGGAAAAGGCTGCTGTATGTGGTAGGGTCCAAGAGATGCTGCATTTGAAACCACAATTTACATTAACCCATTGATGCCTAAAGCACCTGCAAAAATCCATGCTGAATGCCTAAGCCCTTGTTGGGAAAGTTGCTCTCAGCCTATAAAAACTTAAATATCTCAGCCTCTGATGTGCATAAAAACATGAAATCAGTTGCATTTAAACCCTAAGGCCCTCACCTTGCATAAGACTGTGTTCCTTCAGCTGTAACACACGCACATTTTTATTTAAAAAGCTATCAGGCTAAAATGGCTATCGTCTGTACATCTCAGACATATTACATTTCATTTTGATCATTACATGCTTTGCTGTGGCAAGATGTGGGCACTCTCTCCCCTTATTTCCGTCTATTTTTTGTTCACCTTCCCGTCCTTGCCTAAAGACAAATTCAGCAATCATGAAAAAGTATTTGGATGTATCTGCGTGGCAAGTAGTTGTCTTGATTGCTATGTGGGTTATTTTTCAGCTGTCAGCCTGGGTTACGCCACTAGGTGGCAGCATCTGACAGTAAGTGAAGAGTTTCCCCTTGACAACACTGTCAGACTTTGTTCGCCTTAGATGCCTGCACACATTTACCTTTGAACGCACATCAGGAAAAGGTAAGGGAAAGACATACTGACTGGTAGGCCTAAAGAAATGTAACGTTGTAATGTTTTCCTTTTTTCCCCTTTTAATTCCCCTTGACATACCCAGTTCAGACATCCCTTTAAAAAAAACTTAACCATCAGAAACTTGAAAGTTCCTACTTCAAATATGAAACATCCGTTTTGCTAAACTTTGATATATTTCTTTGAATGTATTTATCATAAAATTACTTTCAATACATCACTAGGGAGATTTTGCAAAGACATGCCATACCTTATCATCTTAATCTCTAGTGAGAAAAAAGCAGTTTGGAAGTGCACCGGCAAATGTTTGGTCTTTCAGTTTTGGAATTATTCAAATAAATTCTGAATGTTATTTTTTCCCAAGCAACAGCTTCTCTACTCACAAGCTATTCTCAAAACAACTTTCTTGACTATCACAATTTTTTATCAGCCAAATGTACAAATTACTCAGATAAAAAAAGTTTAAATCTATACTGTGTGTATTCATCTTCTGAATCAATAATTTCCCAGCTGTCTACATTAAATATACGTATGATATGTACGATACGTGTGTCATGTGTCTTATAAATTCCAGCACTTCTCCAGTGCCAGCCCATTCATCTGCTTGTTGGTCAGCTTTTATTTTCTAGACTGTCACTTTTTTCCCCACTCCCATATACTGCATTACATAGATGTAATATCAAATGTCTAAAACTATTGGCTGTTTTTGAGCCCCTGAATAATTCCCCTTGCAGGTCAACATTAAACATTCACCAGACATGTGTATGGGTGTGATGTGTCTTACTGTTTTCCAACGATCCATGACTTTTTCCTCTGTCTGTATGTTGATCTGCCTGATGGTCTGCTAGGCACTTGGAGGGAGGGAGAGAGGGAGGAAGAGAGCGGGCATAGGAAGAGAAGTGTGTGTGTGTGTGTGTGTGTGCGTGTGTGTGTGTGTGTGTGCGTGTGTGTGTGCGAGTGTGTGTGCGTGCGTGTGTGTGTGCGTGCGTGTGTGTGTGCGCGTGCGTGCGTGTGCGTGCGTGTGTATGTGAGAGAGAGAGGTGTGTCCCTATGCGCCTTTAAACTGGGACATGCTGGCACTCACTGCTGGTTGCCAGGGTGCCTAAAGGCTGCAGGTCCCAGGAGAGCGGAGAAACACTATGTGTGTGTGTACACATGTGGGTGTTGCTGAGCAGGGTTGTATGTGTGTGTGTGTGTGGGTGGGTTTAGGTGTTGGTGAGCAGGGTAGTGTGTGTGTGTGTGTGTGTGTGTGTGTGTGTGTGTGTGTGGTGATGGGTGGGTTGGATGCCTGAGAGGGCAATTATAACAAGGACAAGCCCAACACACACACACAAACGCACACACACGCGCACACACAGATTACACCCACAAAGCAAGCTGCTTCTGAGGCTGTACACACATACACCTCCGAAAAGCATTTGGACAAATGCCACTGTAATGCAGTTTGTTTTTGTTTAACATTTCCATGCATCCAAGAACACACACACACACGGACATCTCTCTCTCTCTCTCTCTCTCTCTCTCTCTCTCTCTCTCTCTCTCTCTCTCTCTCTCTCTCTCTCTCTCTCCCCCTCTCATACACATACAGGGAAAGATGGGATCAAATTCTGTACATGCAAATGCATATTAAGCTATACTATTTGAAAAATGTGTAGTTGACAATTCACACACACCAGAACAGAAAAGGAGAGACGTGTATGTGTGAGTGTTTAATACAAATAAAAATCTAAATAAAGTTTGTAATTCTCCTCTCTGTCACTGCATTTATGATTGTGACAAATTGTGAAATATGATTTTTACGCCCCACAGTCGTAAACCATCCTCTACCATAGACAGAGAAATACAGGGAAAGATCAACAAGGTAATATTACTTTTAATGTTCTGCACACCGTCTGAGGAGAAAACATCCCCACTATTAACATGAAATTGTAGATCTTACCGCTTCTTTATTACTATTATTTGCAATATGATTTCTTTTTATTATGATTATAATAATAATTATTATTATTATTACAATGGCTTTTTTCCAAGCAACTTATAAAGTAATGTGTCTCAAAAAAAGGACCACACATGTCCTCTATAAGCAAACAAACAAACAAAAAAAAACAGTGAACAGCACAAGTAAAAAAAAAAAAAAAAAAGATGCGATGCAATCGTAGTTGAAACTGTAAACGCTTCACAGACACGTTTTGTCGTTTTGTTTAGGTTCAGACAATTTGACATAAGTAGCTTTAATTTGCCACAGATTACCCCTGCTAACCACCCAACACTGCTCTGAGGGAGGGAGGGAGGCTGCCTGGCTGCGTGATTAAAATAAATTAGTCCAGCGGATAGGAAAAGACCATTTGTATGCAGCGGGTGGCATAAATTATGCATAATCTAAAGAATTTAAAAGCCGGTCGCTCTCTCTCTCTCTCTTTTTTTGATTGCAATTACCTGCACTCCAGCAATATTTTTAATTCGTCGTCTATAGGCTTTAATGATGCCGTTTCATAATGAGGTATTTTCCAGCCTAATCACACAGCGGTAGGTTACAGTGTAATGCTGTGTAGTTGCTCGAGAGCTCTCCCAAGTCTTGCATTATTACCCCTAGTGGTGTGTGTGTGTGTGTGTGTGTGTGTGTGTGTGTGTGTGTGTGTGTGTGTGTGTGTGTGTGTGTGTGTGTGTGTGTGTGTGTGTGTGTGTGTGTGTGTGTGTGTGTGTGTGTGTGTATGTGTGTGTGTATGTGTGTGTGTGAGAGAGAGAGGGAACTCTCTCTACTCTCTATCTCTCTTCACTTAGGAGTGGAGTTTTCGTGTGTGTGTGTGTGTGTGCGCGTGTGTGTGTGTGTGTGTGTGTGCGTGTGTGCGTGTGTGCGTGTGTGCGTGCGTGTGTGCGTGTGTGCGTGCGTGTGTGCGTGCGTGCGCGCGCATGCGTGTGTGTGTGTGTGAGTGCCTTGATGTCTGTGTGTCCGTGCATATGTGTTTCCCATTCACCTTGTGCAGATGAACACACTCACAGTGACAACAAGACAACAACACTGACATACAACGACATGCCAGGGTGAACTCTCCCCCCTGTGTGTGTGTGTGTGTGTGTGTGTGTGTGTGTGTGTGTGTGTGTGTGTGTGTGTGTGTGTGTGTGTGTGTGTGTGTGTGTGTGTGTGTGTGTGTGTGTGTGTGTGCTCGCGTCCTGTATGTGGTGGATTGGATTTGTCATGAAAGATGTCAGGATAAATAACCTGTTTTCTGTGCAGAGGTTTTGCCCGGGCCTAATTTCCAAACCGCCGTTTTTTTCCCCCTCCTTTCCCCAGACAGATTTTTGTCGACCCAGACTGGCTGTATCCATGCATTTCACGGAATCATCTCCGCTTTTAACACCCTCATGCCATCGTCGCTCGCTGCCCAGCTGCTTCGCTGCCACAAACGCTAAAGTCCCAACAAACGCATCAACAAAAAAAAGCTATTTACTATTGACTTCCGCCTTTCGAGATCACCGGGCTACACACATTTAAGTCAAATGGCTATTTACAATCGACTTCCACCTTTAGAAACCA
Organism: Engraulis encrasicolus; assembly: GCF_034702125.1. Lineage (NCBI taxonomy): Eukaryota > Metazoa > Chordata > Actinopteri > Clupeiformes > Engraulidae > Engraulis > Engraulis encrasicolus. The sequence continues at coordinate 14,834,936 of NC_085876.1, read as the reverse complement.
GTAGGCTATGCACTTTAAGTCATTTTACCTTGACACAATGTGAATAAATAAAAAATAAATAAAAAATACCACTAATGGTGAGATAGGAGAGGAGTGGGCAAGTAGAGACAAAAAAAAATATTGGTGCTCAAGGTTACACTCTCCTAGCACAATTACAGGCCCTGTGAATTATCACTATCATTAAAAGCACACAAATATGTAAATAGAAAAAAGCAATGGCAGATGAAACAATAAATCAAAAGGGCCCCTCTCACTCTGGCCTTCAAAAGACACCAATAAATAAAAAGCTATTTAATACGGGCATATGCTAATTTTATGCCGGGAGATTTACATATGACTATTTAAAGTCAGTGTAAGGTATGCTGGATGAATTGTGTGGCTGTGTTAATTATAGTTTAATATATGCTGAATTTTTATTTTACGTCTTTGGTTGTTTTGTCTTTTTTTTTTTCGTTTTTGTTTTTTTAATACGACGCGTAAATATGTTTTGTGTGTTTTAGGAGACAATGGCGTGCTGTTGTGTTTCTTGATTAGGCGACACGGATATTTAACCTTTTGTATCGGTGCCAGAGATGAAGCTCATTGTTTGGTATCTGGATTCACATCAATTGCTTGTGTCTGCCAGGTTAATGGCTTTATCAGTGTTGTTTTGGAGGAAATCATTATTTCATCATGTTGTCTGCAAAGACTGAAATGTGAGCAAAGCCTATCTGTGGATATTGACGATACAAAATCTGTTAATTGTTCTTTGTTGGAAGTTTACAACAAACGTGTGCCATTTGTCACACCAGGGTCGTGCAATTTGCATTGTAGTGTGTGTGTGTGTGTGTGTGTGTGTGTGTGTGTGTGTGTGTGTGTGTGTGTGTGTGTGTGTGTGTGTGTGTGTGTGTGTGTGTGTGTGTGTGTGTGTGTGTGTGTCTGTGTGTGCCTGCGTGCCTGTGTGCCTGCGTGAGTGTGTGTTGCATACACGTTTGTGTGTGTGTGTGTGTGTGTGTGGATGATAGGAGAGAAAGAAAACATACAGTACATGCTAATGATGCATGCAGTTTTTTTTTCACCAGAGTATTTCAAACGGCTCAGTTTCTAAACATACACACCTGCTGCGTATATATGTACATGTATCATTACATTTGATACGTGACTAATGACCTTTTTTTTGTGTTTGTTTACATTAAGTCTCCGCCTATTTCTTCACTGGCTGCACATGCCACCCACCGGTTTGGTTTGTTTGCTGAGCGTTTCACAGCGGTGGCCTTTTCACTTCTCACTTCTCACTTTGGACTTTTCGAAGAGTTTACGAGATGGAGACCATTTTGGGGAAGGGTGGGAGGAGGAAGCCAGTTGTTATACTTTTGAATGGCATCTAATCTCGCAAGGGGGAGAAAACAAGGCAGTTTTACTGGCAATGGAACAGACACTGGCTAGACACTCAGGCAAGTGCGCGCCAGACACAAACAAAGAAACATCATCACGGAAGTGAAATTAATATTCAAAAAGACATTAATATGCTGCGTCTATGTCTATGGAGTGGTCGATAACACGATGAGTCCTTTTTGCAGGATGGGATGGGGATGTGGAATGTGGTGTGTGTGCGTGCGTGCGTGCCTGCGTGCCTGCGTGGGTGGAGGGGGTTTCATCCAGTGATGTGTGGATGGTGTGTTGGATCTGGGGAGGAGAGGTGGATGGTCTGTTGGATGGAGGGGTTGGGGTGAGGTGGGGCATCTCCGCCAGCCAGTGCTTAGGTGGTAGGATATGGGGAGGAGAGGTGGATGGCTGGTGGATGCAGAGGGGCAGAAAGCCATTGATGCAGCAGCCGTGCTCTGTAGGGAATGGGTCATTTCACCTGGGATGGGAGAAAAAGGCGATGGGCTGGCTCAGAGCGCATGCCGCCGGTGTGTGTGTGGTGTCATTTTTGCCTGAGCCATTAGCGGTCGAAGAAGTGGAATCTCGCTTCCAAATAAACCATTTGCTTCGGTGATTTGAAAAGTTTACTCGTTTTTTGTTTCATTCTGTCTTGTTGTTTTCTTCATCATAAAAAGGCAATATGGGTAAAATCAAAGAGGGAATATTGTTTCCTTGCCCTTTTTTCTTGCATGTACACGAAGAGTGTGTGCGTGCATGCGTGTGTGCATGTGTGCATGTGTGCATGTACTCGTCCATGCGTGTGTGTGTGTGTGTAAATGA
>NC_085876.1:14820252-14827752 GCF_034702125.1 Engraulis encrasicolus | reverse complement strand
ACGGATTTTGTGTCCTTAACATCTGTGTCCAGGAGCACGGAATTTTTGGAGATCATGTTGGTGTGTGTGTGTGTGTGTGTGTGTGTGTGTGTGTGTGTGTTGGTGTGCATGTCTGTGTGCTGTTTTCGCCTGTGTTTCACTGTGCATGAATGTGTGTTGTCTTGTCGCATGTGTGCGGGAGCGGGGGTTGTTAGCGACGCTGCCATTCCCAGCACCACATCGCGTTAGAACTGCCACCCTGCCACCCCGGCGTTCCAGTCCAGTGCATCTGCGCCTTATTTATTTCATCTGCCTAATGTGGGTCAGTGCAAATGTCTGCGGCGCTCCACACCACGCCATCATCACATCGCCTCCTGGCTGGCTCGCCACATCTCTGATGCATTGGCGTCAAGTTCAATTGCCCCTCTCCAAAAGAGATCCCCTAATGTCTTGCCGTTCCGCCGGGTGCTAACACCAGGCAGGCAGGGACCGGGGGGTGGGGGGAGACGTGTCTCTTTTGAGCTTTCCCAGAGTACTCTGAGAAAGAGAGAATGAAAGAGGGACAGAAGAAAAAAAAATAGAGAGAAAGAGAAATAGATTATTTCATCGTGTGGAAAAATGAAAAGCCGTAATTACTTGTAATTGGGCTCACAGATATTCTTTTCTGTCTGTCTGTTTTTCTTTTTCGCTCTGTCGTCCTCTTTCATTTTCTTTTTCTTCTCCTTCTTTGTGTTTCTTTCCATTCTCTCTCTCTTTCTTCCTTCCGCTGTCTTTGCATTATGCCTCCATTCTATTAACCAGCCTACATAATTCTTCAAATTATTTCTTTAGTTTTTTTTTTCTTTCTTTCTTTCTTTCTTTCTTTCTTTCTTTCTTTCTTTCTTTCTTTCTTTCTTTCTTTCTTTCTACTCCGAATCTGAAATACATTTTTAATGCCTTTTAAAGGCAAACACATTATACTTTTGAAATTGAAATAAATTATATTGAATAGACTTTGGGATGTGCGAAAGAACTCTCCCATTTTCGGTATTTAATAGCCTTCAGTAGGTGTATATTCAGAGCAAGCGCAAGCCAAGCTAATGTCAGGACATTCAATTCAATATTGAGTAAACAGTATATATTGTAGTATATAAGGTAGGGTGCATCAGTTGCCCCCTATGAAAAGATATCGCCTTGGCCCTATAGTAAAAATGTTCTACACCCAGTAAAAACACACTGTGTAAAATATTTTTAAATTGGGATGAAGTCTACCGGGGCCACCAGCCGCATGAAAATAGAAAATAATGGTGATAGTCAGAATCTTGGAATAGAAATGGACATTTTGCTGCATAAAGCTACCCAATAAAAAACATATTGTCTCAGCTCTGTGATAAAAATGTTCTATGCACAGTAAAATCACTCTGTGTAAAATATTTTGAAATTTGGATGAAGTCTACCGGGGCCACCAGCCCCATGAAAATAGAAAATAATGGTGACAGTCAAAATCTTGGATAGAAACAGGGCTGGACTGGCCATCTGGCATGGCGGGCATTTCCCGGTGAGCCCCGCACCCTCGTGGGCCCCCATTTTTTTTTTTTTACATTACTGAAAATAGGGGCCCATGAGGGTGCGGGGACCACCGGTGAGTCAGTTCTCCGGCTCTAATAATCTCCTTAAATCCAAAAGTGCCCGGGCCCTATTTATCGCCCAGTCCAGCCCTGAATAGAAATGGACATTTTGGTGCATAAAGCTACCCAATAAAAATATATTGCCTCAGCTGTGTGATAAAAAAAATGTTCTATGCACAGTAAAATCACTCTGTGGAAAATGTGTTGAAATTTAGATTAATTCTATTGGGTCCACCAGGCCCATGAAAATACAAAACAATGGTGATAGTGATGGGCAACCTGGATTCCAAAGTCCAGTGCCACATATTCCAAATATAGCCAATATAATGAACCAGCTGACCCACTGCCAGTATCAAGCAAGAGATTGCAAAGTTGTATGACTTTTGTGTGCTTCACCTGTGGGCCTACAGGATTGTACAGGTAGCTGTTAATACCTGGTGGAGCATCTCTACTAAAGCTGTGAATGTCCCTGCAGTAGTTCAATAGAGTACATACAATAAAACTGTATGTGATGTTGGAAAGAGTGGCTTCCCAAAACCTGTACTTAAGTGGCTTCTAGGTATGTCATGGGTATCACCAGGTCCAGAGTCCATTGCCAAGGGCCTCTCAGGTAAGTTATGGTCCTCATCTGATGGAGTAAAGTGAAATACTACCACAGGCGATGGGATAAAGAAGTAATGGCACTCTTCAATACAGTTGTATTGACTGCTTTGTAGCCTAGGCATTCCAAGGAACATTCACAGCTTTGGTACAGATGTTCCTCCATGAATTGTAGGCCCACAGGTGAAACACACAAATATAACAGTCATGCAGCTTTGCAATCTCTTACTTGATACTAGCAGTGGTCCAAGGCAGCAAGGAATTGATATTGTGTTGCAAAAGAGCAAACCATCAGATTCTGAGTGTTGCAAAAGAGCAAACCATCTGATTTGACCATCAGTCTGTCCTGAGACTGAAGTCTGTGTAAGTGGATCGACTGACTACACAGATATTCCTTCTGTTTGTGCTCCCAATACAGGTGATCTCACTAATTACCTCATCAACCTGGCTTAAGTGGTAATTAGGCTCAGCTGGTTCATTATATTGGCTGGGGCAAATTTGTCACGCGGTTTGTCCACCTCTGTTTTAAGACAATGGCAAACCTAGATTCAAAAGCCACAATCCAGTGCCACAGATTTCAAATTACCTGGTTTTACCTGTCCAATTGCCCTAACTGGAAAGGTAAAACTAGGTATGTCATTTGGAATATGTGGCACTGGACTTCAGCTTTGGAATCCAGGTTGCCCATCACCATCACCATTATTTTGTATTGTCATGGGCCTGGTGGACCCGGTAGAATTCATCTAAATTTCAACATATTTTACACAGAGTGATTTTACTGTGCATAGAACATTTTTATCACAGAGCTGAGACAATATGTTTTTTATTGGGTAGCTTTATGCAGCAAAATGTCCATTTCTATTCCAAGATTCTGACTATCACCATTATTTTCTATTTTCATGGGGCTGGTGGCCCCGGTAGACTTCATCCAAATTTCAAAATATTTTACACAGTGTGTTTTTACTGGGTGTAGAACATTTTTACTATAGGGCCAAGGCAATATCTTTTCATAGGGGGCATCTGATGCACCCTAATATAAGCAGTATAATAGTATATAATCAGTACAGTATAAACTGTTCAAGTATGTTGTTGCATGGCATAAATATATCACATGCATGCTCCACATCTGATATTTATACATCACTTCATTTATACACCTTGCCATACAAATAATAACAATGTGCAAATGACCGTGCCAGACAGGCAGGGAAACCATAGCTGTGTGTTTGTGTATGTGCACACAGTAAAAGAAGGCAGATTTAAAAAACAGATATGTCTTGCATAAGTTATGGAGGGAGGGTGTGTAGGTGACTGGAGGTAACAGAGTCTGAAAAAAAAACAATATCTGTTCGGCCACACACTGGGGGAAACTGGGTGCCCAACTCTCCCCTTTCCAGCCAGGAGACTTGCCTTACGTGTGTGTGTGTGTGTGTGTGTGTGTGTGTGTGTGTGTGTGTGTGAGAGAGAGAGAGAGAGAGAGAGAGAGAGAGAGAGAGAGAGGAGAGAGAGAGAGAGAGAGAGAGAGAGAGAGAGAGAGAGAGAGAGAGAGAGAGAGAGACAGGAGAGAGAGAGAGAGAGAGAGAGAGAGAGAGAGAGAGAGAGAGAGACTGTGTTGGTGTGTGTGTCCATACAGTATGTGTAGTGTATGTGTCTGTATGTGTAAGAGAGAGAGAGCAAGAGGGAAAGAATGTGTGTGTGTGTGTGTGTGTGTGTGTGTGTGTGTGTGTGTGTGTGTGTGTGTGTGTGTGTGTGTGTGTGTGTGTGTGTGTGTGTGTGTGTGTGTGGTGTGTGCGCGTGTGTGTGTGTGTGTGTGTGTGTGTGTGCGTGTGTGTGTGTGTGTGCCTGTCCACATCAGTGGCTGGGAGCTCTGTGTGGTGGTTGCTGCAGAGGCGTGGGCAGGCAGAGGGGAAGCTGGTTGTGTGTGTGTGTGTGTGTGTGTGTGTGTGTGTGTGTGTGTGTGTGTGTGTGTGTGTGTGTGTGTGTGTGTGTGTGTGTGTGTGTGTGTGTGTGTGTGTTTTCAGTAAAGTGATGAATCCTGTTTGATCTTCTCACCAGCTTAAGCCACACGAGCAGTTACACCGCCGGGCACGCACTGACTCAGGGTGATGGCTGCTTCTCTCCTTTTTTTCATCTCTCTCTCTCTCTCTCTCTCTCTCTCTCTCTCTCTCTCTCTCTCTCTCTCTCTCTCTCTCTCTCTCTCTCTCTCTCTCTCTCTCTCTCTCTCTCTCCCTTTGTTTTTGTTTGTCTGTCTTTGTCTTTGACAAAAGTCTTTTCCTGTCTGTTTCTCTTCTTTTCTGTCTTTCTCTGTTTTTGTCTCTTTATCTCTCTCTTGTTTTTCCTCTATCTCTCCGTCTCTCTGCATGTGTCTCTCTGACTTCTCTTCTTTGTTTACAGTCATTCCCTTTCCTGTTCTCTCTTTCTATCGTTGTTGTTCTCTCTCCGTTTTGCTTTTTAGACCGTTTGTTTGTGTCGATGATGCCATGCTGATCGTGTGGTGTGAATTTTTTAGGCATTGAATGAAGATTTTGGTGATTTCCATGACACTACATTTCAATCTGTGAATTTATTACAATATATCATTTCATAATTGAAACAAATGAAAAACATCATTACAAGTGTCATTTTTGTTTTACCAGTAATGTAATTGTTTCTCTGACAACCTGTATTGTATGTCCAAAGCAGATGATGGGCACTCCAGGTATTAAATATAGACACTGTAATTACATTCATTAATGTGATCGTGATATATGGGATGTGTATGTGTATGCTACATACAGCACATGATGATGTATGGCTATACCAGGTTTTGTAGATATAATTAGCGTTGCACAATGGTGAGGCGATGCTAAATTAATGTATATAATTGACATCTTCTCGTGTACACAGAGAGAGCTCGAAGGGCTTGACAGAGACTTCACAAATGCATGAGCATTGGAAATGAATCCGATTATTCCACCAAATGTAAAGCCCATGTAAAGCAAATGATGGGGTAGTGCAAGGAATAGAGTAAACTGTTGTTATAGTTGTAGAACTGTGTTTTGACCAATGAAAATCCTCTTTTGACTCGTGAATTAACTTTTATCGTCTCCTCTTTTCCACCTCATTCCTTCTCATCCTCTCCCTGCAGATAGCATAGGGAGGAGGATGAAGAGGAGGAGAAGGAAGAGGAGGAAAAGGAGAATGGCACGGTAGAAAAGGAGGAGGAGGTGTAGGATAAAGAATGGAGGAAGAAAACACAGAGGAAGAAGATTAGAAGGAAGAAGAGTAGGAGTGCAAGAAAGAGGGGGAGGAGGGCAAGGAAGAGGAGGAGGAGGAAGAGAAGAAAGAGGAGGAGTAAGAGAAGAAGGAAGAGGAGGAGGAAGAGAAAGAGGAGGGGGAGGAAAAGAAGAAAGAGGAGGAGTAAGAGAAGAAGGAAGAGGAGGAGGAAGAGAAAGAGGAGGGGGAGGAAAAGAAGAAGGAGGAGGAAGAGAAGAAGGAGGAGGAGGGCGAAAAAGAGGAGGAGGAGGAGGAAAAGAAGGAGGAGGAGGTGGGCAAGAAAGAGGAGGAGGTGACCCGTCACTTCAGGTGTGTCAGAGAGGAAAGGGGAGGAGCCATACATATGGCCAGGCCAGATGACCTTTCTCTACCAGGCCGGCTCTGATGGAAGGTGAAGTCTGTCTGTGTGCGTGTGCGTGCGTGCATGCCCACGTGTGTGTGTGTGTGTGTGTGTTTTGTGTGTTTGTGCTTGCATGTGTACATGCGTCTACTACTTGGGATTCCTGAGAGATGTTTACAGCTGTAGCAAAAGAATTGATTTACTTATGTGATATGATTTATTAATGTCTATGTCCAGTGAATGCATTTGTATCGGGGGCCTTGGGATGTGTAAGGTCCATGCGCATGTTAAATATTGTGTGTGTGTGTGTGTGTGTGTGTGTGTGTGTGTGTGTGTGTGTGTGTGTGTGTGTGTGTGTGTGTGTGTGTGTGTGTGTGTGTGTGTGTGTGTGTGTGTGTGCCAGTAGTACACACTCTATGACCCTCCGTGCATGCCTGAAGGTAACTCCTATGATGCTTGTCTTTGAGGTCAGTGTGGTGGTACAGTACCTTTGTCTCTTTCAGGCTGTCTTTCTTATACTCCCTCTGGCCGTGTGTGTGTGTGTGTGTGTGTGTGTGTGTGTGTGTGTGTGTGCGTGTGTGTGTGTGTGTGCGCGCGTGTGCGTGTGTGTGTGTGTGTGTGTGTGTGTATGTGTGTGCGTGTGCGTGTGCGTGTGTGTGTGTGTGTGTGTGGGTGTGTGTGGGTGTGTGTGTGAGGACAGGATACACACGTGTGCTAATTGGGGTGGAATAAATGATTGGCTCTCCGCAACATTGAGCTGAAAAATGCCCAGATGTGTGTGCACGGATTTGCAGTTGCACGGATGGCAGTTGCAGCCACGGAGACCTTGGATTTTGAGAAGCGGTTGCGGATGAAAAAATAACTCATCCCCGCGTCTCTAACACACACACGCTAACACACGCACACACACACACACACACACACACACACACACACACACACACACACACACACACACACACACACACACACACACACACACACACACACACACACACACACACACAAGAGATAGGTAGAGAGAGAACGATGGTTATGACCAAGAACTAGAACGATCAGAATAATTACAGTGAGTGTTTCTATGATTCATTAAAATACTTTGAAATGTTTTTTTTTTTCGTATATACTTTTATACATAATTTATGAAACAACATTATTATTCCTAACTTAACAATACTTATTGAATGTACAAGCAAACTCATTGTATTCCTTGCACAAACAATGTGACATACGCCAGCCCTTGACATAATCATGCATAGTATGCAGGAGGCATTGTATGCTCTGCAGTGCAATGTTTTATAACGATTGATGGGCCTGCGGTTGATTGTGACAAATGACTGCTGTGCTTTTCGATGTCTATTCTTTTTATTCAATGTTAGCATTTATTATTTTTTTCAGAGTTTCCCCACGTTTTTTTTTTTTCAGGGATAGCATTTCTTGTCGTTGTTTGCTGTTTTAAAATGTCAAACGTGTAACATTATCAGTCCTGGGATGTATGACATCATCAGTAAGCGTCAAACCAACAGTGGGTGTTAGTCTGTGCGCTTCTATGTGTATTAGCTCACAAGACTGTGTGTGTGTGTGTGTGTGTGTGTGTGTGTGTGTGTGTAAAGATCATGATGAGTAAGCGTCAAAGCAACACGAGGGTGTGTGAGCTCGCTGTGGTGCCGACTCTGGACAGGAGTGGAAAATTGACAGTCCCCTCTCATTAGGTGAAAT
>NC_085876.1:14810252-14815252 GCF_034702125.1 Engraulis encrasicolus | reverse complement strand
GCCCCCTAATCGTAATCCTCCCAACACCCCCTTGATCTCAGAATAAGCCTGTCACAGCCCCCCGTAGTATCAAATAATAAAAAGGACTAATGCCCCCCAAATGTCAACCACCGTAAGCACCGATCCCTCTCAGCTGTATCCTTCTCAACTCTCCCCAAAGGCTCCCCAACGCTTCCTGGTAGGCTGTACAGCCCCCGTTGAGAAACATTACTGTATAGGGTCATTTCCCAGCCCTGCAACATCTGTCTCTCCCCATTATTTTCTTGTCACATCTTCACTGTCCTATCAGAATAAAACCCCCAACAAATACTTAAACAAAAAAACATCTCCTTTGCTATGATGATCTGCTCTTGACAGCAAGGGAGCGTTCCAATGTCTGCTGCTGAGAGGAGCTCCTCGCCTACAATAGCATACCCCTCTCTGTTTACCATTTGTATGATTACATATGAAAAAAATATGCATAACTACGCAGGTGAATAAACAGGCACCTCATTCAAAGAAGAAAGTTGAAAAGCAAATGTGGAAAAATAAATTAAAAGTTGAGGCACATGAGCGCTGTTTGTGCTGAAAATAGTGTAATGGGGGAAAAAAAAGAACACCTCGTTCGAAGCAGGAAAAGAAAATAAAACAATGTAAGGAAATAAATTAAAAGTTGCACCACATGCAAATCTGCTTGCGCTCAAAATAGTGTAATGATAAAACAAATAATAATAATAATAATAAATAAATAAAATAAATGTTGCAATAAAATGAGCTTGTGCTCCTGCGTGCTTGGCTTGCATGGCGCCTGAACCCAGGAATAGTATACGTTCGTCAACTCTGCAAGGGTCCCCGGCGTCCTCTCCGCTCTCCTCTCCTCTGCTCTCCTCTCCCCGTCTCTCCTCTCACAGTGCACAGCAGGGGACTGATGGCTTCAGCTGTGGGGACAAAGTGGAGGGGTGAGCAATTAGACACAAGACGACAGCATGAAATATGATGATTACAGTAATAAGAAAGGACGCATTTATGAGTTTAGCAGATAACTGTCTTGCTCGGTGTGTGTGTGTGTGTGTGTGTGTGTGTGTGTGTGTGTGGGGGAGGAGAGAGAGAGAGAGAGAGAGAGAGAGAGAGAGAGAGAGAGAGAGAGAGAACGTCTGTGTATGTGTGTGTTGGCATGCGTCTGTGTGTGCGTATCTCGGTGTGTGTTAGGGCACAGCTGTTCTGCCCCTCACACTTTGTTAAGTTAACGTGTGTGTGCGTGTGTGTGTGTTTGTGTGTGTGTGTGTGTGTGTGTGTGTGTGTGTGTGTGGTTGTGTGTATGTGTGTGTGTGTGTGTGTGTGTGTGTGTGTGTGTGTGTGTGTGTGTGTGTGTGTGCGCGTGTGCTTGTGCTTGTGCGTGTGTGTGTGCGTGTGTGGTTGTGTGGATGTTGAGTGGATGGGAGGGGAGAGAGGGGCTTAAGATGTCTGTAATTACCATGGATGGTGACACGCCGCTTGCTTCTCTTCCCCATAGGCAGGCAGGCAGGCAGGCACCATGAATGGCACAGCGGCTCATCACTGACTACATTTGGGAGGACGCTCAACTAACTTGATCAAAGTTGAGGAAGTTTTGAACAAGTTACTACACGGTGACCTTCGGCATTGCTCTATTTGCAAAAAATGTACTGTATAGTGTGATGAGTCTTGAATTTGTGGATTTAAATGTATATATACAGTATATACATATACGTTTTTCTTTTAATGAAATTAACTTTTACCAAGGGCAGGATCACAAACTGAAAAACTGGAATCCATAGGCATACGTAATAAATGATTGACATTCTTCCTCCACTTTTACATTTGTATTTTTTTTTTAATTTCATTTGTGCAGTTTCTATTCAGTGCATTGACTGATTTGCTTCAACCAAATTTTCTGTTTTTCTAGGAATGGAATGAGGAACAGAAGACGGGCTGAAGCAAAGAAACCTAGAGGTGAGAGGCACGCCTCAAAGAAGTTGGTTGCAGCTGTGACTTGATGTAATTTTGCCGTAATGGCTGGTAAACAAAACCTAATGGGAAGTTCTTTTTGTTGTGTATACAGTAGATGCACGCACGCACGCACACACGCACGCACGCACACACGCACACACGCACACACACACACCTCCAATGCATTCCATTTTTGCTCTTATTAGTTTTTTTCGCAACCACAGCCAAAGCAGCGAAGTGTTTTCTCTCCCCAATCCCAACTGCCCCTCCCCCTCTTTCATACATCACACGCTGGCCCTCAGGGCAGCCGTCTGCTCTGGCCACTAGTGCAAGCGGCTAGTAGCTCACATTAGTGTGCTGTCAGCCCCTATAGGACCACAGCCCATCAATTTAGATGGGGAGGGAGGAGAGGGGAGGGGAGTGGAGGGGGGAGAAAGGGGGGCTGGGGCGGGGCGGGAGGTATAGATGGAAATATTGGGAAGGAGTGAAGGAGGGAGGGAGGTGGTGGTATATAGAGGAGGGCAGGAGGTAAAGAAGGAAATATTGGGAAGGGGGGGTGGTGGTAGGTTATAGAGAGTGTTATAGAGGTGTGAGGTGGATGCTGCTGTTACAGAAAGTGTTGTAGGCCTGGAAAGACGGCTGGGGGGTAGGGATGGAAATACTTGGGGGGTATGAGGGAGGTTGGTGTTGATGTTACGGTATATGAGTGCTATAGCCTACATGATCGATGAGAGGAGGCATTACACCTAGTTTCCTCTGCTTTTTTTTTTTTTGCTGTAGCCCACAGTACCTACCACTATCTCACCAGTGACCACTGGTTACCGTTGGGTCTCCATGGCAACACTGCTCTGATTACATATTGTTTTCACCATTATCTCATCATCGTGATGATTTTTCTTCTTCCTTCTTCTTCTTCTTCTTCCCTTTCCTTCCCACTGTGTCTGCTATTTCCATTTTGTTTATGTTGTGTTCTGCACCTCACATTTTCTGTGTACTGTACACTGTATTCCTATACTATGTGGGACTATAGTTCATGCCACTTTTTTAAAAAATACAGCATTTGGCTGTTTTCTATGTTATTTGCTGCTGTCAAAAATGTCAAAAAAAATTGTACCCACCTTTAGCCACATCCCACCTACAGTACCTTTAATTTTGGCAAAGTGCCAGCATGACTTACAGTCCAGCCCTCAGGGCGTGAAGTGTCAAATAACAAACCAAACAAGGCCCACATAAACAGATCAGAAGTATGATATATTTATATGTTGGAGAGCTGAAGCTGTGAAATTGAAGCAGAGGAGAATTTGACTCGGTACGTTGTCACGATTCTTTTCGAATTAATATTAAATATAAATGCAAGCTTTCATGCCTTTTTCCTCTGCATTTCCTGATTAATTCCCAAGTAATCTTTACACCAACGCAAAAGAGGATTTGACAGTCTACCATGGTAAAGGCATTAAATAGGCTCCAATAATAAGATAAATCCAACGCGGTTAAATTGCAGGTCACTTGGTTAATGAAACAGAATTATGTTGCATGTCATGTTCGCTACATGCTGATCATCTTCTCACTAAACATATATCTGAATAATTTCAGCGCGTCAAATTACATGGAATGCAATTAGACACATAATGATGATGAGGATGTCAATGATGATGATGAAGGGGGGGGGGCAAAACAGATACACACACAAAGGCTAGTTGCATTGAATTCACTTCACATTTTCCAGTTCCTGCACAGTAAATGTCGTGGTGTTAATTCAACACTTAGAGAGTTCATTTGAGTCCAAATGATGTCAAATCAACTCTCTAAGTGTTAAATGAGCACTGCAGAATTTACTGTGTGTTAAACTAACAAGCTACAGTGTAAGGCAGGGGACATGCATATTGTGATCCTTAAATTATGCACGCAACCACGAGCATATGCTTGCTTCAGAATGACGAGAGCACAATGGCATGTACGAAAACTTTCGTCTAGGTAATATGTACAATGGAAAATTTCAGTTTAAATTATATTTAAATGTCTACAAACTATTTCCGGAGCATTAAAAGATCATTTAAACGGAAATTGTCCATTGTACATATTACCTACACGAAAGTTTTCATACATGCCTTTGTGATTTCACTTTAGAATAACAGGCGCAAAAAGCTTTGTAAATAGTTTGTAGATGCTTTGTAAATAGTTTGTAGACATTAAAAGATCATTTAAACGGAAATTGTCCATTGTACATATTACCTAGACGAAAGTTTTCGCACATGCCTTTGTGTTTTCACTTTTAGAATAACAGGCGCAAAAAGCTTTGTAAATAGTTTGTAGATGCTCTGTAAATAGTTTGCAGATATTGTTACGACCTGGCTCGTGACAAATGCCGCAACATAAATATGGAGACAACACAAAGATTTACAGGTCAACATAGTAATCTTTTATTTACAAATTCCAAGATTCAAATGTCTAGGGTATGATCAAAAATAGTGTTGGTGCAGCATGGCATGGACTGAGTGAATGGATGCAGTGCATGTCAGTGAGTGGAGAATGGAGGCACATAGAATAAAGGGGGAGAGAGACAGAACAGAAAGTAAGAGAGCTCAGAGAGAGGCTGGCCTTGTGTCCGCACACACGGCCTAGGAGTGCCTACTGGAGTGGAGCAGAGCTCCACCTTTTAAGCAGTGCACCGCCCAGGTGCACTCAATGACAACAATTAACCCACCTGGCACCAGCCTTGCCCGTACACTGTCTAGCTAGCAAGCACCAGAAGGGGGCCTACAGGGTCGTCACAATATTAAAAGATCATTTACCAATACTCTATGATTGCTTTGTAAGCAGCTACAGAAATCATTTGTAATAGTTTTTACATGTTATTCCTTAATCATTTACAAACATTTGTAAATGTCTTGTTCATTGTGAGTTCATCATTAACTAAGTATTACTAACACTTTATAAGTGATTTATAGTCGCCTGTTATTCTAAAGTGTTACCAAAAAAAGTGTTGTGTCGAGTCCAGTTGAACAAAAAAAAAAGCTTTGTGACTACTCTCACATTCCTATTCAATTTGTCCT
>NC_085876.1:14792752-14807752 GCF_034702125.1 Engraulis encrasicolus | reverse complement strand
GAGACGCGCTGCTCCTCTCCTCCTCTACCTTGCTTTCTTTCTTTCTGTCCCTCCTTCACTCTCTCCCTCTCTCTCTCCTTCCTTCTCTTCTCCTTCTTTCGTTCTTTCCTGATCTGACAATCCAGCACACCCTCTCCCCGGCCCTAACCCCTTCCAAGCCTGGCCTCTGGTGCTACATCTACATCTCTCTCTCCCTCTTGAAGTTGACTATGTGGACACACACAAAACGCACACACACACGCAGCACATACACACACACACACACACACACACACACACACACACACACACACACACACACACACACACACACACACACACACACACACACACACACACACACACACACACACACACACACACACACACTCCTCAGAGTCTGACTGCTATATGGACAAGCCGCCACCGATGGTGGTACGGTAGGACACAGCCCACCCCACCCAACCCCACCCTCCATGACATCTTTTCCAGATGATCGACTCTCCCTCTTGACTTCTCCGTGAGGCACTTCTGAAGCTACCGTATAACCTTATATTCAGTAGCCGGGTAAAAAAAAAAGAAAAGATGTGCAAGATGTAAACCAGTCTTCAAATCAGTGACAGTTTATTAGCGCCTTGCCTACAATGTGTCACTTACACTGACAAGAGTCAAGAGTGAAGCAAAGTGCAGCGGCATATTGGAACACCGGAATACACGGCTACTGTAACGTGACAATAATGCAAGAAACTTGATTTTGAGCTATTTATTTATTTATCTGAGGAGAAAAGTGGATGGCGGTTCATTTGAATGTCAGGAGAGATTGTTCTGTTGTGCTGGGCTTTTTGTTATTGCTTCTCTAGATCCCACACTATTAACTGATTGTAAATAACGTACAAACCCCAACTCCGATGAAGTTGGGACGTTTGGTAAACAGTGAATAAAATCAAAATGCTATCATTTTCAAAACATTCAATCTATTCATTAGATGGAGAATAGTGAAAAGACAACATATTAAGTGTTAAAACCGAGAAAAAATATTGTTTTGGGGGACATATGTACACATTTCTAATTTGATAAATCCAACACGTCTCAAAAGAGTTGGGACGGGGACAATAAATGGCAGCAAATGTCGAGGAAGACTAAAAACAAAACAAAAGACAACACTTAACAGTTAAATACATTAACCGATGAGATGATTTTATATAAAAACAGTGTTAATTCCTATCTTGGACATGATTTCACCAGTTTAAATGGTGGGTGTATTCCTTGTCATGTTTTGCAATGTTTTCCTTTCTGTAGTGGTTACAGTGTGACAGGTCTTGACCAAAAACCCACCATTTTATCACCTGCTGGTCCTTATGATGGAGCCAAACTGTTAAAACATAGTAGAGAATGCAATTTGACCTTACTATGTGGCAGTAATTGAAGATCTCCCTTCAAAATATAATGCATGAGTGGCTTTTCATGCTGTTTAAAACCCATTTATACCATTCAGCACTGTATTTAACTCTACAGATGAGTGAGAACATCTTAACCAATGCACTACTGCACCCGCATGCCATCATGGAGGCTGACTTTTGAAGCTAGCACTAACACAAGTTGGATGGTCCATTTTCACTGTAGCACAGGATGTGCAATGCTCTACTATTGTCAAAAAGAATGGACTTCTACAACTTCTGCTGACTTCTGTAAGCAAAGGACAGTTTCCCATGTATTCTGGGTCTATTTCAAGTGAGCTCAGGTGCTTAGGAGAATGTTACACCCCTGTATCATTTTCATGCATTAAGCATTCTTAATATGGTCAATTTTCAATAGCTCTAATTCCTGGAGTGCTAGAGTGAGACTACAGCCAATATATATTTCATGATGTCATGAACCTATACAATGATTTTATCAACAAAAATATGTCTTATATACACTCAATCGTGGTAAATCAAAGGGAATTCAAAAATGTATGTAATAACTATGGTAATTATTCCCTTTGCATCTTTAATTCTGAGTGACTCAGCCTCTCTGTGATGATCTTATACCTGGACACCTATATTGTCCGTCAGTACAATTCATTTTGAAATGTTCTTCTTTGTTGTTTTATCTTATTTGGATGTTTACTAAATTTCACTGATCCCCGTCCCAACTCTTTTGAGACGTGTTGGATTTATCAAATTAGAAATGAGTACATATGTCCCCCAAAACAATATTTTTTCTCGGTTTTAACACTTAATATGTTGTCTTTTCACTATTCTCCATCTAATGAATAGATTGAATGTTTTGAAAATGATAGCATTTTGATTTTATTCACTGTTTACCAAACGTCCCAACTTCATCGGAGTTGGGGTTTGTACATGCAAGCTAACAGGCAAGCAGCAATGAGGTGCTAAGCACCAAGCAGGCCTTCAAGTCTTCAAGGCAAGGCAAAGCGAAACATATATTTACATATTTGTATTCATTTGTCAAGGCAATTCACTGTGTATAACAAAACATATTTACAAAAAGGAATGGCAATTTGTAAAGTTAAAGAAGATTATACATAAAAAATGATACATAAAATGCATAAAACATCATACAATGTATGCACATGTCCTACAAGCATAAAAGTAAGAAAACTTTTAAGTTTGGCGTGAAGTCCAGACTTGCAAGTCCAAGAGTACAGAATTTGTTTACATCTTGTACAAGTTTCTTGCAAAGCTGAGCAACAGCATGGTAAACAGGTGAAGGGAAGAGGGGACCATGATAAATGGTATGAAACAGCAGAAGCAGAATACGTAGGTGCCTACACACCGCTTTGCTTTATTTACTTGCTTGTCCCCCCCAATAACAAACAAAGTGATTTAATTAAGCGCTCCTTTGTTCTCGGGATGATAAGTGTAATTAGTGCTAGTGATGTGTTGTGAGGCGTGATGGGGGAAAGGTGACAAATTCTCGTGTGTCTTTCCTCAACGATGTTTGTTTGTGTGTTTGTTTTTGTTTAGTTTTGTCTCTCTTTTTTTGTTGCTTTTCTTTTTTTTTAGTGTAGGTGCCTGGGCCGTGCAGCGTAGGCACATTTCTCTGTTGAGCATGCCATTTGGGGAAGCGTGTATTTCCGAGGAAAAGGCCAGGGTTATTTGCATGATTGGCTTCATAAGAATGTTCCTCTCTACGATGAATGTTCCGCTGTAAGAATATGAATGTGTGTCAGGTTTTTTTTTCTGTTTTTTTTTTCTGGCGATTGTCCCCCTGTTGTCCCAACCCTCCTTACCTGCACATACCTACCATCCCCTACGGTACCCACACACACACACACACACACACACACACACC
The DNA here is from genome assembly GCF_034702125.1 of Engraulis encrasicolus. NCBI lineage: Eukaryota > Metazoa > Chordata > Actinopteri > Clupeiformes > Engraulidae > Engraulis > Engraulis encrasicolus. Next base: position 14,804,476 of record NC_085876.1, on the reverse strand, counting down.
ACACACACACACACACACACGCATGCGCGTGCACACACACACACACCTTCCCATGCAGTCCTAGTCTTTTCCAGGTGATGAATAACTGCTGTGTTGACTTCACAGGCTCCTGCATCACCCTTGTTTGCATTCTCGCTTATATAGCTGCCTCACACACGCACACACACACGCACACACTTATTAATTTATTTCACCCTCTCCTCTCTCCTCTCCTCTCTCTCTTTACAGAACGAGTGTGTGAACACTTTGCCGATGTTGGCGTCTGAAGAGTTTCCTTTTTGCAATTTAAATTAGACGTTTCACCAGCCCACCCTACTGCCTACCTCCTACCCTCCACCATCTCCACATACTCCCCACACCCACATCCACATCCACCCACCTTCAGTCTCCTGTCCTCTGCTTTCATAGCAGAAAAAAGGCAGGTCCATCCGAGGGTGCTGGGCTGTCAGCAGACAGGCCTAGTCTAGATGAATCTGTTGGTTGTTCGCTGGCCCCTGAGATTTCCGTGGGGGTCCAGGTACAAATGAAGCGGGATTTCTAACGAGACGGTAATCAAGCGGTCCGTTTCCAATATCTCTTGCTTACGCACGCACGCACGCACACACACACACACACACCCACACGTACACACACACACACACACACACACACACACACACACACACACATACACACACACACATGCATACGCACACATGCATACGTATGCACGTGCACAAAGACATACACACACACACACACACACACACACACACACACACACACACACACACACACACACACACACACACACACACACACACACACACACACACACACACACACACACACACACTTGAATAAACACTGCTAAATATACTTTTCAGTGGATCTCTGTTCCTAGTTTGCATGGTTTTCCGCAGTGGTTGTTCCCCGTATATGCTGATTAGTCAGCCTGTATGGAGTTAGCCTGATTATCATCGACTTTCAAATCTCTTTGAGACTTGGTCTGACCAAGAGCATAACAATTAACATTTCCCAAATAGCATGGTTGACCCGCCTCCCTTGGAGGAGAGGGGTTCCCGATTTTTCCGGAGCTCAGAGACAATATTTGTATTGCTCCTGGCCTGACTAGAAGCAACGCGCTGATGGTGTTGCGTCACTAGAAGGATGTGGCCTGGCTAGTATGGAGTTGTTTCCACATCGTTTTTTTATGTTCCGACCAGAGGAGCGATGATGGGGAGAAAATTTAGAATTTATTGATGCTGTAAATTAGACTGGTACTTGGATTGGTGGATGGATGGATGGAGGGATATCATATAGTCCAAATTACAAGCATTGTTTATAGTGCTTTAAAGTTTTTAAAGTTCGAGTTTATACTGCAGCTGTCTCTCGAATACATTTAAGTAAATTCTATGATGTATACTTGAAAGAGCTGGAATTGAAAGCCACTTCAAATGAAACTGAATATAAATTATGAATTGAAATTATTGAAATAAGCTCATTTCAGTGGTAGTCGTTTCACAAGCACTTTGTAAAAAAAAGTTCTCAATTTTAGTATTTCAAAGTATAATACTATCGCAAAAACCCATGACGGCTCTTCTAGCAAATCCCTCTGAAAATGCACAGACGATAGCCAAAGTAGTTTGCATCATTTTTATCCTCTATGCTCAACATCATCCTCAAAACCCATCAGCTCAATAGTGGCAACGCATGCATGAGGCTTTCTCAAGCCATTGCATTGCAACACAAATCCGGCTTGTCATTCATAAAGGTGAATGAAATCAAAGCCCTTGATTGTTTCGGAAAGGCTGGCACCCAGGGGCTTGCCTGGCTGTTTGTACTTTGCGGAGGGAAATTTATTAAAATATTCATCTGCCCTCAGAGGTCTCGCCAGGGGAACTGTAAGCAGTAAACATGGTAAATAAATCATGTTATTTCTTTCTTTTTTTGACGAAATGATTTATTGCAGTTGTGTCTCGTAGGATTTCACAAAGTCCAGTCTCAAAACGAACCTGTTTGTTTTTTTCGTTTGTGCTTTTTATGTTACTTTATTTATTTATCTTTTTAAAAATGCATCGTCTTTTAACTTTGTGATTACATCTGACAGAGGTGTTGTCTGAACTGAGCTGCCAGAGTCACTGCTTGCAAGCCGTCAAAGTCCATACGCCATGCCATGCCCGTGGCTCTTTTAACTTCCTCCCCACTCCGCTGACAGAATGGATATATGGGTATCGGAGGGTCGTAGCATACAGCACCAAGTCAACAAACAAATAGAAATAGCAGATGTAGCTCTGGTGAGAACCATAGTAGGCCAAGGCACAGGTGTTGGTCCATTTCAGCTGATTGTACATAGGGCCCACAATTTGAAACGCTGTAATAGCTGTTAAAAAATACTTCACTACCATAGTGGGATGATTACACTGCATTACACTGAGTCTGTAGTAATACATCACGACTTGGTCATTTCCATTCTGGTAACAGCAAATGTATAACTGGAAGGATGTCTTCAGAGATTAATCATTTCAGTAATTCTGCACCTGATTATACAAAGGTTCACCGTGTTTACAAACACGATGTTGTGACACTTTTGCAAGACACTGGCAGCCAACCACGTGAGCTAATTTTTTGACAGTTTCCAACAATCAGAGGTTGTGTTGTGTGCAGATAGTGTTGTGCAGCCAGGAGAAAACAAAAATGTTGAATCCATATATACCAAGTGACATTATCAGAATACACTTACATGCACAGTATCCTCAGAGGCGCATCTTGCCACCAGGCAAGGCAGGCAGCCGCTTGGCGCCCCCAAGCCCCTAGATAGTGAATAACAGCCCACACTTTACCACAATAGTGGCGATTTTGGTTCAAATGTTCATTCTTTTGCATTTTCGCTTGGGGCCCCACCTGACCCTAGAATCGCCTCTGACAGTATCTCCATACTAAACAAATGGACAACCACGTCTACATGTATGTAATTCTGCTGCCTGGCAACGCTATGACAGGTCTGTGTGTCTGCATATTTACTTTCTTAACTCTTCATTTATGTGATGACAGTAATGACTGGCAACATTGCTATTGAAATTAACATTTAAATATCAACCCTCCACTCGATTGTTGTGACAGGTGTGCGTCATGCATACTCACACACAGATACCCACACACGAATGCATGCATGCACACTCGCGCGCGCGCGCACACACACACACACACACACACACACACACACACACACACACACACACACACACACACACACACACACACACACACACACACACACACACAGGCACACGCACACACACAGTCACGCTCTCTCTTTCTGTCTCTCACTCTCCAGGCTGTCTCTCCCTTTTTATTCAGTGAATTGTAAAGGGAGTTTTACAAACCAACACAAACACAAAGTGGCATAACAAGTCAGTCACATGCCCTGCTGCAAGTATCCACCACAGGCCCTCCAAGGTTGACATGATTTTAGGATACTTCACATCAAATACATGGACATCAAGGTTGATTTTCATTGCGGAAATGTCATGCAGTTTTGTTACAGGTCACTTCTTCTCACAACCAAATCAGAATTTCTCATTTTATTTCACATTTTATTGCCATTTTTGGGATGGTGAGGGGCGTAATTTTAAGGGGGGGATGGTGGGGACATGTCCATACCACTTTTGAGATAAACCTAGCTTGTCCCCACCACTTTTCGAGCCAAACCTACACCTTTGGGTGAGGGGCCCCTGGAGGCCATGGGCCCCTGTGCGACTGCACATGCTGATCCTGCTACAGTTATGCCCATGGACACAAATTAGTATCTAGATGCATATCACAATAGTTGGTTAAATATTGAACTCTGGATAAAGCTCTTGACGGAAGCATTGAGAGCATATTAGATTTCTTCCGGAAGAAACCTCAATGACAACAGAATCTTGGCTGGCTCATCCTAAACCACACCAGTAAATCCTCATACTCCTTGCTCATTCTGTTCAAAAGGAGTCATAAAAAAGTCATATTTATCAATGCAAATTAAACCATAACTTTAATACAGACCTTTACCCGCATCTGATGTTATAATCCTAGTAGCCTAATATTTGAGTATTTGCACAACATATCACAAGACTGTTGGGGCCCTCTGCAAAAGGGGACCTAGGACTATGGGCAATTGCCTAGTTGGTTTATCTGGTTGTGACCAGTGGCGGAACAAATACATACAGGACCTCAGGGCAAGACACTGATAGGGCCCCCCATACGACCTGTCAAGGGTCACAATAGGGCCCCCACATCCAATACGAGCAAATGCTCTGCCCACCCCCCTATAGCTCTGCCCCTGCGACGGGCCTGATAAAAGGCCAACCAGCCTGGTGTCATCGTCGGTTACATTGGCAACTGTTCTTTTGAGTTTGTGTATCTGAGCCTATAACAAGTCCTCAAAAGAAAGTGTTGATTCTTCAACAATCAAAAGCAAAGTTCACATAGAAAAGCCAAGTTGTACTTGAAGCCTATTGTCCTGACGAGTAGACTGGCATCATAGAAAGGCATTACTATTTCACGCTAGTACATTTCGCATTGTATTGCACCGCCTTTGCATGTTAAGTTGTGCTCTACACAAAACCGCAGAAAAGCATTTTTGTCACGTGACCAGGCTTGCGTGAGACAAGTTAGTTTTCTAGCGTAGCTGGAAATTTCTGTTGCCCGCGGCGAATTTCTGCTGCTAAACGCGAAAATGCTGAGTTGTGCCCTGACTAAAACCATCCCTAACCCTGACCTGTCAGTATAGCAACGTTTCTGCCGCTTTATGTAAGAACAGCGAACCAAGCAATGAATATGGCGAAATTGTGTCCGGACCAATACCACCCCAAACCTTAATCTGTCACAGGACGTTGTGCAGCACAAGTTAGCATGCAAAGTCGTAGTGCACACACGTAATGGATGGTTGAAGTCAGGCCAGACCAGGATTTCAAACAGTTTTGATTTTCTTGCAACCCAAGTCAAATTGCTGTCATAAGGTAAAGTCGCTTGTCGTTACCCCATTACACACTACACAATGCGCGATTCACGATTGACGAGCAAGAAATCGGCCCAATTCCAAAAGTCGTTTGAGTGACAAATCGTGGCAAAATCGGGCAAAAGTTGCACGCTGTATGCCTGGCATAAGCTGTGCCCTTACCAAAAACGTCCCTAACACTAACCTGTCAGTAAAGTAATGTTTCTGAAGCTTTACTTTTGCCAACAACATCGAAACAAAATAGGATAAAGGTGAAATTATGCACAAACCATCCCTAAACCTAATCTGTCATATTGCTTTGTAGAGCACAAGTTAACATGCAAAAGCATGATGCACACATGCAAAGATGGTAAAAATCGGCATTGTATTTATACACATTGCCATGATGACACTTTCCGCTTGAACAATAGGTGCAAGAATCAACACCAGCATGGTTTTCGGTCAACTTGGAAATGTTTAAAGTGAAGGCCAGATTTTGTAGCCTGGTTCTCACGCAGACCCTCGTGCATTTTCCCTTAACTTCGTGAGCTCGCACAAGGACATCTGGATGAGAACCAGTTACAGATTTGGAGTCCAGGACTTCATTTTAATGAAAAATGGGAAAAATGTATGTTCAATTGTGGTCACTTTAGGAAAAGGCATCAAAGGATATTTTTTATTCTTCTTTGACGTGAATTTGATACACAGTTAAAGGCCATAAAAAACTACATTATAATACACAGCCAGTGATCCTACAGCTGAGAGCTCACACCATGAAGATGTGCATTATCGCATAAAAAACCCATCTTCACCACCTACGGTACATGTCTGCCTTCTGATAGACTGCTATATGTTTCCTCCGCTTGACTGAGCAACCACCAATGCAGCTGTCACTGAAAATCAACTTTTTGTGTCCAATCATTCAGAGAGGACATTGAGCGACAGCCAGGCCAGGTGGGAGATGAAGATGAAGATGAGGATGATCGAGGAACACGAGGCAGATCCACCAAGATGATCTTTCCACAAAAAAACAAAGGTGCCTCGCTGACAAATTGCATTTGTCTATTTATATCATTGATTTGCAGCTGAGAGTGAAACCGAGGCAGCTCAGAGACAGTGAAAAAAGAGAGACAGAGAGAGAGGGTGTCTAGTTTGGAGCGTATAACACACTTGACAGTGACGCACATTGAACCTTTTCGGTGTCAGTTGTCTTGTCACTATTCCTCCTGTGGACTCATTGTTCAGGTCTGTTATGTGTTTTTTCGTACTGTCTCTCTGTCTTTTTGTCACTTTTCATTTTATATTTATTTTATTTCCTGCCTGTCCACATCTGCCTTGCTGTCTGCCTTTCCTTCCTTATGCCTTTCATTCCGTCCCCTTTTATTTGCATGCATGGCTCCCAGAAAGAAAAGAAAAGAAAAGAAATAAAGAAAGGAAGAAAGAATGAAAAAGAACAACTGATATTTCCCCCCCTTGAGTTTCCTTCTCTCGCACAGACGTCCTCAAAACGGTATTGACATGTTGTCAAGTTGGCTTCTCTCCCACCGGCCTTCCCAGACGTTGACAGTCTCCAGCACCACCAGCCAGCCAGCCAATTGCCGTCACTATTTTCTCCTCTCCTCCCTTCTGCTTCTCTCTCTCTCTCTTCTCTCTTCTCTCTCTCTCTCCACTTTTTTCTCATCTTTCTTCTCTCTCTCTCTCCACTTTTTTCTCCTCTTTCTTCTCTCTCTCTCTCCACTTTTTTATCCTCTTTCTTCTCTCTCTCTTTCTCTCTCTCTCCTCATTTTTTTTCTTCCATCCTGTCTTTCCTTGGTGACTCGGAATCCCAATTTCTTGTCTAATTTCGAACTCGGCTCATCATCATCCTCATCACACTGTGAAAGCCAGCCCCCATACATAAACACCTGTGTGAGGAAGCTCCAGCGGGAGATTTTTTTCTCTACTATTTCCCGAAAACTGACGCGCTGGCGCTGACAGGGGTGGGAAGATGCCGGGGAGTTTTCTGAGTGATGTCAGTGTGTGCGACTAATCACTCTCCAATCGACGAATTTCTTCGAAAGGAAGGAAGGAAAGGAAAGACGCCGCGTGAAACTTTGCACGCACGCATCCTCTCTCCAGTGGAGCCTTACACAGTGACGCTTTGCCTCCGGATGCAAACAGAGTGATCTAGGCCTATCGCTATAATGGTCATACATGCACACTACACGCAAACACGTACACACACACCACACTAACGCCCACACACACACACACACACACACACACACACACACACACACACTACACCAGTGATTCTCAAAGTGGGGCGTAAGCCGCCCTGGGGTTCGCGGAGGCACCATAGGGAGGGGGGCGTGTGACATCTGATTTTGGTTCTTCCCCCCCCAAGAAAATTGTTTCCTGTCTCGCCAATAAGCCAATACGTTTTAAGCATTATATACTTAATTATAAACATTATATTATTAATTGTCATATAGGAAATTGCAGTCCCTCTTTGTTTTATCTCTCCAGTCACCATTTCTTTGATTCTGCACAGCACAGCAATCGTAAAATCAGTCTGCACGAGTACTGCTGTTGCTTAGGGGGGCTTGGAAGCATCCAGACCCTCCGAAGGGGGGAATGATGGGAAAAGTTTGAGAATCACTGCATTACACTAACGCCCACACACACACACACACACACACACACTACACTAATGCAAACCCACACACACACACATACACAAAGCCCATGCATTCTCTGTATGGCATGACCATTTCATCAGCATGGCGTGGCCATTTGACAGAGATGGCCGCCTCTAGAGCACCAAGGGTCCTCCATCTTAAGACACTGATGCCCATCCCACCCTAGGTGACCCCATGACTTCCTGTTCCACTGCGGAGGGCACATATCGTTTTGATGGGCTCTCCTGGGGGGAGAGGAGAGAAGAGAGGGGAGAGGAGAGGAAGGGAGGGGAGTGGAGTGGAGAGGAGAGACATTGAGGGGAGAGGAGAGGAGAGGAGAGAAGAGAAGTTGAGGGGAGAGGAGAGGAGGGGAAAGGAGAGGAGAAGAGAGGAGGGGAATGGAGAGGAGAGAAGAGAAGTTGAGGGGAGATGAGAGGAGGGGAGAGGAGAGGAGAGGAGCGGAGAGAATTTGAGCTGGGAGAGGAGGGGAGGGCAGGGGAGAGGAGAGGAGGTCGCTGGTCTGGCCATCAGTGCAATGAGCCAAGAAAGACAAGATCAGAAGAAAATGGCTAGTGATATGAGAGAGAGAGAGTGAGAGAGAGAGTATGAGACTCTGATGAAGTGAAAAGCAGTTGGTGGCTGGCATCACGCACAATACATCATCTGAAGTGTCTGAGAATGAGGAAGAAAGATACAGAAATATTAAAATATCAAATGTGTCTTGTTGGCCAATAAAACTACCACAGAGGGAAAAGGAAAATGATGCCACCATCATGACACTAAAGAAAATGTTATGTCCTCAATTGATCTGAGTCCCAAAACCACATTTCAACAAGACTTCCCGCCTTCGTTGCGTCGGGGCCAGCACAACAGGGCTGGACTGGTCATCTGGCATACAGGGCAATTTCCCGGAGGGCCGACAGTCCTCAAGGGCCAATGCTTTTGGTTTTATTGTTTGTTTGTTTTTTCCAGATTTTCCCATACAGACTGGCCTGCAATTTACTGTAGACCACCAGTGCCTCCTTCATGTATGGTGAATTCAGGTAAATTGGGCCACTTTGGCCCATTCACTTATATGCAACAAAGTGGCCCAATTTACCTGAATTCACCCCTACAATAGACTGAGCTCCTCATAATTGTAGTATTGGGGTGGGGGTGAGGCGCTGGTCTTTGCCAAAAAGCCGGTTTGTGATCCGAGTCCGGCACTCCAGTACACCACAAGAACACGGGCTCGGCACTTTATCACCTGCTCCATTTTCAGCTAGTTGACTTTGTCTGATGCTAGTTCTCGCTTCCTCTCACTGAAAAAATAATAAACTTTTGGAAGGTCACACTGAGATAGCTTGTGCTGATTACCCAAATAAGAGGGATGACATGTTGCTTTGCAAGGTGGGGGTTTGGGAGATGGTTACTTTTTTACTTTTTGTGCTCAGGGTTTCCTTTTAAAATGTGTGCGTGTCTGTGTGTGTGTGTTTGTGTGTGTGTGTGTGTGTGTGTGTGTGTGTGCGTGGGCGTGCTCACTGTTTCTCACTGTTTTTCCTTTTGTAGTTCCACCTGATGCCATGATGCTCGTAGGTGTGTGTGTGTGTGTGTGTGTGTGTGTGTGTGTGTGTGTGTGTGTGTGTGTGTGTGTGTGTGTGTGTGTGTGTGTGTGTGTGTGTGTGTGTGTGTGTGTGTGTGTGTGTGTGTGTGTGTGTGTGTGTGTGTGTGTGTGCGCGTGTGCGTGTGTCATGTGGGAAATGAAAGGGGAGTGGAGTGGAGGGGAGGGGGGCACGTTTGCAATTCAGTGTCTACTTTTAAAGTTCCACCTGCTGATTGCGTCGCTGCAGATGTGCGTGTTTATATCTGTGTATGTATGTTCTCCTCCATGTGCCATGCAGGTGTGGCGTCGCCCCAGGTGTGACTTGTCCTACTTAACTCTAACCCCCACACCCAACACCCAAACATCCCTCCCATCCCACTCCCACACATCCCCACCTAACATCCACACAACCCTGCCAACACCACCACCACCACCCCCCCCACCTAACATCCACACAACCCTGCCAACACCACCATAACCATCTGCCCCCCCCCACCTAACATCCACACAGACCTCCCCTGCACACCCCTATAACACCCCCCCCATACACACACACACACACACACACACACACACACACACACACACACACACACACACACACACACACACACACACACACACACACACACACACACACACACACACACACACACACACACAGCGTCCAAATATCCCTCCCCATCCCATTAATCCACAGAGCTAACGTCCACATAAACCTACCCATCCCACCACCATAACCATCCATCATCAATCCACCTAATGTCCATACAACCCTCCCCACCACCACCATCCCTCCACCCCACCCCATCCCACTCCTCTCCCCAGCTGACATCCACACAACCCCCCCCCCCCCCCACACACACACACACACCAACATACCCAACCACCCCCCCCCACACACACACACACACACACCAATCTAACATTCACACAAACCTCCCCTCCACACCTCCATAACTGTCCCCGTCCCTGATCCAACATCCCAAGCATCCCTCCACTCCACACTTCCAACCGTATCCCTTACCACTCCTCCACTCCACACCTCCGTATCCCACCTACCATTACGCAAGCTCCCTACACCACTGTGTCCCGTCCCATACTCCCATGCCCAGCGTCCTGAAACCCTTCCCCACACTAGCATAAGCAGGGGCGTCAGCTGACCTAATAATATGCAGGGGCACAGTAGGGCACCGAAAAGTAATGTGTGAACTTTTTTTTGCAGTTATTTATTTTTAAAAAAGCAAAACAAATAGCAAATATCAAAACAAAAGCATACAAAGCACAATAATAATAGGCCCTACCTAACATATACTATACAATCTATACAAACTACACATTTTTTGGAGAAACTCATACTGGGGCACAGCAGATCAATACCCAGGCATGTGCCCCAAATAGGTCTGGCGACGCTCCTGAGCATAACCATCCCACTCCCTCCCCATCCACCAAATCTCCACTCTGCCCTCCGCACTACCCACAATATCCTAACCCACCACCCCGCCCACCCAACTTCCACACAGCCCTCCCCTCATGCTCCATTTCTCATTCCACTTCCACTTATTAACTTTTATTTTTTTGGTAAGAGATGGGGTGTGTGTGGTGGGGAAGAGCTGCAGTGTGTGTGAATATTTGTAATGTGTGTGTTATGTATGTTTTTTTTGAGGACCCTCTCGAAAACGAGATTTTTATCTCAAGAGGCTATCCTCTAATAAAGAAATTTGAATATTTGAATACTTCCTCACACACACTGGGAATTGCACCTCGCATGTCTTCTAACCTGACTGCTTAAATTTGTATCACTTGTGTGTACAGATGTACGGAAAGTTACGGGCATCTTTTTTTGTGAAATGTGTGTTCTGATGTGTGGCTGTAGGGTAGCTGTACAGTGGCGGTGGCACACAATAAGAAAAGGCCTCAGTGCAGACACACACACACACACACACACACACACACACACACACACACACACACACACACACACTCTCTCTCTCTCTCTCTCTCTCTCTCTCTCTCTCTCTCTCTCTTTCTCTCTCTCTCTCTCTCTCTCTCTGTCACTCACACTCACACACACACGTCCACCCTTCCACCCTTCCATCCTGCCGTTCCATCCCCAGCTTCATTAGTGAGGCCTGTGTACATCTCCGTTTAGGAGTAACAATGACATCTTGTTTCGGTCCATGCGCGTAAGGGAGAATTTGCATCTCAGGAGCCAAGGCTTGATTAAACATTACGCCAGTCATTTGAGCAGGGACAACGTGTGTGTGTGTGTGTTTGTGTGTGTCTGTGTGTACCCGTGTGTGTGTATGTGTGTGCGCCCATGTGTGCGAAATTATCAATAGTGTCAGTGAAGATTTTTTTCTTCAGGCTGGCTATTTATGGCTCTGCTCATTTATGTCAGGCAATGCAACAAGGTAGAGCATGTGGTTAGCTGATGGAGATAATGTGCAATTTCACACCGCCATCTTTTTAATCTGAGATATTATGATTCCATCCTCCGGGGGCTGTGTGAACGAACGAGAGAG
>NC_085876.1:14770252-14787752 GCF_034702125.1 Engraulis encrasicolus | reverse complement strand
TCTCTCTCTCTCTCTCTCTCGCTCACATACACGCACACACGCAGGCATGCTCGCACACACATACACCTTCGTACACACACACACCTTTGAAGCTGTTCTTCAGTTCCTCAAGTTGTTCTTCACACTTCATCCTTTCTCCCGTGTGTCACCATGTTCTGGATTCTCTCTCTGGTGGCTGACTTGACTGAGTGACACCTACAGCATCACCGCACCCCGTCACCCCCACCACCACCACCACCACCCCCCAATCGCACCCCTCTCTGTCACCCACATCACATGCCTCAAAGTGGGATGCCACATGCACCTGTTTGCCTGCTCTGTTCCTTTTGAGTATGTCTTCATTCACCCCGTCGCTGTTTGACTGACGACTGACGAGGCAGTTTGGGGAGCGGGGACCAGGGACCGCAGTGCTGAGTGGTGGTCGGTCGCTCAGTTTGACTGATGGCTTAGCGACGTGTTCCCTCAACCCTTTGACAGAGTAGCAGCCAGGCAAAAAAGAAAAGAAAAGAAAAGAAAAGAATGCCCTGCTCTGCTGTTGCTGTTTGTTTGGGAGTTGGAGGCAGATTCAGAGAGAGCGACTGACAAACAGAAAGAGGCTGAGTGCAAAGGGGTAGGGAAAAAAACAGGATTGAAAGAGGCAGATACAAAGTCCTTCACTTGTGCCCACTTTGGCCTGCCTGCCTGTCTGTCTGTCTCTCTCTTTCTCTCTCTGACTCTTTCTCTCTCTCTCTAATTTTCTTATACACCCAGTCGCTTTCCCCTTCTTTCTTTTTTTCTCTGCTGGTTGCTGGTTGAAATACAATAGCTTACTATGCATATTTGCTAAAGCCTTACGGTACATATGTTCTGGCTTACTTGCTTCTCTATCTGGATATGACTGGAATGTGTCATCGTTCCTGCTGTGAGCACACTTGAATTGGACCGAACTCTGACGAATCTTGCGGTGATAAATAACAAAACAGGAAGCCCAGCTGAGCTGAGCGAGTGTCCTCGGCGACGCACGTCTCCCTGTGGCACGGCTGAGCTGAGCGTGCGCTTTTTCAAAATCCATGTCAGGCTTCACATGACAATTGACTTGGATTATTAATAATGTGCACCATGTGTCCTATGCATTATTAACACGCAGCGTTGTGTCTGCTATTAATTACCATTTGTTAGACAAAAGGGGAAATTACTCCATGTTGGGCCTCGGATCAAAGCGCTACAGTTTAAGTTGAGGAAAACGCAGGCGTTTTTTTTTTTTTCTTTGAAAGGGGAGGGGTGAGGTAACCTGGCTCTCACCAGATGAATGTTTTCTTTTCTTAGGCCTACACGTGATAGGAGAAGCCACTTGTCTGACATTTTCTGATGTGCTACTTTTAAATACTCACAGATTCTGCAATAGATTTGAAATTGCAGGATCGATGTTGACGAGTGAGGTCATTGTTACCTGAAACAACTGTCTCTTTTCACTTCCTTACTACGTTTAATTTCTGACTATGTCACATCTCCGAAAGTCCTGCAATCATGTTTGGTCCAGCCGCCTAGAAGCTGGATGACTATTAAAAATCAACCCAAATCCAGGTCACAAAGCTGAGCAGAAACATGACTGGTGAGAGCCAGATCAGGAGTGAGGGGTCAAGGTGCCAGTCAGCCATGGCTCAACGCTTACAACGCAGGGGTGAGTTTCTCAAAAGGGAAGTTGTTAGCCTGTTAGCAACTTCGGTAGTTGCCAATGGGAAAATGCATTGAAAGCAACGAAGTAGGTAATGTAGTAAGCAACTTTGGTTTCGAGAAATTCACCCCAGGGCCTTTAGAACAGAGGTTTAGAGATTCAAATCCCACCTTTACCAGCACCTTCATCCATGGCTCAAGTGCCCTTGAGCAAGGCACCATACCTTGTATTTCTCCAGGGCCTATAACCAATACCCTGTGCCTACTGTAACTAACTGTAAGTTGCTTTGGTTTTACATATAACAAGTCAGGCCAGCTTCACAGGCAGACAGCCATTGACCTACTCATTTACACAGACTCACTGGATCACTCACCTTTTCTACTTCCTCCCCCACTTTTTCGAACACTCACTCACTCACTCACTCACTCACTCACTCACTCACTCACTCACTCACTCACTCACTCACTCACTCACTCACTCACTCACTCACTCACTCACTCACTCACTCACTCACTCACTCACTCACTCACTCACTCACTCACTCACTTCCCTCTCTCTCCCTCATCACTCACCTATACTCCCTATCTCTGTCTGAGACCAGATTACTGGCAGGAGTAGTTTTTCCCACTCTCTCATCCATTTTTTGCCACTCACTCACTCGTTCACTTCCCTCCCTCCATCACTCACTCACTCCCTCACCCTCTCCCTCCCTCCCTCCATCCCTCACCCACTCCCTCTCTTTGTGACCAGACTGCTGACAGTAGATGGGCCCAGTGGCCCTGATGAGTCAGGGCTTAGGCTGGTTCCTTTCATGATCTTCCATCACTCATCTGATGTTTCCAATATTATTTGTCTGCACCATCGATTGTATTTTAGAATGGAGAAGAATGGAATGTTGCTTTCCAGTTAGAATGTACTCTCATTGGTCTGCAGAGCATGTCGAGGGAGAAGTGATTGTGGACAAATTATGCGCACACTTACAGAGACTGCAGAAGGAAGTTAAAAACGTGAGGAAAAAATATAGGTTTGTCAATCACATTGTATTTGAATAATAGCTCTGATATTACGCACTTTCAAAAGAAACACTTTGATGAAGGAGGAAGACACATTATGACAAACTCAAGCTTGTAGTATGCTATGTTTACAGATCCACAATGTTGACACCATTCGAAGATGTGACCATTCCTATTGGTTTTCACCAAAACACGTCATATTACCATAAAGTTAACTGTCTTGAAATTTGCTCTGGTTGCCCAGTTCGCTTTGCCTGCAGCGAATTCGTTTTTTTTTCCCTTTCCCTGACCCTCCATTGAGAAATAATGAATTTCGGTGCTCTGGTCGCTTTGATCTGCATGTACAGTCACCCTCTTACCTTTTTGTGTATTAAGACATCATTAATGATGTTGAGGCTTGAGAAAAGGAGAAAGCAACAAGAGGATAGATATTCAGTTCCCCTCTAGTCCTCGTATCTCCTCCTCAGCTAGTTGCATTTCCAAGTGCACTTTCAATAGACTGAACGCCCGTCATTCACAAGTGCTTTCCATACTTATTCTTTTTTTTATTAGGGGAGGTATTTTTTGTAATGTTTCAAAGATGGTCTCATCACTTTCTTCTAACACTCTCAGAGACAAGATCCTGCTCATCATTAATTAACACATCGCATGCCTTGCAAGGCATCTCTTAATTAGCACGAGGTCATTGGGGAGGTCTTATTAACTGGAACAAATTTGGTGAGATGTTCAGGGATACAGAACGTGTGTGCGTGTGTGTGTGTGTGTGTGTGTGTGTGTGTGTGTGTGTGTGTGTGTGTGTGTGTGTGTGTGTGTGTGTGTGTGTGTGTGTGTGTGTGTGTCTGTGTGTGTGTGTGTGTGTGTGTGTGTGTGTGTGTGTGTGTGACAGAGAGAGAGAGAGAGAGAGAGAGAGAGAGAGTTTGTGTGTGTGTGTATGTGTGAGAGAGAGAGAGTGTGTGTGTGTGCGTGTGCGTGTGTGTTTGTGTGTGCGCATGCGTGCGTGCGTGTCATACGTGTGTGTGCATATGTTGATACGTGTATGTGTGTGCATGGTGCACACCTGCCAGAACGATTGACAGCTTTGCTTGCTTGACGTGCCATGTGAAAGTGACACAACAAAGTGTTGAATGGAAGACGTCGCCTTCACACCAGGCAACTGCTTTTAAACTTCCAGGTGAACCGCAAACTACATACCTGTTTTTAATCCTCGACTCTGACTCCTTACTGTGCATTCATTTCACACTTTAAACTTCTTTTTGTCTAAAGATGTGGCCTTGAGAAAAGAAAAGTAAATGTGAGCTCCTGGTGGAATCAAGGCTCTGGTGATAATTTGCCGCAGCTGTAGACAGAGGTGCCTCTTATAGTACCCAAGGGAGTATTCTTATCTTACAAGAGATTTTTTTTCATTCTTTTCTTACTTCCACAAATCAGTTTCTTCCACAGTTTCACCAGGCGACACCTCTGTTCTAGCACTGTACACCCATGTACTGTAGGCCTACCATTGTTCGGTATTCTCAAAGTCTGATTTTTACTTTTTTGGTTAAAAAAGACCACGCACTGATGAAGGCTTGATAGCCGAAACAAACACGTTTGCTTGTGGACATGGTGGTAAGTAATCTATAAATGAATAATGAGACGTACACTCACCGGCCACTACATTAGGAACACCTGTTACAACTGCACATTGAGGCAAATTTCTGATCAACCAATCAGATAGTGGCAACTCAATGCTTTTGTGCATGTAGACATGGTCGAGATGATCTAATGCGGTTCAAACCGAGCATCATAATGGGGAAGAAAGGTTATTTAAATCACTTTGAACATGGCATGGCTGTCAAGCCGAAAAAGGCTTGGTTTGAGTATTTCAGAAAATACTGATCTACTGGGATTTTCACACACAACCATCTCTAGGGTTTACAAAGAATAGTACGAAAAAGAAAAAAAATGCAGTGAGCAGCGATTCTGGGCAAAAATGCCTTGTTGATGGCAGTGGTCAGAGGAAAATGGCCAGACTGGTTTGAGCTGATAAAAAGGCAACATTTAAGTCAAATAACTACTCATTACAACCGAGGTATCCATAAGAGAATCCCTGATTACACAGCACATCGAATCTTGAGGTAAATGGGCTATAGCAACAGAAAACCACATTTGATGGCACTCCTGTCAGTTAAGAATAGGAAAATGAGTCAACAATTTGGACAGGCTCACCATAAACAAGACTATAAGATTGGAAAAATGATGTCTTGATATCTACTGCAACACTGGAATGGTCAGAATTTGGCGTCAACAACATGAAAACATGGGTCAACCTTGCCTTACATCAACGTTTCAGGCTGGGGATATAATGGCATAAGGATATTTTCTTAGCACAATTTGGGCCAATTAGTACCAATTTATCTTTGTTGCAATGCCACAGCCTACCCGAGTATTGTTGCAGGCAGTTCAGGCAGTTCTGAAGGCAAAGGGGGGTCCAACCCAGCATTAGAGAGGTGTTCCTAATGAAGTGGCCGGTGAGTGTAGTTTGTGAGTGTGGATTTTTCTTCTTTAAGTTGATACCTTTTATCGTGCACCCAAAGACATTCATTTTTTCCAAGAAGTTGAGCGCGTCATCTGACAAAACTTGATTTTTACGGTTCCCACATGATTAAAATAATGTGAAATGCACTGCAGTTTGAAAACAAAATAGAATATTGAGTTTCATTTTACTGTTGTAAATATTCTCTTGCATCAATACCATACTTTCAACGACCCACTGTACCGTAGTGACTCTTCGAGTTTAGAACAAATGGTATAAAATAGAAACGTTCCGACATTGTTTTTGATTCCTACCATAGAAAGGGGTTACTAGCCTAGCCTTGAATGAATTGCTAGCAGGTTTGAGCCACCCACGGTATTAGGCTCTTTGGACGCTGTCGCCAGGACGTTCTCCGAGGCTGAGAGGAGCCATGTGTGCTCTTGACCTCTGGAAGAGGCGAGAGGCGGGGTTGCCTGGCCAACCCTTGCTGATGATTGGCCAGTGATTAGGCATGACAAGTTATTGGCGTGGCAACAGAAGAAGGAAATATGACTTTTGACTGGCGTACTGGCGTGCTTGCGTGCGTGTGTGTGTGTGTGCGTTCCTGAGTGTCTTTTTGCTAAAACACTTTCATAACGTTCATTCTTACTTCAGTTATGATGGAGGGACTGAACGCAAGTGGGGGAGGAGGAGCAGAGAGAGTGATTCCACTTGCATGAGAGAGAGAGAGAGAGAGAGAGAGAGAGAGAGAGAGAGAGAGAGAGAGAGAGAGAGAGAGAGAGAGAGAGAGAACAGAACAGAACATAAGAGGGAAGGAAAAGGAGAGAGGTTTGTGGAGAAAGTTTCACTTTTGGAGGGAGTGACAGCACTGGCCTTGTCCCAGTGGGAGATAATTGGGGCAATTTACACCCGGGTCTTTTTAGCCGCAGCCAACAAAGCCTAGCACATGCACATGACGAGACCCAGAGCTTGTTTTCTTAAGTAACTGTCAAAAAGAAGGTGGCACCATTAATTCAATTTTCTTAAAAGAATAATAAGCTGCTTGAACTAATACACACCTCAACTCTCAGCCAGCATATGGTGGTCCATGGTCACCCACCATCATTCATGACTTGCAGAGATAGAGAGGCACGTTATGTCTGCGTTCAGCAGGCAACTTGGCTGGCAACTTTGAATATGCTTTAAAGTATCTCGACATCCAATTGTTTCAGTGTTTCAAATTCTATTTCCTACATTAATGGATGTTTGTATGTGTTTAGTATTCTTGCCTGTTTCTATGAATATCATTAATGCTGAAACATTATAGTGCAATAAAATGGTTCTTCTGTAATGTTATCATAGCATCATGGTTTTCAAACAAGACCAGAATTGATGAAGAGAAGAGTTACCCTATATTTCACTACACACACACACACACACAGGCGTGTACACACAGGCGTGTACACACATGTGCGCGCGCACACACACACACACACACACACACAAACACACACACACACACACACACACAAACACACACACAGGTGTGTAGACACACATACGCACGCACGCACGCACGCACGCACGCACGCACGCACGCCTTTCTCTCTGTTACCCTTGTCCCCTTGATATTTCTATTTCAGATGCCCAAAAAAGTTTTTGGACCTGTTTCTTCATTGCTCACACTTCTACAAAGAACGATGGAATTTAAAGTAATGTGTTATTTGTCTGATTTGTCAAAGGAGAGATAGTGCAAAGCTTTGTTTTTACTAATTAATTTAATTTGATCTCCGAAGCCCATCATTTGTATTTTATGACTATGCAATTTTTGCATGTTACATTGACATCAACAGTGCAACACACTGTGCCATACTTGTAATAGACATACTGTAGGCCTCTGTTTAAAAAGTAGTTCAGTTGTGTGTCAAGTGCTGAAAAATGTAGCATTTCTGAAAAAAAGAAGAAATTATATATTTTCGTTTCTTGTTATGTGGTGACTAAATGAACCCATGCACGAAAAGACCAGAAGTTGTGTTCCACACTCCTATAGTCCTTCCTCCTTTCATTTCTAAGTGCTCTCTCTCTCTCTCCCGCGCTCTCCCTATTTTGGATGGGTGCTCAAAAATACAGTGAGGATCTGCTGTTGTTTCTCTAAATATTTAATGGGTTAGACTTTCAGTCTGTGTCAATGGGTTGGAAGTGAATGATTATGGAATTGTCAAATGATAATTAAAGTTGTTTGTGTAAAGCTATTGCTGGTGGTAAAAAAATTGATTATGCACATTATTTTTTATTGCGATACCCATGTCATTACTCCACATTGCTTTATGCCACTCCAAACATATGCCAGAGGAGAAGAGGAATGAGAAGAAAAAAAAGTTAGAAATCAGGATGACCGCTGTAGTACATGTTTGACTATATATATGTAGTTGTTTATGTTGTTTACTACATGTAAACAACATAAAAGTAATACAGCTATTAGTTTACTTTCTGCCCGCGAAACACTACAGAGAAAAAAAGGGATTCATTATCATAGGTCCAGGATTTTTGCAAGTAGGCCTAAGTAAGACTTTCAGCATTTACGCATAAGTATGCCATTTATACATTTCCATACTTTGGGAATATCATTACTGCAATGTTGAATACAAGTTCATGATATCCTACGTGGCGTTAAACACAGATTGCAACGCATGTTTACTTTACCCAGTCTTTCGGTGTCAATTAATATCTCTCTATTTACAGTAAACATTAAACAGTAAAAAAACCTGTTTATGTAAAACAATACATTGAAATCAATAGTGAAAAGAATGTCATCAGGTTTTATCGTACTTACTTTTTCCACATGGAAGGCCTTTCATTTATAACTGGGAAGTTCTACTTGTCGTGATTCAGGTCAAGACCAATTCCACTTGATGATAAGCATGTGTTCCCCTCCCACACCATAAAGCCTCAGTTCAGTTTGCCATGATGACAGCCCATTATTAATCCTGCAGTTGAACCCGTCTGTGCACGTGGGCTTCACGTGGACATGGGGCAATTCATGCCAGTGCTTATACAGCCTTTAGAGGGGTTTTTAGTTGTCCTGAAAAAAACTTCTGGTGTGACAATTTGTGTTGTGTTTCCTGAAGAGACTCTGCTGTGTTGTGGCAAAGTACATCTAATACACATAGCACTAGACACAGAACAAGTGAATAGACACAACAAAATAGACAAAACAAACAGACACTCCAAATGTTATAATAAAAACTTTTGCAAACTTGCATTGTGTTGCTAGCCTAGGACATGGATGGTCATGATACAAATTTAGAAGTTTTTTTTATCCTGTCATTATGAGCCGCTTAAAAGATAGGAACATTTCTATGTTTTAAGTCTGAAAAAAATGTTTGTCTATTTACCATTACCATGCAGAGATGCAAGCGAGGTGTGTAAATGAATGTACAGGAAGTTTGTGCTGCACTGTAATAAATTATATGCCATTTAGGTAATGGTGTGACACAGACAATCATTTCTATGAATACATTTCCAATTAACACAATAAGTGGCTATAAGGGGGGAAATCATTGTGCACATGCAAGATAGTCTGCATATGTGCCACAAAAAAATCCAAAAGAGACGCCCACCCTCTAGATAATTTTAATCGTTTATCTTTTTCTTTTTTTTTCTTTTTTTCTGGCAAAAGATGAGTCCTTGACCACACTTGGTTTATATGAGAACAGTCAAAGAAATCTACACAAAAGGGGTGTGAAGTTTGCGGAAACCTTCTGTTCCAAACAACAACTTCTGGCCACCACTACTATCCAGGTCCCGGGTGTGGCTTTCTCTTAAACATGGCGACACAATACTGCACAGCGAACTGATCCATTTCGAGAAAGAGAAGGTGGTGGTGGAGGAGGTGGAGGAGGTGGAGGAGGAGGAGGAAGAGACCAGTCAACAGCAAGTCCCTGGCCATTAATTGTGACTTAAGCAGCTCCTATAAACTAAGCGTGACTTAAAAAAAAGAAGAAGAAGGGGGAAAAAAAGAAGCAGGGAGGCACCTGACAAATGAGTCTTCGCGAAGTGGATATGTAGGGAAAAAAGGCAAAAGGGGTGGGTTGGCCCTGAAAAAACAACTCCTTACACCAGCCAAGATTAATGGATCTCAGATGGCTTTTAATTAGTGCAGCTGTGGTCATTAATTACCAGCCCGCAATACAAATATTGTTATATTTGGTGAAATTTGTGATTTATATTGTTCTACTGGCCAGACGATTTGGATAAATGACTTCTCATTATAAACATTCTGGGCACACAAAAGGTTTGAGTTAGAGAGGGGGAAGATGAGGAATTGGTAGGCGATGCTAAAAGGGGAAGCTGTGTGTTTTATTTCAGGACGCAATCATGAACGACAATCAAAGCAACTGCGTATACGGCTTTCCGTAAAAGTGGCCATCTTTTTTATAGACTACGTGGTTATAAACACAAAATAATTACATGAATTCATAGTTAGGCTACATGAATGATTGGGCTGGTGGATATAGCCTACTGTACATATGACAGGCAGGCAAAGTAAATTGCACAAAATGCAGCAAACAAGGTGTATGTCGTTCAGAGTACACACTTTCAAATGCACCGTAGCCTAAAGATCACATAAGACTTTCTTTTAGCCACAGTCATTTGTTACTATATTTCTATGGCAATTCCAACACAAACAGAGACCACAACATTATAATAAGCTAGTTGATTAAGAATAACTCACTATTATATAAAACCAGCCTGTTGAATGTGTTTCATCAGCATCAAGTTTGTATTGAACAAAACTTTCTTCATAACAGCATTGCATTGTTCAGTGAAAAAAAATAAAGTAAAAACCTTGTGGCGCGACCAATCTAGATATTCCTTGGTTATACGTAGGCTACTCCACCCTCCCCCCAGCTTCTCTTTCACACACGCTCTCACACACACTCTCTCACACTAGCTATCCCAATGTTCATCTTCCCCAGTCTCTCACTCACATTTTCCCATTATGCCCACCCTAGCCTCCTTTAATCCATTCCTCCTTTCCACAATCACTCTCTTCTATAGCTAGCTAACACCAAGGTTGCTTATCTATGCTCGAGCCTGTCAGATGGCCCAGATTAGGTATTCTGCGGATTGATACAAAATATGGCTATCTGATCTCATTAAAAGCCTTTTGGAAACCCTGCAGTGCATATTCATCTCTATTCAAAAACCTCCACTGTAGTATACCTCTCGGAGCCTGAGGTTTCAAGTGGTTGTGTCCCTTGAGAATGTTTTGTGAGCAACTCATGCTGGCCCGGTTACATGGCAACCAGTGGCATCAGTTCTAGTGTTAACTTTACAGTGGAATTGCTGAATCTTTGTGTTCATCCTGTAGAGAGCCATCATCATCCTCATATTTCTCTCTGTCTCTGTCTCTGTCTCTGTCTCTGTCTCTCTGTCTCTCTCTCTCTCTCTCTCTCTCTCTCTCTCTCTCTCTCTCTCTCTCTCTCTCTCTCTCTCTCTCTCTCTCTCTCTCTCTCTCTCCTGCATACGTAGTGTATGTGCCGAGGCAGAATGGCAGAATATTGAGAGCCCCATCTTCTCTGGAGGGGATAACAGATCCTGACCAGGCTCCGACAGAGGTGTGACGAACAAAAGGGATGATGCTGGAGTGTGAAGTGTGAAGATGAGATTTTTATCACCTGGTCCTCTGTTGTTCATCCTAATGAGTGCCAACATGGCTTCAAACACGCTGAAATCAATTAGAAAAATAAAGAACCGCTAACTTTACAACCCCCATCACATCTATAAATAGGCCTATATATCTTAACCCGATTCACACAATTTTTTCCCCCTTCCACATTGTGGCATTAAATATGCATCGAAGTGAAGGCAGGCCAAAGGCATTAGTTGTAAGTCATTGAAACGGAGGAGTTTGAGAGAAAGAGACAAAGAGGAGAGACGCGCTGTCTCATCACATCAGAGACACGCGCGGCGGGGGGGAACTCCCACCAGGCCGCAGGGACATCTTCATGCTCGGAGCAGCACACCAGTCATACCGTACGCCCGCCATCACCACCACCCCTGCACGCCGTCACCTCGCCTGCACGCTGTCACCTCCCCTGCACGCCGACGAGGTGGGGAGCCAAGGAGAGGAGAGGAGAAGAGGGACAGAGGTTACAGCACAGAAACCTGAGATGAGAGAGAGAGAGGGAAAGAGAGAAAGAGAGACGCAAGCCGTGGAAAGGAAAAGAAAAGAAAGGAGGACAAAGGTTGCAGCACAGATTCGAGAGTGAGAGAGATGTAGATTGAAGCCAAGGAGAGGAGAAGAGAGAGGGACAGAGAGGTTGCAGCACAGAAACTTAGAGAGAGAGAGATAAGGAGAGAGACATAGGTTGCAGTAGAAAAGCCAAGAAGGGGAGAGTGAGTAAGGTCAGAGAGAAAAGGAATGAGAGTCAAGCACAACTAAAAAGAGAGACATAGAGAGAGGGAGAGGTGAGTGATAGGACCGCAACCATGTCCTACAGCTCTGCGTCCTTACTTTGATGACGAGCGGCTAAACTTTGTTTAGTCATGTGTCGCTGGAAAAAAAAGTTTGAATAACAAGTGTTAGCACAGTTTCGAGACATCCTTCTGGAAAGAATACTAATTGTCACAAACTGGACATGACAGGTGAAACACTGACTAATTAAATGCATTCCACATCTGCCATGACACCTGTCTCAAAACGTGAATGTCAAAAATGTGTGGGTGTACGGTATGTACGTATGTGTGTACATGCATCTTTTTTACATGACACAGTGTACTGTATATGGCATGCGTTTACCTTATATGATACATGCAATGTGAATTCCTTTCATACATTTTTACTGCATATACTGACACTCTCGATCAACAGTTTCTTCAACTTTATTGTGATTGCGTAACGGTCGCTTATGCCAAAGCTACAGGGACATGAATGTTTGTGTGAAATTTAATTGCCAAAAACTATCCATCCAAATACATTAGCACCTACTCTTGATGATAAACACTTTACATTTTACAGGACTGAGATGGCCCCTTGTCGCTTAGGGCATGTAAACAACACACTGTCAGGGGGATGACATGAATCGGTGTATAAAAAAACGAAAAACCATTTTATTTATTTCAAGGCCACGTGATAACAGCTGGGCAACCACAACCACACACACACACACACACACACACACACACACACACACACACACACACACACACACACACACACACACACACTCGCACACACACACACGCACAGAAAAACAACAGAGGTTTGGTTTAACCTTGGCTGTGTGAGGTCAGTTCTTTGATGCCCCCACACATGCACTTCACCCACACACCCACACACACGCACACACACACACACACAAATACGCACGCATGCATGAGACACACACACGACACACACATTCAGACTCTCTTACAGGTGAGATGTAGTCTCACATCTGCCTCTGGGGAATGAGTGGACGGTAACAGAATTTCTAGACCCCACCCCGCCCCACCAGACCACACCACACCACCATCCCCTTTGGGCCTGGCCACAAAGACGAAAATTAATGGCCAAGGTGCCATGCCTGGACAGAAAAATCAATGCCTGTTTATACAGATGTGACAGTCCCCAAGCTCTTGCAATTCACTGCTCTATCTTCAAAACCATTCCGCTGCTGGTGTTTTTTCTTCAATCCCTCTCTCTTCCTGTCGTTCTGCCGTGGCTGAAATTGCTGGCCTGTCTGCGGGAAGGGGGCAGAGGGTGATTCTTTCTCTCCATCTTGCTCCCCTTCTCCTCCTCCTCCTCCACCTCCTCCTCCTCCTCCTTCATCCTCCTCCTCCCCATCTTCCTTTTCATATACCTCTTCCATTTTTGAGCATTGGTGAAAGAACAGTTGGTGGTTGGTGTATTGGTCATAGTGCTGAATGTGTAGGTCGGCAAAACTGTCTCTCAAAACCAAATTGATACGACGATTGGCAGTAATCTAATATATCCATTAAATAGGTACAACAGATGGTGTTTCAGATATCAGATGGATGTATTAGTTGGAATTAGATATGAAAAAGGTAAAATATTTAAAATATCCATAACCTGTTATATTGCTATTTGAACCATAACAACAACAGTTTGGTCTCACCCAGCCTTCCGCTGTTTGATAAGAGCAAGCCCAGAGTAAAGTCTTCTCATGTAGTCTAGTTCGCCAGCAGGTGTGCAGTGATTTTCTGACCTGGTAAAACGCTGGTCCTCACATATGAATCTACAGAGTTACTCTCTGTTACAAATCCCTAATCTCCTGTCTGCTTGTTCCCATGACAGATCTTTATGGAATAACAATACCTATGACACAGGAGTATTGTAGAGATCCATGTTTGCCATCCATGTTTGTTCGTGGGTGAGAGAATGGTCTCCAAATAAAGGCCTGCAGGCCAAATCCGGCCCAGGCATGGCAAACATTTGGCCCGCCATGAGGTCAGAACAAATGAAAACACAAATGTGTGTGATTTTCAATCACTAAAACTTCAGTGGGTCATATCTCTGCCAATTCACAGAGAGTATTTCTCGCATTCACAGAGAGTTACTAGATATTATGATTACCCTTGTGTGTGCTCATGAAGCTCTCTGGCGAGAATCAGGCTAATGTGCAACCCTGACTTCCAAATATAGTGTTCGTTCATAGATATGATCAAGTTGAGGATGGTGAATAGCATAGTGATGTTGAATTATCATGCAAGGGTTGAATCAAGTTGAGAGGTACTTTTCCATTACGTTCTTCTGATATTTTTCTGTTGCGTTAAACCTTATCCCAGGTTATTTATGCCAGCTGTTTCTCAAATGCATTGCATATTTCCCCTTCTGTTTTCACCTGTACCTGTTCAGTAAAAAAGTAGTAATTCAGCTTAGTGAATCTCAATGGACTACTTATACAAATGCAGTGATAGAACTTTCCAATGTGCTAACATTGACAATGGGACCTAACACAGATTGTCAGCCTACGTACGTATGTTAACACACACACCTGAACAACACAGCCCATTGTGTTTCTAAAGCAGGGTGGACGAGCAGGCACATTGTCAATACTGAATTACGCTGGTGGCTTAATGAGCCATTGTCTATGAATGCAAAAGGCTTTATTGCCTCTTCGGAGAATGAGATATTCTCTCCGTCTTTGTAGAGCTTCCCCCGAGGATAACACTGATGCTTACTTCCTCTCTTATTTATATCTTAAGCTAAGTGCACTTCTATATTACAAACAACAAAAAAAGCCTTGTAGGGCAGGGGGAGAGAACAATATGGCTTTCATTCCACCATTGTCTTGTTTGAAGCAAAACACGTGTAGCCTACGTTGTTTTTTGAATAAATGAATTTTGAATCATTTCACTAACTTGGAAGATGTCTGGCTTATAAACATATCGTGTATTCTGCTATGTTCATATTACTGTGTTTATGCAACGTTGAGACCGACTGCCATGCATTACAATGTTATAGCAGAACGTCATAGTAGCCTATTGGCAGAGTTGCTTCTTCAAGCACAAATACAACTTTGTGCACAGATTTGGGCACTGTCTGTTTTTTTGCTATGCGTTTTTAGATCGTCAATGCTCGTTGAACTGACATCTTCTTAGTAGACATTATTACACAGTCAACATGCTCCACATAAGCACAAAAAGAAGGTTTGCAATCTATGTAATGAGTGTCTACAAAATGTGTCCCCAAACATAAAGATCTTATTTGATCGTCTCCTCCCAGCACACACTTCCTGATATGACTTTTCTCCAAGTGCAATATTTTCCTTGTCATCACAAGTGTTTGTCTCCTGCCAAAACACTTAAGTCATGCAGAGAGATGCTCCTTTGTTGCACATGCCAGGAACTCAATCTGGATGTGCTTATCCCGCACCTCCGCTGCCACTGCGTTGTGTCAAGCTCTCATTAGGACTGCTGTTTGTTTTTGAACAAGGGGGGTTGTGTTGGGTGTATGGCGTGCGTGTGTGTGTGTGTGTGTGTGTGTGTGTGTGTGTGTGTGTGTGTGTGTGTGTGTGTGTGTGTGTGTGTGTGTGTGTGTGTGTGTGTGTGTGTGTGTGTGTGTGTGTGTGTGTGTGTGTGTGTGTGTGTGTGTGCGTTTGTGTGTGTGTTGGGGGGTATACGTAGGTATGGGTATGCGAATGCACGTATGTATGTGTGTGTGTGTGTGTGTGTCAGTGTGTGTGTGTGTGCCTGCGCCTGCCCGCGCCCCTGTAGCAAACTCAGAGGAGTCATTTGTAACCCATTGTGATTAATGTTCTGTTGCAGCCGAAGTGAATGAATCACGGCCGGGACAGCAGTCGCCCAGTCACTCTCTCAGTGGGGGCCCCACCAACACAGAACACAGCCCCCCCAGTTACGGTAGAGGGAGTGGAGTGGGGGGGTGGGGGATGTTTGGTTGGAGCCAACCAGCTGCTGGGGGCCCCTGCTAAATTGATTTCCTCATTGCTGCGGTTTGCTGCCTGATCGAGTGATACGTTGATAAATCTGTGCGCGCCGTCAATTAATTTTCTTGAAAAATGAAACTCAAAATGCCGGAGCGTGTTGACGCAGATGGGTTAGCGCCGAGGTTTTTTTTCTCTCTTTTTTTTGGTGACAAAGAACCCGAGTGATTAAATTAATTTCCCCCTTCCTTCGCCCCGTTCCGAACGGAGTTCGTCGTCTAATGAGTAGGGGTAGAGGGGGGAGGGTAGGGTAGGGGGTGGGGGTGTTGTCTGTCGAAGTGGGTCCCTGCTCATATGTATGTGTCGTCCGTCCGCTAAAGACTGTGTTTCGGGCTCCCTCGACAGTTCGCTTGAAGAGCATCAAACAGATCGTTGATCGTTGTATCTTTTATGCTTAAAGCCACTAAGCGATAATAAGAAGGATTTTTCTTGACAGCAATATAATTTCTTAGCCACCCTCAGACAGACAAATAGGAAATTACAAACTTGGAAAGTCTGTGTTTATAATAATAAAAAAAAATGTGAGGCATTTAATACGGCCAATCACTGTCATTTTCCGACTGAGAAAGAGCGAGAGAGAAGAAGAAGAAAAATCGTCCTGCAGACAGCTCAGCTTATAAGCGTACACTGGACCAATTAAGGCTAGCTTTTGGGCATGGCCTAAAAAACATTTATAAGTAGATTATTCTAGCTGATGCATGTGAAAGAGGGAAAAAGGGAAACTGCTGAACGGCTGAAGTCCAGAGATAGCCTGGTGGCAAGATCAAATGTTATGATCAAAAGGCGACGACATAAAAAAAGAAAAAAAAGAATGCACACCCACTTCCTTTGTGCCAAGGAACTAGATGTGCATCACTGAGCACATAGCACCAGCGGGCACTGGTGAAAATGGGGCACCTCCGCGCGCGCCACTGCCACCGCACCCACCTCCAGCAGTGACTAAGCACTGTCCTCTTTCGGGATCGACAAAGACACAGACTCCAGCAATCTCCCATCGACCCTGACAAGAGCAGAAAGTAGAACAGATGGGGGACAGCCACTGACGCAAATGTATAGGCCTTTTCGTCCCTGTAATTTAAATTGATGCTTTCATAGAATTTAAGCTTGAGTCAGGTCCAGCATCATGATGCACAATGTTCTGTTTACATGGGGTCATAGCTGATAACTTTTTCTTAAAACACTAAAATGACTGCCATCATATCAAGGAGCAAGGTCGTCAACTCTAGGCGCTGTGGAGCCATGTCCAATGGACACTCAGCTGATTTTTCAGGGTATTGGTTACGGTCCCTGTAGCCCAGAATTGGGTCCTCATTGCATTGCATGTGTTGGGTGAGGGGGCCCTTCACATGACTTTGTCCCGGGCGCAGCCAAAGCTGTCAGCGACCCTGCCTGTAGCAATGTGGGGTTAGGCGCCTTGTTCAAGGGCTCTTCAGACATGGAGTGTGGTAGGGAGTGGCAGGGTGAGATACGAGATTGATATGGGGGAGAAAAAAATCTGAGTCCCTGTCCCTGTCCCTGTCCCTGTCCCTGTCCCTGTCCCTGTCCCTGTCCCTGTCCCTGTCCCTGTCCCCGATATGTGAGACCCTGCTAACTCAGTCCCACTTTAGCTCTCTGCTTTGGCGCCGCTTTTTATAACAAAAAAAAACCCCTGAAAATGTAACTCTACGGCAATGGCCATGATGAGGGATTTACACCTGAGGTATAGGGGGTCAAAGATCAAAGTGTGTCCAACACTAATCTAAAACTTACAGAGTGAATACTGCATTATACATTGACAGTCATGTCTGTTAGAAAGAACCAGTTTTAGAATGTGTGATGGAAACACCCTGGAAACTGTCCTCTTCTTGACTAACCAGGGCCCTGAAATGATCTTACCATCTTAGCAGAGACA
>NC_085876.1:14747752-14760252 GCF_034702125.1 Engraulis encrasicolus | reverse complement strand
TTATTTGTGCGGTCAAATTACCATCAAACATCATTCTGCGTACTTAGCAATGTCATAGCAAGGTTCCAATTTAAAAAGTAAAAAATGTCAACTGTATTGTATGTTCTGTATAAATTGTTGGCAATAGCATTGTCTGCGGCCCGGGCTATAGAATAGTCATGAGGGCTAAATATAATCTGGAGATTTCTATTGTTTATATCGCATTGTAGCATTTGACATGGAGATGTATCTGTTGTAACCCACAACAGGCCTATTGCATCAGCAGCAGCTAAATAACTGAAGTGTTTACCCGGAGTCTTTACCCTTTTTTAATCTTGAACCAGAGAGTGGCAGCCTTTTGATTGCTGAGGTCCACTTGAACAAGCATTTCCAAGCTGGATGATGCACGCACACACATACATGCACACACACACATGTATGCAGATACACATGCATGCACGCACGCACGCACGCACACACGCACGCACTAACGCACACATGCAAGCACGCACACATGCGCACACACACACACACACACACACACACACACACACACACACACACACACACACACACACACACACACACACACACACACACACACACACACACACACACACACACCAGCACCCCTGCACACACACAGACTGTTGACAGCATAGAAGAGGATCACAGATTAAGGGGTTACATATCCCTTGTACACACACGGACATCTGTGTGTGCGTGCATGCGTGCTTGCATGTGTGCTTACATGCGTGCGTCTCTCTCTGTCTCTCTCTCTGTCTCTCTCTCTCTCTCTCTCTCTCTCTCTCTCTCTCTCTCTCTCTCTCTGTGTGTGCGTGTGAGTGTGTGTGTACGTGTGTGTGTGTTTAATGTCTGGGGGGCCCATGGGAGCGATACTAACTGGCAGAAGGCAGAGGCTGAGATGTGGCATGACAAACAGAGCACTCCGGGTCCTTGACGGGGGGGCCGGGTGACATCCACTCCTAGCCTCAATTTAACCACAATCCAATAGATTATTGATCTGGCCCTGTGATGCAATAACCTATACGGACTAAGCCTGGTTATCATTCTGGAGGGTCTCTGTGTGTGTGTGTGTGTGTGTGTGTGTGTGTGTGTGTGTGTGTGTGTGTGTGTGTGTGTGTGTGTGTGTGTGTGTCTGTGTGTCTGTGTGTCTGTGTGTCTGTGTGTGTGTTTGCATGTCAGTGTGTGACAAAGGGATTGTAATTCCTTCCTGTCAGTAAACAATGTTTGTTCGATAAAAACATCCAAAAGGAGACCTTCTACAAACCTATTATAACGGTGTACAAGTGATCCACTAGACATCTTGATGCAACCAGAACGTTGAAAGATTTTTTTTGTTGTTGTTGGTGAAGGTGAGATGAGATGAGATGAGATGAGATGAGATGGTACAGTTGGCCTCTCCTAAATCTAGCCTACTGGAATGAAATTAACGATCCATGACATTGTGCTTCAGCAGTATATTGATTATGCCCCCCACCCAAATATGTTTTATCATTTCACACTGGATTTTATATAGGCCTATGCTTTTCCTCCTTATACTACGGTAGCCATCCCTAATTTTTTAAAGTTTTTTTTTTCTTTTTTACCTTATTTGACACGACCTTGTGAAAGGTGGACAGGAAGAGAATATTGAGAGAAACGGGGAGGGGTCGGCAAAGGACCCGGCCCGGAAATCGAGCCTGGGTCAGCCGCATGGTCCCATTTGGCCACGGCAGGGCTCCTGCATTTTTGTTATGTGGGATAAAAGACAACAGTGACTGAAGGATGGTTGGCTCCCATACTTCGTGGTGATGATGGTTGTAATTGCTGTTGCATTGTGATGCTGCAGTTTGGTAATGACTCAATAAAAAGAATAGCTTATTCTGTAATGCTGGGACATCTGTTCTTCCTAACAGGTTACCCGCTTTTTTTACCGCCATCAAGAAAAATGGCTCATTTTCTTACCTTTTGCCACAGTAAGCTTTTATTCAATAAAACAAGCTACACCATCTTCTTTACCTACCTACCTACCGCTTATCTCATACTACACAAAGGAGGCTGAGAAAGAAAAGAAAGCAAGAAAGAAAAAAAAATTACACATTAACATAATGAGCCAAAATGTATTATGGTGTTTTTAAGTGTCCCTACCACTTTGCTTAATTCCAGACTTTGCTGTGGGGCATAATATGTAGATGTGTAATTACGAACGCCAGGCTGTAAGCAGGCTTGGCACAACAGCGCTCGATGTCACCACCAAGCATCGCTCATGCAGGCTCTGCTAATATCATTTCCCCCAATCAGCCAAGACGGATCACACAAAGACCTCGGCAAAAGAAAGAATTAAAAAAAGAGAAAGAGAGAGAGAGATACAACATCTTAAATGATGATTACAACAACAACAAGACCTGCGGAGATGGTGTTTGTGCACAAATGTTCATTAGTGGGGATAATTGTCAAAAGCAAAGCAATTTATTTCATTTAGTGTTTTAAATGTTCCAGCACGTGCTCTGTCTTGCTCACGCTATTCAATAAAGTTGAACCTCCAGCAACAGGAGGCATGCGATGTGCAGATGTGTGCACTCAGGGAACTGACTGGTCTTTTTTTTATTCTGGAGACCTCTTTTAAAAAATTACAAATGTGCTGTATAAATGTAATGACCCCCAGCTGATCCCCTTGGTAGTGCATTCTAATTTGGGGTTGGGTTAGTGTCATAGACATAAACATCAGAATAATGCCGTACAGTTTCAAGCATAATGGGAGATGAGTCATATTGCAAGGATGTGGCCGGAATGTCATTCAGCTGTTGGCCTATGAACACAAACATCAAAAAAGAATTGCAAAAAGAATGACCTATCCTTTGATTGACAATGGGAACATCATCAGCTTTTATCAGTTAAGCTAAATCAAAGCTACCGTCAGTCACCATCTGTATGGAAGACACTCAAGGAATATATCTAGGCTACTTTATCTGAGAGTGAATCCACAGTATTGCAAAGGTCTATGAAAACCTTCACAGGTCAGGTAACGGTTTTAAATATATAAGGTTCATTGACCACCACAGAGTGTGTGCTCTTGACATCCACCCGTCTTATCTTACTTGTTGTTTATTTTCCATCACAGTCCAAGAGAGGAATGGATCAGAGACTATATGACGGTTCATCATGATTGACACAGCGCCCAACTAACCAGTCTCATTCTGCACCTGTCAGGGATACATACATACATACAGTATACGCAGATATGCAAAGTTGGTTACTATTCAGCTGTGTAGGCATGCTTGACTTGTTTTGATTTTTAATACCTACTCTGGACTTAACAGTGACATTCCTGGGTTGTGGTGGGTGTTGAAGTTTATTATATAGCCTTTTGCATGCAAGACTGATCGCCATTTGTCCGTAAAACTGCAGCACAATCTATATTGTTACTTGAAGTCACATAACTCAGTTAAACTGAAATCATATTGAGATTATCCTTAGACTACAAGAAATGTGATCTCTAGATATCAGAACAGTGTCCATTATATCTCTCTCCTGGCTTTATGGGCAAGATGAAAGGTCTTATCACGACTACGAGGTGTTTAACATAACAGACATTTCCTGGTGATCTGTACTACAAAGCACAGCAATAGGCCCACTTTTTTTTGTCTCACGCTAATGCGAAGAGGCGACACTATAATAGATCATACTGTATATTACCAAAAAAAAGACATCCCTTCTGCCGTGTGTGATCACATCACATCAACCCCTGTGCTCCATGTTGTTCCTGCATATCTGCAGATCTTTTGCATCATTAAGCCCAGAAACGCCACAGCCAGAGTCGAGGCCCAGACCCGGGACCCCTGCCTGCTCCCTCGGCAAACCCCTGAAGTCTGGGTAATGGGCCTCAAATGGATGATGAAGTTGTGCCTGTGTGTGTTGTTCAAAAGAGATACATGGGGGGAAAAAAAATCAAAAATGAAAAATAATCGGTCACCATTTATGATGTTCGCATTTAGGTATCCGGGGTATCAATGAGAAGCCTGGGTAATGGGTCTCAAATGGATGATGAAGTTGTGCCTGTGTGTGTGTGTATCGTTCAACACACAGATAAATAACAACAAAAATCAAAAAGTTATCGGTCACCGCTTATGATGTACTCATTTAGGTGTCCGGACGTGCCAGTGAGGTGCCAGTCTTTCATTCTCTGGCGCGGGGGCGATCTTTTTAATTCCTGTTTGTGTTCCCCGGCTCCTGCTGTTCTCAATGGTCATTAGCTGACAGACT
This sequence comes from Engraulis encrasicolus, assembly GCF_034702125.1. NCBI lineage: Eukaryota > Metazoa > Chordata > Actinopteri > Clupeiformes > Engraulidae > Engraulis > Engraulis encrasicolus. The sequence goes on along the minus strand of NC_085876.1, from coordinate 14,756,007 downwards.
TCACGCCAGGTGTGTTTGTTGTTTGTCGTCAGACGACATCACTAACATCATGGCACACTTCTCAGCGCAGCCAATTGGGGTCCAGGGATTACTATGTGTTTGCCATTATGATGGAGTGATGAAGGGATGCAAAATGGGACGATTCAAAGTGAGGGATCAGAATCTCTTTCTCTTCTGACGGTACAGGGCAAGGGGCCTAACTACTACTGCTGGTAAACACGACTGCAGTATAGCTCATTAGAATACGGACCCGCTGTATGCTTCCTTCAACTTTTTCATCACTGCAGTTCTGGATCAGATTGATTTGCATGTTTATTTCAATACAGATTGTGGACCAATATATGTCCAGAACAGTGGCGGTACAATTGCACACAGGACCTCAGGACAAAACACTGATATGGCCCCCCATATGGCCTGCCATGGTCACAATAGGGCCCTCAACACAGAAGGGCCCTGGGCCCAGGGACAAATGCCCCACTTGCCCCCAAGCTCCGCCCCTGGTCCAGAATATAACGTAAATCTGCAGAGTAGAGTATAGAGTAGAGTATCATTCATTAATCCAGAGGGGAAATTAAGGTGTCATACAGTAAGGACGTCAATTCTTCTCAATTGTCCTTGTTACACAGAGCAGTGTTGAAGGTCTTTTGCTCTCCGCATATGCCATTATTCTAAAAAGCATGGCATGCAAAATTTGACCTGTTATTTTCTTGTAAGGTCCGTTTTTGTAATCGGTGCATCTGAACCGGTGTCAACCTTGTCAACTCGTGTTTTCCCCCTTTCACTTGCACTATATCAGCAGGAAGCACAATTGTGTCTCGTTTGAAATATACTGTAGAGGCTGAATCTTTGTATTTCAAACAGTTGCAGCCCATGGTGGCTTGGCACAACATGTTTGTTTGTCACCCTGGTACAAGTTGATGAACCGCCGAAACTTGCTTTACTCTTCAAAGCTCTTATTTCAACAACCACTGTATCATCAGTAAAGTTAAGTTGTTTTGTACTGTAAGTCAGTGTGACTAAGTATGAATGCTTTTTTGTTTTGCCTGGTCCCTGTTGTGAAAATTAGAGAGAAAAGAAACAGCAGGAAAATCCAGGAATACAGTGCCTCTATTCTTATATATGCCACCTGTACTACCTGGGTATCTGTGAAGTTGTTTCAATTATCACCATTACAACAACTTCACGTTTTTGGAGGGAGCATCATCCCAAAGTATCACACACACGCGCGTGCGAACGCACACACATGCACGGACACACACACACACACACACACACACACACACACACACACACACACACACACACACACACACACACACACACACACACACACACACACACACACACACACACACACACACACACACACACACACACACACACACACACACACACACACACACACACAAAAACAAACATCCATCTATACAGAGCTATTTTTTGTCGAAAGTATTTGGTCCAAAATACTACAGTGAAACCCAACAGTTGTTGTTTTCAGCACTGGGGTGGCAGAGTGGCCACTGTGTAGTGTGATCCATCTGTAGGCCATGGCCCGTGTGTCTTTGGGGAGAACCGGTCGCTCCCACACACAGTCTGTTTCATTCGCTAAGGGGTCTGGAGTGAGTTTCTCAAAAGGGAAGTTGTTAGCCTGTTAGCAACTTCGGTAGTTGCCAATGGGAAAATGCATTGAAAGCAACGAAGTAGCTAATGTAGTAAGCAACTTTGGTTTCGAGAAATTCACCCCTGGCCTGATGGAGGAAGCAACTTTGGAGGAAAGGTGAAACATCTCAAGTCTCTAAAAAACAAGCCCAGATGTACACCATACTGTAATTCTTTTTTTAACTATAGAGAGTGAGAACACACGTTTTGCTTTAGAATAACCCACAATTAAGGTGATCTGGCCTTTTGGGAAAGAAGTCCAACATATCCTGAACGGAAGTCCAGCTGCTTACAGTAAAACATACAATAGCTCCTTCACTAATGTACACTGTCAGAATGAAAACACATTCCGCTTTAGAATAACCTGGCATGAGCTCTGGCCTTTTGGACAAAAAAAACCCCTGAAACATCTTCAAACTCCACACGAAGAACAGCTGCGTACAACGTACAGCAAGTCTTTTTACTAACAATGTGAGAATTAAGTCATGACCCGCTAGGTGTAGGAGCTCGGGCCTTTTGGACAAAAACAACCCCAACATCTTCAAGCTCTAAATACAAGTCCAGCTGCTCACACCTCTAACATACAGTAACTCTAAAATTATCTATGTGAAAATGAAAACACAATCTGTTTTACAATGACCTGGTAGGAGATCTGGCAAGGTTTCATGGAAAAATAATGAAACAAACTCCAAACAGAAGTCCAACTGCTAACAGTTACTCCTTTAACTAACATTGTGAAAGACAAAGGAAATCTTTACAGACAACTTGCGAACAGTTAAAAGTTGTTGAAGACTGTGTGAATTAAACTAATTCAAAGAGCGCTACTGCTACATCCCAACAGAAGTGACATACAGTATCTCCCCTGAGTACATTTGCATATACAGTACAGTAAGTATGTGCATATGTTTTGTGATGACCAAAAACACTACACTTGGAGCTGCTTGACGAGCTTGCTATTTGTTGAGTAAAATAACACAATACGCAATGCGGTGTGTTAGTTTGTGAGCTAAGTGACTTAGACAAAGCAATACATTCACCTACATATTTTGGTCTGGGGTTATTTTTTTTGGCGTCGTGTAAAATTACACTGGATATGACAATGTCAAAATTGTTCCAGAAATGAGGTACTATATTGTTATCGGAGACCCAGACATCAGGTACATTGTTACGAGGGAGGGTTATGTTTGACAATGTGTAACTGCACCTCCATACAGTATGTTTTTTTTTCTCCGCTGGAATAAAAAAAAAAGATGGAGGAAGTGCACTGTGTGTGTGTGTGTGTGTGTGTGTGTGTGTGTGTGTGTGTGTGTGTGCGTGTGTGTATGTGTGTATGTGTCTGTGTATGTGAGTGTGCCTGTGTGTGTGCATGTGTGTCTGAGCGCGTGCGTGCAACTGTGTGTGTGTGTGCGTGTGTGCGTGCGTGCATGCATATGTGTGTCTGTGCATCTGTGTGTCTGCGTCTCCGTATGTGTGTTTGAGGTGGGTGTGTGGCTGGGGCTGAAAGCTGGGGCTGGTTTGGATGGCTGGCGTACGTTTGTCGGGGAGGATGTTCGTTCCCCTCGGTGACAGTGGCAACTAAGGCAGCGGCAACAGCATCAGCATCAGGACCAGCGGCGGAGCTGCCAGGAGACAGGGCGTGTTCCCCGGCTCAAGCTGGTGGGCGTCCACCAACTGAAGGCAGGCATGGAGACGGGTAGCTGGCTGGCTGGCTGGCTTGGCTGGCTGGCTGGCTGGCTGGTGGTGGTGGTAGTGGAGCTGATGTGAAGCGACACACCGTCAGCTCCTATAAGACGGCTGCGACGACGGCGTCCTTGCGCTTCTTCTCCCAGAGACGCGGTGAATTATTCAACAGCGAGCCGTAATGACGAGCCCCGGTGCTGCTGCCACCACTGTTTTCTCTCACTCACAAACACGCCCGCATCTCCAATCCTGACAACAGCACAGCCCGGATATATATATATGACTTGAGAGGAAAACAAGGGGAGATAGAGATGGAGGAAGGGAGAGAGAGAGAGAGAGAGAGAGATGGAGGGAGAGAGAGAGAGAGAGAGAGAGAGAGAGAGAGAGAGACAGAGAGAGAGAGAGAGGATAGGAGAGGTGGAGGAAGGCGAGTCTGAGATGGAGAGTGAGAGAGATGGAGAGAGAGAGAGAGAGAGAGAGAGAGAGAGAATGAGAGAGAGGAGAGGAGAGGAGAGAAGAGGAGGAGGAAGGCGAGTCAGAAGAGGAACAGGATGGGACTGAGCGGAGCGGAGGCCTGCACTGCAAATAAAAGAGAAGCAACTTCAGTTCACCTCACCAATGCTACTACTACCACATATAGACTGAGAGGAAGCTGGGAAAATGGGTAGAAAATAAGGTAGAGACACCAAGAACCAAGAAATAATCCAAGTGGAAGTTCAGATATTATCATTTGTTAATTTTTATACATTTTTAAGTGTACAATGTACCTTTATTCAACACTCAACTCGTCTCTCAGGGGCCAGTGAGCCTGTGATCCAGTCTGTTGTTGTGTAATTGGATGCTAAAGTTAATTAAACACATCACATCATCAATTAGTCCCTGGAGAATAGTAAGATGTGAGCAATGATGAACAATCACAACACAAGCACAGTTACGTTGATAAAATCCCCGCACTTGACTTGTGTGAAAAATAATAATAATAAAAAAAACAAGGGGGTGGCCGTCTTTTTGGGAAAATCCATCTTGAACTGGGGCAATGCGCCCCAAAAAAGAGGATGGGTGGAGTGTGGGTGTGGGGAACGGGGGAGGGGCTCTGTCTGGGTGTCATCCCGCAGAGTGTGAGACGCGAACGAGGACACGTACGTGTGTGTGTGTGGTGTGTGTGCTTGTATGTGTGTGTCTGTATGTCAGTGTGTCTGTGTCTCTGTGTATGTGTGTGACATGGCGGCACAGATTTCAGGAGCCCAGTGAAACAAGATAGATGAGCTATCAAATCAGTCATCACCCTATTTAACATAATGCTCCCGGCCCCTGACGGGGTCCCGCTGGCTGCCTGTCAGTGGCAGATGAAGGGGCCCAGCTTCACGCCCCTTCTCTCTGGCCCTGGCTGCGGCCCTGTCCCGGGCCCCCTCTGGCCCAGCTCCGTACCGCACCGTAGCTCAACCAGCCCCCACACGTTCCTCCCACTCAGGCAGATCCTGCATAATAACACCAGACACTATATCTGTTTTTTATCTTTCTCACACTGTTCTTTCTATTTTTTCCCCTCTATATCTTTATGTGTTTCTTTCTTTGTCTTTTTCTTCTTGTTTCTTTTCTTTGTTTCTTATAGGTTAGACTAACATTTTTCTGTAAGATTGATCTATCTATCTATCTATCTATCTATCTATCTATCTATCTATCTATCTATCTATCTATCTATCTATCTATCTATCTATCTATCTATCTATCTATCTGATCTTTCTTTCTTTCTTTCTTTCTTTCTTTCTTTCTTTCTTTCTTTCTTTCTTTCTTTTTTCCCCCCCGCATGCATTCCATTTCTTATCCTGCCCTCTCGTCTTATCTATGTCCCCTGTGAGTGGATCTGGCAAACGTGGGGCTTGTCGCTCTTCAATCTGAAACGAGTATGATCTCCAACATAACAGAAGTGTATCACCATCATGGCTTCAGTCTATTTCCCCCCCCCGCCGCCCCCCCGTTCTCCTCTTTCTTTTCCCTATCTTCCCTCTCTTCTTCTTCTTCCCACTCATGATTGCTTCTCCATTCTGCCGGGCCTGATGAGTGTGGAGGAATTGTGCCGTTCCGCTCCAGCTCATGCCAAGCTTCCATCCTCTCCTCCATCCTCTCTTCCTTCCATCTCCTCTCTCTTCTCTTCTCTCCGTGCCATTGCATAGGCAATGTCCCACGGTGCTCTGGCGCTCTCCTGTTTTCACAAAAGGGGGAGATGAAATTAAAATCACAGCAAGCCTTGATACGGGGCCAGGTCAGTTTGAAGTGTGTGTGTGTGTGTACACCGGTGTGTGTGTGTGTGTGTGTGTGTGTGTGTGTGTGTGTGTGTGTGTGTGTGTGTGTGTGTGTGTGTGTGTGTGTGTGTGTGTGTGTGTGTGTGTGTGTGTGTGTGTGTTCACCGGTATGTGTGTGTGTGTGTGTGTGTGTGTGTGTGTGTGTGTGTGTGTGTGTGTGTGTGTGTGTGTGTGTGTGTGTGTGTGTGCGTGTGTGCATGTGTGTGTGTGTGTGTGTCCATCTTCTGATGATGATGAACCCAGCTAACCTTGCTTCCTGATTCACTCCCTCTTCCTTCTCCTCTTCCTCTCTCTTACCAGCGCTCCCTGCCAGGGCCAAGATAGTTAAAGACATATTCATCAGATACCTGCATAAAAAAGCAATCAGGTTGATATAGGCACATTCCCGGTATATTGCGATGCTATTGTGTCATATCTACAGTATAAACACCATGCGGCTAGAAAATCAAACCCGTCGTGCAGAAGTCAGCTTTCTTTTTTCCGAATCTGCAAATCTGCATTTTTCCCTGCCAATTACACATATTGGCGAGCGCCCTGTTGGCTGTGAGGCTTCAACGGAAACAGCATATGTAAGGTACTTTCGCCTATGCACTCAGTTCGGGAGGAAAAGACCTTTTTTAAACCGGGGACATGTCCATTGTGCGGGTGTTTCAGGCAATGAATCTATACCCTGTTAGAGGTGGAAAAGAAAGTAGGTTGTCCCTCGGTAGCACAGTGTTAACAACCTGCTATACCTGTGTATTAAATCTTATGAACATGGGCAGAGAGGTCTTTTTTAAAAGTAAAATATGGTCAGTTTAAGGTGATTATTAGCGTGATAAAGTGACGGCATGTTATTACATCTCCCAAGATAGAACAGCACCTCCTGTATGTAAAGTGCTGATGACCCTAATGTTCTTCCAGACTTTATGCTAACATCCTGTCTACATATGCGCAGCACCTGTGTGAGACAGGCCGGAGGGAAGACACGGGAGGAGGCGTGCTGGCTTATAGCTCACAACTTACAAATGAAATCGTTGCTGCGTTGCAGAGGGCACATGTGAGTAAAGAGTGAAAGTAAGAGAGAGAGAGAAGGAGGGAGAGAGAGAGAGAAAGGAGAGAAAAAGAGATGAAAAGGAGAGGGGAAGATGAAGGACAATGGCAAACTCGGGCCGGAAAAACTGTTTCTTTTGAAATGTAGCGGCGGGGCGCTAACGAGCCAACAGGTCACCCGCGTCCTGCCGTGTCCCAGCATGCCTCTGTATAAAGAGCCAGAAGACGGGCGATTCACAAGAAAGGGGACAGCGGGGGAACAAGACAAGGCCAGACAACAGTCACATTTCTTGTCTTCCCAGGTACATTAGCACATTATCAATTTGTTACCGGCCAGTAATGAGAGAACAGGCCTATCATCTGGACCATTCTGTTTTGGTAAATCGTACACGAGAACGGCCATGTTGTGGAGTGTGTTTTTTCTTTTTTTCAGTTCAGTTCCCACAGGGAATGAAGAAGCAAATGGCCGCCCTGACACCTTTGTGAAACAAAAGACTTGTAAGACCCATTATTATGAGATATGTCCAGTGTAGAAGCTCACCGGTCTTCATGTTAAAATGTATTTACGGAATTGTGGTACTTGTCTAGTCGTTGCACATTTCCTTTTAATGATTCTTAGATGCTTGAAGTTTCTTAGTTTCTTACACCAAATGACCCAATACATCTCAAAGACAATTACTCAGATCATGCAAGATCGATTTTATGAAGAGATTTTCAGGATTGTATTAGGGGTGTGCAAAATAATCGTCATATCGATGCATCGCGATTCTTACTCTCACGATACAATGCATCGATTCATGACAAGGTATCGTGATACTTATTTTCTCAATATACTGCATGGATTCATGACAATTGATTATTTGATAACAATAAAATTCGATTTGCCACGGGTTGTTTTGTTCAGTAGAGAATAGGTAATATTTCTGTTGTGATGTAAGCTCTCTCCCAGATGATAGAATGCTTAAATAGAATGAACTGACTTAAGAAAGCTACACAGCAACTGACAAATAAGCTGTATTTTACACATTTACTGAAGTAAATATCGCAATGCATCACAGTAGTACATGAATCGCAATGCATCGTGATAGAATCGCATCGTGGCATGTGTATCGTGATGCGCATCGAATCGTGAACCCTTTGCCAATACCCACCCCTAGATTGTATGGATATTTTCAAAACCCTTGCATAGATTCTTACAGAAGAAGAGTTAGTTCTTAATCGTCAATGGACATGCAGCTGTATTGAATATAACAATTTAAAAAATACAAATACTAAGAACACTAAGTCGGCTTTTATTCAATTTCCGTAGCACTTCCCTAATTCAGCTTTCAACTTTCTTTCAAGAAAATGATATGACCAGTAACTATGCAGCCCATGGTAGTTTGAAATGGCTTAGGGTTAGGGCAGCGGCTGGCATTTAACATTCAGTGGAAAAACCTGCGCTTATTGTATTGAGCCAATTAGCCCTTCAATGCACATGCATAACTCACAGATGTGGCAGGGGTTGTTTGCCTCCATTACACATTCCAAGGTGAACTTTTAGCGCTCAATTTTAATTAATATGTGATTAAACGAGAGACT
>NC_085876.1:14735252-14742752 GCF_034702125.1 Engraulis encrasicolus | reverse complement strand
GCCCAGTCCGGCGGTGGGTGACAAACAGGTCAGTTGTCCCAGTGAGAGAGGAGGCCCAGAATTGGTCCATACGGACATTGTATGTATTGAGAGGGGAGTCCTTCCACATGATTTCGCCCTGGGCCCCGGTTAATGATTTTGTCCCGGGCCAACTCACCAGCTGCTTAAATATGCACAACTATCCATCTGCATTTGCACGAGCAGCCGTGCTTAATCCACCGGTTAAGGGTATCCATGGCAGTGTTAGGTCAGGGCGACCCAGGGATTTGGTCAATAGGCTTACAATACTATCAGGCAGGGGTATTGATTCGGCTGGACCCCAGCCAGAGAGCCTGGACTAATTGTTTCATTTGCTAGCCTCTGGCAAAGAAAACATTCAACTCATGGCTCATGCATTTTAAAGCACTTTTTTTCTTTTTCCTTTTCTTTTTTCTTTTTGCTTCCCTCTTCCTTTCTTTCTTTTTCCTGAGGTCTTGGGAATTAATATACGGTGTATGATCTGGGATTTGACTTGGAGGGTACATGTACTTACACTTCCTGCATTACTCATGGTTACTGTGCCTGCATCATGCTGACCATAACCTTTGCTGTTTGCTTTTATGTATGTGTTGGTAAAATATGTGGAATTTGTGTTTTTTATCCATCTGTTTTGTATACACTTTTTAAAATAATAATCCTTTCATCGTTAAAGAGACCAAGAAAGGAAGATGCTGAATCCATCTACTGTATTCAATCAGGTATACAGTGCAATGTAGCCATACCACCAATATTAATGCATTATATTCTACAGAAATAGAATAAAAAGTCTAAAATAAAACTGTGGTGCATGTTATGTAATGAGTGTACAATACACAGAATGTGTTGTATCTGGTAATTGTGAACCAGTATAGCGGTTGGACATGTTTGGTACACACACTATCCTACATGTACTGAACATATGCATCCACTAATAAAAGAAAAAAAGTCCATGATGAGATACATTTAAAATGCATCTTTGATCTCTCTCTCTCTCTCTCTCTCTCTCTCTCTCTCTCTCTCTCTCTCTCTCTCTCTCTCTCTCTCTCTCTGCAGGCATGTGTGCGTGCATGTGTGCGTGCATGTGTGCGTGTGAGTGTGTGCATGTGTGTGTGTGTGTGTGTGCGTGCCTGTGCGTGTATCTATCTGTGTCTGTGTGTGTGTCTATGTGTCTATGTAATGGAAGACTCTTAGACCGTCTCATCCATTCCACATTTGTTCCAATCAATTATTCAAACAGACAGCCAATTACAAATTAGAGGATTTGAGTGCCTAGATCCAGCTCTCTAAAAGCTTGCATTAGACAAGTCTCCTGGTGAATAATCGCTGCAATTAATTTAGTGTTGAGCACGAAGGGCTGTTTTCATTCTACTGCCATTAACTGACACTCACTGCGAACCTGTGTTCGATTCCTAATGTGGACAAGGAAATAATAAAGAATCTTCCCCGCAAATCCGTCCAAGTGTGTAATATTCGCCAGACAAAAAAAAAATCCTTTAATTGTAATGTTTGATCTTTTTTGCCTGTTTTGCGGATATTGGGTCGGAATATCCTAAAGCTGTCCAGTGCTAAATCTGCATTTATTCCTTCTATACGTGACGTTTCTTGCATACAAAGGCTTCATTTCAAGAGTTAATGAGAAATAAATCCACTATAGCTTCTGTTTTGCTTTTTAAATTTCATGCCATCACTGAGCGCCGAATTATTGTGCGTTGCATTTTCCAATGACTGTGGACGTCATTGCTGGCCTTTTTTCCCTCTCTGTCTTTTTGTCTTGTTGATCTGGCTCATGATTCTTCCGTACATTTTATGGCCAGACGGACAGCTGAGTAATTTCACTGTCTCTCATGACGGACAGCTGCTAATGGAGAAGTCGTTTGGTATGCCGTTACAACTCGGCGTAATTTCCCATTTAAAACTCATCACCGAATGGCACCCTTGAAAGGCCAGAGCGGAAGCTGAAAGAGAGACTACAGGCCTAACGTGTCAATTACCCATGTTATATGCACACACCTTTGGTATGTTTTTTGTCCGAAATGAATGACGTATTTGATATGTTTGTGCACATCTTAAGCTTTGCTGTGGTCCATGTCGGGCTGGATGTTTAAAACATTCACGGCTTAATGGAATTTGCATGTTATCTGTAATAGGCCCATGTGTAGTATTATCTGCATACATGCATATCATGTCATGCATACACACAGTAGGCCTACTGTTATAACATGTGCAACACGTAATGTGTTTCCTCCTCTATATTCTGTGACATATGATATAAATATACTACTGACTTGCAAATCATAATTTAGCGACCTAAATTAAGTGTTGAGGAACAATTACCACCTAAAGAAATGTATTCCGCCTATACACACCAATCAACACAGAATAATAAGTCACTATATGGGGGATATATATACAGTAGCCTATATAACTCTGATTGTGAACAAGCATTCATTATGGCACTAGGGATCCTCTCCTGACTTTTCTGTTTTGTTTTTGAGCAAGGTGCAGCTCAACTAAAACCCTGTGCACCTTCTCCTCCAGCTAATGTCTGCTAAATGATTATGAATGAGTTACGCATTATTACAAATCCTTGTTTTGAATCCCATATTTAGTGCTCAGGATTCATTATGGCAGCCCTTGTGATAGGCTACTCCTGATTAGGGTGCATTAAACCATAGAGTTTCGAGTATCCAGAGTATTCATAAGCGTGTTTTATGGGAATTGGTCTAGGGGTCGTAGTTTAGGGGTCTAGTTTAGACTTCTATACAAACGTCTTTGCCCACTTTTGCCACTACCCGTTCATTTATCATGGTCCTTTTCTAAAATTAATTTAAAATTCTGTAGCTGACTTCACAACAGAAACATGCTTGATTTGGTATAAACCACAGTCACTGAAGAGATTCCTGTTGTTTCAGAAATATATTTCTTAGTATTTTATGTGGAAATTGAGTAAATTTCACCCATTCATCTTTATGTATTTCGAGCGATTTTGAGCGATTTTCACCCCCGCCACCATTTTTTTCGGATCAACCGATTCCCGGAAGTTAACATGGTTATCAATACTCTAGATACTCGAATCTCTATGATTAAACGCCCATACTTCTCAAAATCCTGCTGTGCGTTTGCAATACTGTTGCTAGTTCCAAAAGCACTTTCACTTACATGCATTCACACACACGCTCACACACTGACGCGCACACACACTCAGACTTTCCAACACAACACTCTGTGAAGCGTCCTTGGGTGTTTTGAAAGGTGCTATATAAAACGAAAGTATTATTACTGTTCCATTCTACTATAGCATCCTTGTAAAATCTTAGCAAATTTTATCAATGTTAAAGTGATACTGTCCCATTTTTGGAAATAAGCTTATTTTACACCTCCCCTTGAGTTAAATAATAGGGATTTACAGTTCTCTTGTACGTACTTTCAACCGTTCTATGAGTATGACAGTGCAAATGTTACCTCCAAGCTAGCAGTTAACATTGAGTCCTATGAGACCAGTTAGCCGCCGCTGGTCTCATAGGACTCAATGTTAACTGCTACCTTGAGAAGAATGGTAAAACCCTATTATTTATCTCAAGGGGATGTGTAAAATAAGCTTATTTCTAAAAATGGGACAGTATCACTTTAAAGGGTGGCACAATAGGCTTGACATTTTGAATGGCAGTGAATTGGCGTTTTAGCTAAAGGTGGGGGCGTAGCCTACTGTACACTATACGATATTTTCAATCGTGGGTATTCAACACCTGCTCACACTGTAAGATAGAATCGCAGGCACTAAAAGTTCACATCTATACGAGCTGAGGATCGGATGCGAGCAAAGTGCTTTCACTGCACGATAGCAGGACAAGCTTGTTTTCTGGAACGGCAGATGACAAAAAGGCAAGGCAAAGAGCGAATCATGCTGCCCTGGCAATTTGTGCATGTGTAGTGTCAAATTGGGTCATAGCACTGCTTCCACTGTGTGATTTACTCACGAGGGGCGACCAGGATTTTCTTGCGACCCTACAATTGCACATCGCAAGCTGTTCGTGAGCTGAAATCGCTTGTCGTTACCACATGTACACTACACAATTCCTATATTTACATGATAATATTTATTTCAGAATTAACTCCCTTCAAGCTTAATTCCACTTCGAAAACATCATGTAAATGTAGCCGATGAGAGACTCACGATTGACCTTTGACTGAGCAAGTAATCGGCCCGATTCCCAAAAAGTCCCACACCACACCATCCTGTTTGGCCCAGTCTGGTCTCTAGCTTGCCTTTGATGTCAGCAAAACGATAGTAAATAAATTGGAAATATTTACAAAGCCCAGTTTAGTGTATTAGTAGTGCTCAGGTTTCATTATATAGCTGAAATACAGTAAAGTCATCACACCACACCACATCATCCCGGTCCAGGCCCCCAGCTTTCTCTTGGTGTCAGCTAAATTATCATAATAAATTACAAACAATTGCCAATCCTTAGATTTAGTGCTCCAAACTCATAACCCCCCCCCCTGTTTTTACCTTGCGTTTTTTTTACCAAGTGGCAGCAGCTCAAGTATAGCCCCTTACCATCCCATCTACTCTGATCTCCACCTTTCATATGAAGTCAGCTACAAACATACTTGCAAATTATAATCAAGTGTCCCAAATGTAGTGCATGTGACTCCTTATTTCATACGTGACCTTATCCTCTCCTGTCTTTCTCTTATGTCTGTGATCAAGGCGCAGCTCATCTAAAGCCCAACACCACACCACACCACACCATCCCATCCAGCCCGGCCCAGCCTGGTCCCCAGCTTTCCCCTGATGTCAGCTAAATGATCTTCATCCCTCCTTGTCTGGCTCAGGTGTGGGGAGCAGCGGGTCTCTCCTCTCCTCTCCGAGGCCTCTGGTCAGAGCCTCTCGTCCGCCGTGCAGATGATGAAGTGTGCCGGGCCGGCCGAACAGACAGGACAGTTTTCTCAACCTCCAGGTGCTCTATCATCCTCCATCAGTCCGCCCTCCTGCCTCACCTCCTCTTCCTCTCCTCCACCTCCTCTCTACTCCTCCTCTTCCTCCCCTCTCTCCTCCTCCTCCTCCTCTTCCTCCTCTCTCTCTCTCCTCCTCTTCTTCCTCTGTTCTCCTCCTCCCTCTCCTCCTCCTCTTCCTCTCTCTTCTTCTCCTCCTCCTCCCTCTTTTTCTCCTCATCCTCCTCTGCCCCTCAGTGCCTCGATGCACCCGCCACACTGGACAGCGGTGACTTCTGACTTCTCTCCAGAGGTAAAGAGGCCTCAGATTGCTTTATTGCAGCTCAGTTGGAAAGAGGACACACAGCAAAGGCGGTCTGACGTGGGGTTTTGTTTGGCTCGGTTCGTGAAACACTTTGTTTATGTTTTCATCTACTGAACGTTGTGAAGGCAAAGCTACTGTATATCCTAGCAACTATGTAACCTGTGACGTGCAATACTTTGGAATGTTGCACTATATTTTCTGAACATTACATTCTGACACATCTGAATAGTCACAAAATCTTCAACACACCATGTTTGGATTGAGATGTTGTCATTAGCAATTTCACTGCATGGTTTACCCTACCAATTCTGGCATGTGATGCAGCAAAACATCCCTGTATCTACAGTACATCATAAAGTACAGTATAACACATTTTTTAACATCCTTTCACATTATGTGCTTTCACCGTACTGAAGTTTACGGAAAGTCTCACAATTAGGTTTAGTGAAGAATTACCATATACAGTACAGTAAGTAAATAATATTACATGTTGTTACATATACTTTTGTAAAATAAAAGCCCCTGTAAAATAAAGGCTTAATCACAGCCCCTCATCACAAATATTGTAGGCCTTTGACAGGGAGGAGGGTAGAGAATCAGAACGTCAATTACGTCCTTACTTCCGTCAATTACTTACAAGGTAAAAAATTCTGAAAATAGTTTTGTTTCATACGGTATTGCTTCCGTCTTCAGCACTTCTCATTTGGGAATTTCAGGAAGACAAGTCGTCTTCATAATAAATGACGTGCCAGCGTGCAAGTCAGGAGCCATCCAGATGGTGCTGACTGACACGGCTTCAGGGAGGTTCGCATATCAGTGCTGAAGCTGAAACGCCACACATGCTCACGCCAGGCCTGCCACAACCAGGCACGCACACTAGGCAATTGCCTAGGGCCCCCGGCTGAAAGGTAGTAATGTACTGGTTATGTACTTGTACTTAAAGATTTTTTTGGGGGGGGGGTGGGGGGTGGCTTTTGCGCTTTATTTGTGATAGGTTAGTGACAGAGGGACAGGAAATGAGTGGAGAGAGAGAGAGAAGGGGAAGGACTGGCAAATGACCCGAGCTGGAATCGAACCCGGGTCAGCGGTGTAGTAAACGAGTGTACTTGTATTCAAATGACAGCAATGACAATTTTGTGACAGGGGCAGCACCTTCCTTATTTCCATGATTGAAAAGCGCAATGGTACTGCTATCCAATTCTCTCTTCTGGTGGCCCCTCCCTAATAGGCCTACTTTTTGAAGAGAGGAAAAGGGCCCGAAGTCTTTCTTTGCCTAGGGCATCCAAATACCTTTAAACGGCCCTGGCTCAAGTCAAGAGTGAGGTCCCTGCCTGGAAAGAAAAAAAAACCTCATGTGATGTGTGAAGATGGGCAAGGAAACACACTCTGCCATCATGCCTTGTCAAAACACTTCTTTCTTTCTCTCTCTCTCTCCCTCCCTCCCTCTCTCTCTCTTTCTCTCTCTCTCTCTCTCGCTCTCTTGTCTCTTGCATCTGCGTCAAAACCTAGATTGGTTAATTGCGATTGAACGTGGCACAGATCGGCCTTGGTGGTGTGTGTGTCTCTGGAGATGTGACAGAGTTTAACATCTGCTGTGTGAATCATGTCTCTCGTGTACTACTCTTGCGTGAGCTCCACGTCCATGGAGGTTTTGACAGATGGCAACTGTGCCTTCACACTTGATGAAACTTGCCTTGCACTTTGGACTCGACCCATAGGCTACACTACACTGGGTGTGAATTACCCCTATAATTACTTGGTGATAAATGCGTACATTAGTGT
This sequence comes from Engraulis encrasicolus, assembly GCF_034702125.1. NCBI lineage: Eukaryota > Metazoa > Chordata > Actinopteri > Clupeiformes > Engraulidae > Engraulis > Engraulis encrasicolus. The sequence goes on along the minus strand of NC_085876.1, from coordinate 14,735,689 downwards.
GTCAGTATCCCAGAACCATTGTGTGGGCCTACATGTACTTGGCTCAGAACGTGCTGTTCCCAATAGATAAAATAACCATGGAGTTCTTTGACCACTGAATGCATTTCAACATGGGGGGCGTATTCGTAAGATAGTGGAGTGGAGTTAGTGTAAACTAGAGTAACTTTTATTGATCCTAAAGGAAATGAAGGTGTAAAGTAGCATAGATAGATCCACAGTACGCAATACACAAGACACAGACATTATTGCACATCATAGAACATGCACAGGCTATATATATATATATATATATATATATATATATACATGGACGGAGATCACAACACACACACTCATGCACACCCATACGCATGCTTGCACGCACGCACGCACACAGTTGCACGCAGTTGCACGCAGTTGCACGCACATGCATGCACACACACACACACACACACACA
>NC_085876.1:14722752-14725252 GCF_034702125.1 Engraulis encrasicolus | reverse complement strand
CTGTCCTTATTGACCTTCCCAATTGCCGTAAGCTGTTGTTGCTGTACGATCCACCATTGCTGTTTTTCAGGCACAAAGACCTGAAGGCTCCCAACAATGATGTCACATCTTCAGCGGAGCTTTCAGAGTCAGGACAGTCAGCGCCTGTGAAGAAGACTGCGAAGACGGCCGTAGCGCATGAATTGTTTGTGACATCTGAATCTGTCAAGCGATGCAGCCCCAGAGATGAGCAATTAAGCATCTTGATGACAGCAAAATCACCTCATCTGCATACAACACAATCCCTTCATCCACCCATACAGTAAAGAGAACATATGCGCACAGCAGCCTATACAGTATATACTTACGGGGTGTTACAATTGAGCCTTGGAGGCCCCATCCCCGTTTTGAAATTCCATTTAGTCCGATAGCACAGTTGCCGTAATCCCTGTCAAGAGACGCTGGCCCTTACTTTCTAATTAGTTTCATTAGTCTTATATCACATTTCCACATGTCATCTGCATGGTACTCTTCCATAAATATTCATGCCGTTGTCGACTGGCTCAACAGAGTTTATTTATTTATTTATCTATTTATTTATTTTCCGTCCCCTTTTTTTGCGTTTGTTTGTTTGTTTGTTTTATTGGTCATGGGCCTCTCCTGTTGTCATTTAGATTTACCTGTGCATGTGACAAGAGTCTGGCTTATCTGCAAATCACATTATTTTATGCAAATGTACTGGGGGGGGTTTCGCACATAGTTTACAACGCAGTTGATGTGATTATCATAAATCTGATTATCTCCTGCATCTTGTCATGGCTATGGCTGACGGAAAATTAAGAGCACAAAATATCACATTAAAATTAAATGCTTTGTAATGGGCGAAAAACAACAATATTGCAATTTGTATGATTGTTTTGATCTTTTGCGAACTGTGCGATTTGAAGGCTTATTACTGGCATAGTGTTCACTATATTCTCTGAAATATGATTTTCTTTTTCTTTACTATCTTTCCCTTAGTTCAATATAAAACATCCCCTAAAATCAATCAATACCTATTATATGGTAACAACACATGAATGACCACATCTGAAACCAGTATTTATTTCATCATGTACATAATTAATTTCATTTTAAAAAAATGAATTGTAGGCCCTGCCGTGGCCAAACGGTAGGGCACTCGTCTACCATGCGTCTGACCCTGGTTCAATTCCCGGCCTGGGTCCTTTGCCGGCCCTTCCCCATCTGTCTCTCCCCACTCGCTTCCTGTCACCATCTTCACTGTCCTATCATAAACAAAGTAAAAAAGACAAAAAATGAATCGCATTTTATCATGCAGTGTATGGCCTGAGGCCCATGCTATCTCTGTGACTTTTCCAAGGTGCCATTGTCCTGTTTTCCATACTACTGTGTTACATACTGTATTGGTTACATATTAAATGTTTCCATTTGCTTTATGGGCATTATTTTCAGATTTAGGGCCGAGTTTGGGCCTTCATTACAACAGCACAGTGTTAGAGACAGGAAATGAGAGAGAGACAGGGTAGAGTTGACCCAGGATTCGAACCTGGGTCCCCAAGGCATGCAAGCGCATTTATAGTCAGGGCTTTAGTGCACAGCTCCACTGCAACACCAGAATTGCACTTCCACCATAAGATAAGCATCATCTCCCTAGCACCTGCTGTATCCACCCTGTAAGATAGTCCCCAAATTAAAAAACGACACCTGTGCAGGGCTTTTTCCAGGATTTTTTTGTATGAGGGAGGAACCGGGGTGAGGGGTTAAGGGGGGGTCCTCCCCCCCTTCTGCGGTGCGCGATTTTTAAAAAAATGAAGGTAAAATGGGGCTTTTTGAGAACATATTCCCCTCCCTATATGAAATGCACAAATTAAGCCATTAAGCAAAACTTGAAATTTATTCTGGTACATAGGTAAATATTCATGATCTGGCAGGGAGCTGGGATGAAATTGGTCAGGGGGGCAGATTTTTAAAAAGAGAGACCAGAGAGGCAATTACACTTCTGTCCTGAAAATACAATGTCTCGCATATGAGTACGCTATGAGGCTATGATTAGACTACCCATATGGGTTACACTTTTTTTTTAATTGCATTTGGTACCACAGTAACAGCAACTCAGTAATCTGAACATTACCCTTTGAAAGTACAACATTGTTCTATACTTGCATTTTAGAAATGAAACAAAAAAGAGTGGATGCCAACCAAACACATTTCCTCTGAATAACAATTTGGCAATATTGAAGGCTTGCACATCAAAAACCTAGGCTACACCCCGAGACTGTCCAAGAAAATACTGACTTCACATGACGTGACGTGATGATGATGACAGTTGAGCAAGTGAGCGCACAGAGAGCCTGATATGTGTCCTCCCTTGCCAAGGTCTCAGGAGGAGTAACATACAGTACTAGCCACGTACTTTGGGCTTTCTTACAAGATAGGTGTATGTATAAACCGAAGCTATTTCTTCTCACAAAGTTAACAGGTTGAGCATTTGTTAGCATTT
>NC_085876.1:14690252-14717752 GCF_034702125.1 Engraulis encrasicolus | reverse complement strand
AGTGGATTTGTGTCCTGGTTGGTTGAGTGAAAAGCCTCTTTTGCAACAGTAATAGTGCGTACCTGTATACCTACTTCCGAAAACTTATGACTGACACACCATCTGGACAATCCCTCAGAGTAGGCCTTACTCCAGTATGTTCAGGGATTTGTGAATCAGGAGAAGTTACGTGAACGACAATGCAGAGTACACCTTGACTACACCATGACAAAACTTTTGCCTCAGCTGTCAGAACTCACACACTCACTCACACTCACACTTCTTGTGTGCTTTGGCCTTCAGGTAATTGACTTCTGTGGACGAACGAGAGGGTTTTCCGGGTTTCTCGTGGATATGACATTTTTTTTAAACTTTTTTTGCCTTGTGACTACTTTTTTGCTTCAGGATTTAAAAGCTGTTGTTTCAGCAACATGTTCAAATGTGCATTATTAGTATAACTGTAACTCTTCCATTTTTTTATTAATTTATTTTACATTTGTTTAAGCATGTAAAATTCACATGTCTTTTTCAAGTGAGTCTTAGGGTCAAGGCCACTGTGACCGTAAAGTGTGTCAGTAGTGATTCACTCATATATACAGCACAATAGAATATAGGCACACTACCAAATGATGGGAGTGTTTGTGAGATGTGTCTAACTTTAAGTTAAGTATTACCGTTAGGCATGTGCACGCACAAAGGCAATCCATTTCTGAGTAAATATTGAGCTTGGCCTGCGATATAGTACATTTTTTGGCCCGGTGTTAATTTGAATTTGACACCCCTGATGTACACTATGCCCTGTGTTTGAAACAAATTTCAACAGCAATCAAAGGTATAAAAAAATGTTTATTGGGCAAGAAAAAAAATGCTGAATCAGGAGAAAAACCCTTCATGCTCTGGATTCAAAGAGCAAACAAAACCGGGTTCTCTTCCTGCCTACAGGCCTATCGCTAACTAGAGCTGAGAACTGTTAGGAGCTGAACTAGTTTTCGAGTTAACAGGGTTGGCAGGCAGACTGGCCCATTTATTGTCTCTTCATTGGAGGAGAGGCAGGAAAGAAGGAAGGAAGGAAGGAAGGTAGGAAGGACCATTCATTCCCCGCAGCTGTCGAGAGGAAGAGGAAGAGGAAGAAGCCACCTGAACTTCTGCGTCTGACAGAGACAGAGCTCCATCCATTCCCTCCCCTGATCTAGGCCTCTTTATGTGGGTCAGCCTGTTTGCTTAGCCATCGCCGCTCTTGTCTAACTTTCAGCTTGTTAGCATAACCCTGTCTCTTCCGCTCGTTCATCATGTCTCTCTCTCTTTTTCTCTTTCTCTTTCTATTTCTTTCTTACCAGTTTTGCTTTACGTTTTTTTTTTTAAATTTGTTTCTTTTTCCAAAAAAAGTTGGGTTTTGTTAATATGGCTGACTGGCTACATCCTAGCAGGTGTGCACGTGCCTGTGTGAGTTTCGGTAAAGGGGAGGGAAGGAAGCGGGAGAAACAGAGGAGAGAGAGAGAGAGAGAGAGAGAGAGAGAGAGAGAGAGAGAGAGAGAGAGAGAGAGAGAGAGAGAGAGAGAGAGAGAGAGAGAGAGAGAGAGAGAGAGAGAGAGAGAGAGAGCGATATCTTTCCAAGAGAGGTGCTCGGGGAGTTGAAGTGACTCACATTAGAACGCGCAGCAACACATGTCTTTGGTTCACAGGGACTTCTCTCCCTGTCCTTTTAAATAATGCTCGACACGTCTCTGTCAGGAGGGACTCGTTCCCAGCAACGGTTTGGCGTGTGCGTGTGTGTGCTGTGTGTTGTGTGTTGTGTGTTGTGTGTGTGTGTGTGTGTGTGTGTGTGTGTGTGTGTGTGTGTGTGTGTGTGTATGTGCGTTCTCAGCAAGATTCTTTTTGAGAGCTCCCGCACGCACCCACCGCACGCGTCGCTCTGGAATGTTGGCAGGTGCCGCTCCAGATGTTTTTCCTGATTCCGGTGTCAGACGTAGCCAGCTGTTGAGGGAGCACTCGCACCGCTTCCTCCTGTCCATCAACTCGGCTGGTGGTGAATGCCGGCGCAGGCGACCCGGGCTGGGTCTTCGGGGTTAATTTCGTTAATTGATTGTAAGTCCCGTGCAATGTCCCCCCAGATACAAGGCCCCCCCTAACAAATGTGCCGGCACTTACATCGACGCTCTCCAGAGACGGGGGCATTGATTGATTCGCGCGATCGATGCCTGTACCTTACCATTAGCAAGGGCCTTGAGTCGCTGTATCACATAAAGCAGTGTAAGGGGGGGGGGTGGGGGGGAGCTTGAAGCTGGGCTTGTGGTGTCCCTGGGCAGACTATGCAGCCAAGAACCTTACTTGAATTTCATGTATATATGTAAAGTAATTAAATAGGCTTAAACGTAATGAGGGTACATTTCTAAGTTAATAATAATTCAGTTGTTATTAGAATATAATACATTGTATTTTCATATATCTTGATAAAAAACAGCATACTGCGACCTCTCTGACTGTCGCTTTTTATATCTCTTTTTCCATAAATCTTTTTTTCTCAGTCAGGGAGAGAGGGAGGGGGGGGGGAGTTGAGTAGAGAGCACAGAGCAAACATGTCGTCCCGTGAACACTTTGTGAAATCCTAGAAAGAGTTGCAGGTTAATAGGCTCTGCCAACATCACTAATGTACACTGTCGGGGTGCAGTATAGTGTCTGTTGTGTCTCACAGACTGGTGCCTCTCTAATGCTGCCCTGTGACTCAACACCCAGGGATACGGTTTCCTCCATTACTTTTCCCAGAAAATACCGCCACATCTATTTACTGGACACTCTCTCTCTATCCTCTCTCTCGCTCTCTCTCTCTCTCTCTATCCCTCGCTCTCAGCTCAGAACAGCACAGCAAAGCACAGCGCAGTGCCACCAGCAGTCTCAGTGGCCCCATTCAGACCTCAGTCGTGTGTGTGTCTGTTTGTGTGTGTGTGTGTGTGTGTGAGAGAGAGAGAGAGAGAGAGAGTGTCTGTGTGTGTGTATGTGTGTGTGTGTGTGTGTGTGTTTGTGTGTGTGTGTGTGTGTGTGTGTGTGTGTGTGTGTGTGTGTGTGTGTGTGTGTGTGTGTGTGTGTGTGTGTGTGTGTGTGTGTGTGTGTGTGTGTGTGTGTGTGTGTGTGTGTGAGTGTGTGTGTGCGTGCGTGTGCGCGTGTGTGCATGCATACATGTGTGTGTGTGTGTGTGTGTGTGTGTGGTTCAGAGGCACAAAAAAAACAGGTGATGTCTCAAGCTTTTGGCTTTGATGCCACAGCAGAGGCAGCAGTAGCAGTAGCAACAGTCGCCGTAGCAGCAGCAGCAGCAGCAGCAGCATCAGCAGCAGCGTCACCGCTCTCTCTCCCTCCACTCTGGATCTGGGTGTCGCCTGAGCAGAGGCGCGTGTCCGATCCCTGTCACCAGCCTCCTTTTAATGAGCATCAGATTACCAACAGGAATCAACAGCCTTGTCAGCAGCACAGAGCCTCGGGTCTGGCTGCATGCCTTGATATTTCCCGAAGTATCGCCGGCGCCGCCACCGCTGATAATGTTAACCCTTAATAATGAAGCCTTTTGTGCTACTGTCCACTGCCTATTGTTTTGCCCAGATTCGACTGTTGGCGGTGTGGGTCGACCGAGGTGGGGGGGTTGGTATATACCAAAAGGGTCTGGTGATGAACACTAGCGCATTGTCCCTCAACATTTGATGCTCTTGCGTGCAAATTAATGAGGACTGTGGGGCCTGTGTTTGGTCTTCTCCTCGCCCAAGGACGAGGAAACATGGGAAATCTGGTTCGTGTTACACCTCCTTTTTCCCCATTCCTTCGTCAAGGCCACTGCTAAGTTTAGCGCAATTTAGCCGCAATTGAACACACACAAACTTTTAGCATGTAATGTTGGGTTAGCGAGGTTGGGTGACGGGCTCTCATAGCTCTACGGAACGGAATCCAACCAGTCTCGAAAAGGAGAAAAAGGGGCAATCACTGACCCAAACTATTAAGCTCCATTTTGTCAAAAGCCGGGGGAGGAAGTGACACGGGACACACTTGTTTCCCTGCCACCGAGCCGTAACCATGGGCACTGGCACCGGAGAAGGTTTTGTAGGCAGAGCAGGGTGTGTGTTGCTGGCAGTGGGGAGCCGTTTTGCTGCCGCGACACCCCTGTTTGGCGCCTGCAGAGATGCAGACAGACGAGCGCCGGGAAGCCTTTGATGTTTACCAGCGACCCAATCCAGCTGTTGTCGTCAAACATGCATCTCGGAGGGAGGATTAAAAAAGAAAAGAAAGTCGTGCGGCTCTCTTTGTCTAAATGAGAAATGGCACCTCTTACATATCTTCGTCTTCGTAGGCAATTAGTATTTTGCTGTTTGCGTCTAGTAACGCTGTCAGATACTAGCACGTCGGTGCGCATTGCAGTATACTGTTGTTATTTAACATCATTCCAGTGTCTCAGCAGCCATGAAGTGTCATTGTACGCGTACGTTCTGCAAGAAGGAACGGAAGGCTTTTTGAAAACAAACCCAATTGTCCACTGGCAAAATCATTTTTACTCTCTTTTATTCTTTTATTATGTCCGCCAAGGAAGTTATGTTTCCATGGGAGGTTGTTTATTTGTTGTCGTACAGTATGTGTGCCATAACTTGCCAACATCTGGACGAAACATTCTCACAATTTTACATTATGTTGGTATGATAAACTGTGACTTGGGCTGCGTCTCTTTTTGGTCATGTTAAGATGAAATTTAAAAAAAAAATGGTGATGATGTACGTATAATGTGATCTGCCTAAACTCTCATTTGTTATTGTGATGTTTGTTTTTAACAGGTAACAGATATGACAAATAAGAATGATGCATCAGATTTGAAACAGAGCATCATAACCAACACATATTTATGTACTTTCTGTGCATTTTGGAAAACCACAACAGAAACTGATTACGGTAGAAAGCAGTTTTTTTTTGTTTAACCCAGCAATACCAATGTAAAGGTAAATGAGAAACCACCGACAGTGATCATTATGAAAAGCACAAGGGACCTCATTGCTTGTGACTGGGGCACAAGTGAATAATTTGACAACTGTGGTTTAACACACACACACACACACACACACACACACACACACACACACAGACACAGACACACACACACACACACAGACACACACACACACACACACACACACACACACACACACACACACACACACACACACACACACACACACACACACACACACACACACACACACACACAGCCTGATGAAAGGACTGAAGATATTTTCCACTTTCCTGCTTTAACTTTACTCTTTAATTTTTACTGCTGGAAACCAGGGCGAGATTAACTTCTGTTCTCCACCATAACATGGGGGCTCCTACACAGTGGGTGGGGGCATACCTTTAAATCTCCAGTGGATGGTACTTTGTTGTTTTTTTCCTCCTATTTTTTATTTTTTAATGAAAACACCCCCAGTCCAGAGCGCAATCAGCGGCAGCCATCTTGGCTTATATTTCATTCCGCTACATCATGTCATCGCTAGGAACACACGCGATACATAATTTCCACACATGACAAATGGCGGCCGAGAGCCCCAGATCTTGCTCTCGCCGCTCGCTGCCTGTGTCTGTCCGCAGGCTGTTGTTTGTGTGCTACTGGTCGAATCACCGGGATAATCTCAAAAACACTCATATGGGGGCTCATACATCGTACATGTAGTGTATGTGTTCAGATGTGTTAGCCTGGTAAATCAACAACATGGAAGACGTGTTAATATTTTCATTTTTCAATTAAGATGTTATTTGGTTAAAGAACAGTACGTGGAGGCCGGATGGTGTATTGCTGACTTGGGATCATAGAAAAATTAATGGGACTCTTATGTATGGAGATGGGCTAGCATTGTTAGACAATAGCATACATATAGTAGAAGGTGTGTTAATATTTTCTTTTTTCAATGAAGATATATTATTTGGCTGCAGCAGATGATGGCTTGTGGCTTAGCTTGGGCACAATCCCTGGTGCCCATCATCTACTGCACACTCCTTTGGATTTTTTTCTTCTTTTTATTTGTTCTTTTTAAAATCTTTTTATTCATTCAATGGCATGAAGAAGTTTCGACCTTGCAGTCTTCCTCAGATTTACCCTCATTGAAGATCATCATGCTATTGGATGAAAAGTAGGATGTTGGACTGCGTTCTACTGACTTGGGATCTCACATACTCATATTGGGATCCTATATTTACAGCTATATATGTGGAGATGTGTTTGTATTGGAATGGAACCACATGAAAAAATCCATTTTTTTCATGAAAAAGTTTTGAAATGGCATTAGACATCATATCATGTACTGTTAATCTGCAACATATGCTTCACTTTCAATCTACCATGCCAATGGATGTCTCCAGAGAGGCTGACGCACTTCAGCTCCCTTAAACAACTTACATTTTATTTAGGCCTCTTCTACCCTGCATAGTAACACTCTGAAGACACACATTTGGGCATCCAGTTGTATTTAATTGAAATATAGCTGTATACATGTTACTGTAAATGTTTGCAGTTCTGACATACAATGTTACAGGGGATTTATGTTTTGACATTCAATATGTTTTAGTGTGTTGAGGCCTGGCTTTTGTAGATCTGCAGATTAGTGATGTTCAATCGATGCGTAAGGAAATGAAGGCTCCGTTTACATAAATTCATTTCACCATACCATCGTGTCGGCGTCTTGCAAACTATTTATGTTTACAAAGTCCACTTAATAAAAAGCTACTCTGTTTACAAAGAAACGCGACTTCCCATCTTCCCAACACTCAAGTCACATGACCAAGGATACCAGCCCAGCGAATCAGGGATGAGCACATCACAGTGATCCTATATCGTATTCAAATGCTGACATGGACTCTTCCATTTTTGCTTCCATGACGTTGTTTTGCAGTATTTAAATGTAAATGAACAGTGCATTCATGATAGAAACAATATAGACACAGATTACTGTAAACTAGACCTACAAAACAACAATAGAAAAGTATGGTCTTTTTTTTATTTTTCACAGCTTGGATCTCAAACAGAATGAACGCTGTTGTTTTTAGGTGGGATGGATTGAGCACCGCATCTATATGTTTCAGATAGCCCTGAAATAGGGCGGCAGGCCCAGAAGAGAGAAAAAATAACAACATGTCTGGTGCAGTGTATATTACAGCTAGCCACAACACAGGACAGGGTGGCTGACAGTTGTAATGCAGGTAAGAGTTATGAGACCCAGACGGCATTACCACAGAGAAGGTGACCAAGAAGGTTGCACAGTCTGTGTGGAGGGGGCGTAAGGGGCAGCTAGCCCCTCCACTGCCCAGCCTCTCTCCTCTTCTCCTCCACTCCCTCACTCCTCTCCTCTCCTCTCCCCCCTCCACTCCACTTGCCTCCTCTCCACTCCACTCCACTCGCCTCCTCTCCTCTCTTCCACCCAACTCGTCTTCTCTTCTCTCCTCCGCTCCCCTGTACTCTTCTTTCCTCTCCTCCACTCCCCTTCACTCTGCTCCACTTCAATCCTTTCCTCCACTACTTCACTTTCCTCTCCTCCCCTCTATACTCCTATATTTTTGTTTTCTCTCCTTTCACCCTCTCTTTCTTTCTCTCCTCTCCACTTTGTCATTCTCCTCTCCTCTGCTTTTTCATCTCCTCCACTCTCTTCTTCTCTCTACTTTCCTTTTTCACTCTTCCTCCTTTCTCTCCTCTCCTTCCATTTTCTTCTCTCTTCCACTCCTCCTCTCCTCATCTCTCTTCTCTTCCCTCCTTTCTTCCACGCCTCCCTTCTTCACTCTCTCTTCCTCTCTTTCCTCTTTTCCATTCCTCTCCCCTCCTGTCTTCTCCCCTCTCTCTCTCTCTCTCTCTCTCTCTCTCTCTCTCTCTCTCTCTCTCTCTCTCTCTCTCTCTCCCCCAGACAAGCAGGACGAAAATCTTTATCTGCTACATGATGCATGAAAATATACTGTCTTGTTTCAGAGCTGTGCGTGCCCCCTGACCCTCGCCGACGCAGATGCAATGTGACCCTTCACGGGAGCATCCATTTTTTGGTTGGCAAGAGGATTCCATGAATTTTTATTGCGTTCTTCCACCATCCCTTGTCGTCCGCTCTCTCTCTCTCTCTCTCTCTCTCTCTCTCTCTCTCTCTCTCTCTCTCTCTCTCTCTCTCTCTCTTTGTGACTCACTCTTGACTCTTGGTGTGAGCCTTAAATGAATTGGCTGACACTTGTAAAATGAAGTTGTTGGAAGTTGTTTTTTGTGTGCTTTCCTTAGGTGTACAAAGACAATAGACTGTCCATTGTGTTTGACAGGATGAATCCCATAAAATCTACAACATTGTTCTATTTTTTTAATTTGTGTACACTTTTCATTAAACTATTGTTACAATTCATTTCATTTACAGTACAGTAACCGTAAAGTAGTGCAGTGGTAGAGTATCATTGTAACAGAGAGTTTAAAGCTGCACGTTTCCATTGAAACAAGACACAAAGGCACTCTTTCTCTCTCTCTGTAGCAGGTAGGGTTGCCAAATGCCCCTGGAAGAATTTTCCCGTATTTAGACACAAAAGTACGGTTCCCCCAGACCCCCTGTGGAAGTGAGGTGTCCCTTATTTTTTCCACAGAGGGTTGGCAACCCTAGCCATCTCTGCAGCCCTAGTAAATCATTGCTGCAGAAACCTTTTATCTCCACTTTTCAGTAACTTACTATTACTATATAAATCACAAATTTCCAAATAATTAAACATTTCAACATAAAGATGGTCATGAAAAGATATCATCATAGTATACTCATGGAGACTGACTTATATTTTACAATGTGAAGTTGCAGTTTTCACATGACACCCATCAGTGAGACAATACAAAGAAACAGATGGTGACTCCATGTTGCTGTGGTAGTAAATGACTTTGGCATCTTTGAGTGTCATGAAAAGCGCAATATAAAACCCATGTATTATTATTATTATCATCATTCAATTTACACAAGAACGTTTGGAGGGTTTTTGTTTTAAACTTAAAATGCACGACAGTGACGGGCCCCCAAACTGAGTGGTTTCCACCAGGTGACAATGCGTAAGGATTTTAATTAAAGCTTCCATCTTGGGAGGTGGACATTTTCTTTCCTTTTTTTGTGCTTTTCTCTGCTGGTTCTGAGGCACAGCTCTTGAACGCTTCAATTAGCACAATCAGCGGTCTATTATGTATTTTCATAAGTCAATTTTTTTCAGCTTCCATCTTTAATATCTCATTGAGAAGCCGGGATACAATTAATTTTTTGACACCGAAACACGGGTGTTAATTTGCTTGTAAAATTCATGCTATTCTTAAGGCACGTTGATTAACTTTCAACCGTCTTTATTTATTATTTTTGTGTCTTGTCTCTTCCCCCCTCTGCCTTGTCTCTCTGCTGAGACCTTTAATTGTGTGATCTCAGGCTGAAGAGGTGTCTCAGTGGGACAAATAAAGATGTCTCCCCTCATTCAGTACCACTGCGCAGACTGTCAGGAGGCCCGAGCTGTGATTAAAAGTATTTCTGTTCTCTTCCTTTGGTTAACAACTCAACTCATCTCATTGTCAAACTAAGTTTAAGTGATTTTTTTCATGTGTGATCGAAATATCCATAACTTGTAATAAAATTGCTCTGCATTGATATTTGAGAACTGCTTTTGAATTTGAAAAGTACAATTTCAAACGGAAAATAGGTCCTTTACTGTATGTATATTGGATGAGGGATCTGTATTCAACTAGTACTATCATCTTACAGTAGGCCTAAATTACCTGCTTTAACACACACGTGATTCCCAAATTAACAATGAGAGTAGTTTCTGTATTCAAGTCACCAATTATATGAGTGCTTCAGGCTAATGTTGTAAGTGACATACGTACAGACAGTACCATATCTTGTGGTTGTCTTTGATGTCAGAGTTTTTGAGCAATGAAACATCGTAGAGTACAATAAAGAATGCTATTTCTATGTAGCCTACACTCGGGATATGAAGTGACACATTGCACTAATGTTCGAGTCTGTTCTCCAACCATCTCCCTCCCACTCCTGTCATGATTGTCACTGTTCTGTCCACAATAAAGGCAAAAAAGGCCATAACAATATTTTTTTTTTAAAGAAGAAAAAAGCTACACTCCCCTTTGCAAACATTTAATTCTTATTTTAAGAGTCAACTTTATTTGCTCCTAACATGTTCTGTTGGTGGGTGGAAATGAACATCCAGCCACTTCTTTGAATAAAGCATGTGGTAATAAACGTAGTGTCAGACAGGGCTGGGTTGGGGGAGAAATAGGGCCCATGCACTTTTAGCTTAAAGGGGCCCCTCAAAATTAGCAGCGCAGAACTGATTCAATGGTGGGCCCCACACGCTTGTGAGCCCCTATTTTCAGAAATGTAAAAAAAAAATATATATATATATTTTCTGAAAATTGGGGCGACCGGAAAATGCCTGATATACCAGATGAACAGTCCAGCCTGGTGTCAGTGTTTCAGAGTAAACTTATATTAATCCAGATAGAGTGTGGCTAGAGAGTCCATTAAAAGTCAGTGTAAAAATCTGCAGGTGGACAGTGACATTTTAACCCTACAACTTTTAATATGTCAGTGTATTACCACTGAAAATGTACTGTAATATAAATAATGCAATGTAAAATGTAACACTGAGTAAAGAGTAAAATAAACACTATGTTTGGGTGATACCAAACTGGAGTTGATTCCTAGTTTTCAAGAGTTATATTAACGCTGGTATTTTACTGTGCTTGGTGAGTCTGTCTGGAGAGTACTGTCCATTGGACATTGACATGCAGTAGAGTTTCTAGGAGGTAAAGAGAAGGAAGGAAAAAAGAAGGAAGGTAGGTAAAAGGAAGGAAGACGAAGTCTACTTATGAAATACAGGCATGTGTGTTTGCTTAATATCACAGTACCCTAACCTTTGGGAGACAAACATGAGGTGAAGTAACAAGATGCTTGTCACACCTGTCCGGGAAACTAGGACGCGTCTCTCTCTCTCTCTCTCTCTCTCTCTGTCTCTCTCTCTCTCTCTCTCTCTCTCTCTCTCTCTCTCTCTCTCTCTCTCTCTCTCTCTCTCTCTCTCTCTCTCTCTCTCGCTCGCTCGCTCTCTCTGATGCACCTACAGTAGTCTGTAGGAAAAGCGAACTCAAAAGTAGCCCTTTTCAACAGTGACAGACAGACAAAGAGAGCCTAGTTTTTGATTCATCATAAAAAAAATCTTCTCCTTTTTGCACATGGCATTGCCTTATAAAGGATTACATTTTAATTAGTGCTTGATTTGTTTACAACATGTCATCACTTGTCTGGCTAAAATGGAGGAGAAGAGAAGCATGGAAGAGATCTGACTTGGCTTACTCACTTATGCTGGTACTCCACCACGTTGATATGCATTATGATGCATGTATGGCTGTTACAAGTGTGTGTTACTTAGTGGAGGAAAGAGGAAAAGAAAATCTGCAGAGAAACTCACTTCTGTCTAGGACAACGAGTTGTCATCCTGGAGATTTTTTTTTTAAATCTCAGTGCAGACTGGCATCATGAAAAGGTGTGTTATTTTGCGCTAGTGCATTCTGCATGCTGGTGCAACACATTTTCTTGTTAAGTTGTGGAGGGCAATTCTGCAGAAAAACCTATGTGTAGAACAACGTTTCTGCATCCTTACTTTTGCCAACAACAGCGACACAAGCAAGGAAAAGAGCGATATATTGTGCCCAGACCAAAACCACTCTTAACCCTAACCTGTCACAGGGCTTTGTAAAGCATGAGAAACCATGCAAGAGTATGGTGCAAACAAGCAATAGACCAGTGGCTCTCAACCTTTTTTGAAGAAACGCCCTTGATCTCATCGTAAGCCTGCCAATGCCCCCTTAACCTCATCATAAGCCTGCAAACAGCTTTCTTATAGTATGAAAAAACAGATGAATGCTCCACAAATGTAACTGAGCGTAGAGCGTTAGCTGTAGAGGCCCCATTGAGAAACACTACAATAGACGGTTCAAATGAGCGTATTTATATGCATTGTCATGATGCCATGTTGCTAAGAGAGCTTTACCAGTTCTCCTGGCTGCTTACAACATGCCTGTAGCACAAGAAGCAGTCTCTCAGTCTCGCAATCTCTCACAAAGTGTGTGTGTGTGTGGGGGGGAGATATGCATTTGGGATGAGTTGGGAGGGTAAAGGGGTGTGGCCCGTGTGTGGAGTGAGGTGGAGAATCGTGTATATGTGTTGCAGATGAGGAGCGGGATTTAGAGTGGGTGTGGGCGTGCGTGTGTGTGTGCGTGTGTGCGCGTGCGTGTGTGTGCGTACGTGTGGGTGTGTGTCTGTCTGGTGTGTGACTACGCACTTGGGTTGATTTGGGGAGTGTGTTGGTGTGGGGTGTGGAGTGTTTGTGTGTGTGTGTGTGTGTGTGTGTGTGTGTGTGTGTGTGTGTGTGTGTGTGTGTGTGTGTGTGTGTGTGTGTGTGTGTGTGTGTGTGTGTGTGTACGTGTGTGCATGTGTCTGGTGTGCGGGTCTACACTTGGGGTGAGTGGGGAGAGTGCATGGATTGGTTGTGAGTGGTGCGGGGAGTGTGCATACAGTATGGGGAGTGGTTTGTGTGTGTGTGTGTGTTTGGGGGGTGAGGGGGGGGGATGTCACGGAGGCTTGCCGCCACTACAGAGGCTCGCAGCAGTTTGAACGTATTACCAGACGGCGTAAATCAGAGTCGGGTTTTCCCACTCCGTCAGTAAAATGTTAATGCCGTCTCAATCACCCGGGATTTACTGGCAGCGATCCGCCACGACGCAACAGGGTCCTGTCGCATCCCATCTGCTAATGGGGCTAAAATATTTTACAGTGTCAGTCAGCTTCCTCCAACATTTTCACGGTAAACATTAAGAAGAGAGAGAAAGCGAGAGAGAGAGAGAGAGAGAGAGAGAGAGAGAGAGAGAGAGAGAGAGAGAGAGAGAGAGAGAGAGAGAGAGGAAAGAAGATATTAAATCACATATCCGCATTTCGCTCTAATGACTCCTGAGCTTCTGCATATTTCAGCATTAATTCATTAAGGAGGGAGAGAGCAGAGGAAAGTCTCAAAGAGAGAAAGACGTAGAGAGGGATGGAGGGGGAGAGAGAGAGAGAGAGTGATGGAAAAGGGAGAGAGAGAGATGAAAAGAGAAAGCTGACGGAAGAAAGAGAGTCCATAAGAGACACGCCGTGATAGAGAGATGGAAGGAAAGAAAGAGTGAGAGAGAGAGAGAGAGAGAGAGAGAGAGAGAGAGAGAGAGAGAGAGAGAGAGAGAGAGAGAGAGAGAGAGAGAGAGATGAGCCTCAGCAGTGTGATTGAAGCCATTATGCTTTATGGGAGCCATTCCTCACAGATGCCCCTGACAGCACTAGAGGTTATTAAATTGCAGAGTCAAAAATGAAGGGTTTTTTTTCCCGTTCGTTCTTTTTTTTCGTGTGGCGAATCTTGCGAAAATGAAATAAGGTCATGAGGTGGCGACGAGGCTGGCAAAAGAAATTAAGTGAAGAGGGTTTTAGGTGGGTGTATGTGTGGGCAAATAGTGTGGTGGTGGTGTGTGCAGTACAGTGGCCTGGAGGGGTCTTTTTCAACGTCAACCTACCTGGTTCTTTACATTGCACAAGTTGCGAAACATCCCCCCGAATAAGACTGTGCACTGGAGGTACAACATGATGCATCTCATCCTACTGACTTGTTCTATTTTCATTGGAGACTGAATATAAGCCAGGTACTCTACCCTGTATGCTCAGAGCACCCTCGATTCATTTGCAATGTGCCATGGCTTTCAACTTCGTCCAACTGAGGCGCCATTTTATGTTTCATGTTGGCTCTAAAAACCCACAGGTATAGAACGGTTGGCCAGGAAGGTGGGAGGGAAGATGAACGAGATTAATGCCATACCACTGCTCATTGGCCAATGATACATTGAAGATAAAAACAGTTGAGCAGTTGGGTCAAAGGCAAAGACATTAAAGAATGCAAATCTTTTTGTTTGTGTATTTGTTTGTTTTACCAGGGTGGTGATGGTCACTCCACCACCAGTGTTGCCAGATTGGGCGGTTTCCCACCCAATTGGGCTGCTGAGGATGGGTGTGTGCGGGAAAAAACGGATTTTAGAGAGAAAAAAAAACGCCCATTTTTTTGGCCATAGAAATCAATAGAATTTGGCGGGATTTAGTGCTTCCAGGCGGGTTTTGAAACATTTTTGGGCTGGAAATTATCAGCCTCATCTGGCAACCCTGTCCACCACTCCTGTCTACATGTGTCAGTCTTGTTGAGTCAGATCATGTCTGTTCTGGTCTGGGTCCTTCACCATCAACACTTTCCTCAATGTGTAACGGTGCCTACACACCAGACATTCACGTTCGCTTGACGTATTCGGGAGCATCGTGGGTCCGATAGTTTTGCGGGTTGTTTAGTTGCTCCCTTTCACACTGCACACAAAGCGTTCGTGTTCCATCCATTGGCAGCAGCATTCATTTTCAATGGGAGACTGCTCTTTGGACGAGCAGGACCGAGCAGGAAAATAGACTGAAGTTCTATTTTCAAGGAACATCGTGGAAATGTCCGGTCTCCTGCTCACGGGCCCGGACATGCACTGCGCGTACACCACGCTCCGGCAAGGGATGATCTGTTCTAATGTATTCTAAACGTTTTGAACTGAAACCAGATACCTCTGGGCACGTGAAGTGGATGTCTCGCGCTTGCAGTGTGTATGCACCGTAAAGCTACTAGCATAAAGCGCAGTGTGTTGTGAAAAGACAACTTGAGGCGATATTAGAGCTGCATATCATGGTCAGCAAATCTTTCAATCTCTTCCCATGCTAAGACTACTAACATGAAACACAGGGCGAAACAAGTTAAGTGAAGAGAAATTAATTGTTCCATTCTGACAGCGCAACATTCAACAGATCGTAGTGGCATATAAAATCGATTCAAATGTGTATACTGTTGATTTAATTGATAATGTACTACAATATATAAAATAAGCTTGGACGAATATTTTTACTTCACTTTACCCCTGTTCACTTACCTTCGTCCCACTTCGCTTCCCTCATAGGAATGAATGGCGAAGTTCACTTCGCTTGACCAAATTCGTGTGCATGTGTACCCGCCGTTAGTAAACAGAAGCTCAAGTCTTATCGTATGAGTTACAGTGTTTCCCATACATTGAGGAAACTATGGCGGCCCGCCATAGTTTAAATTTGGCCGCCATAGTTTACGAAAATGTAAAAAAAATAAAAAATAAAAAATAAAAAAAATTTTACTTTTTTTTTTTTTTACGATATCCGTTTTTGTTAAAAACGATTTGAATTACGATTTTGAATTTCCTTCGCATTTTCCTCCTGGAGTAAATACATCCTATAGACTCTGTATTGGTTAGATAAGTAGTCCCACGTTAACACAGAATGAGGGGAAAGCATTAGGAAGTGACCGTAATGGTATTACAGTTGACTCATGTGTGCACACGTGTAACATCGGGTGAGTAACAGAACATGTGCGCAACGATGCGTTATGACACGCCGATATGCGAGGATCTTCGTCCAAATCGTGCATGCATCATCGCTAACTGCGTTTACATCGCGTGCCGCGTGTAAGGGAAATGTTAGTTGTTGACATGTATGGAATTCACTTCAATTTGTGTTGTTTCTTGCTTCAGTTGTGGACAAAACGATTGGCCAAACTCACAATAGAAAGTCTTTGCTGTGCTATTGTCCCAGAGAGCTGAAAAAAAAAACCTTCATAGAAGTCACACTTAACAGGGGTGTTAACCAATCCAATGAGTTCTCTCATTGCTCTCTCTCTCTCTCTCTCTCTCTCTCTCTCTCATAGTAGCCTACTATTTACCCATAACAAATGGTGAATTTCTGAGCCCTTTTTAATTTGTAGCCTATACCACTGAAGGCATGATAATGCTTCATCATATTTTAGAAATAGGGCCTATGTGCCTTTTATATACCAAATGTTTATCATTTTGAAATTGTTTCAGTTGTTTATGACTTGTGTATGACTGAAATTATCTCTGCATACTATCAGTGCTGCATTGCTTTGTAAAGATAGGCTATTCAACACACTTTAAAAACACACTGAAAAGATACGGCCATAGTAGCCTACTGAAAACATTTTGTTCATAATAATGGTGATTAATAGGGTGGTCTTGAATTTTCATACTGACATCCTTGAATTTGACTTGGTAGATCACGGCAGACCATCAACTTCAAAAGTAGATCTTGGTTAAAAAAAGGTTGGGCACCCCTGCTATAGAGAGAACCACAAGTGCTTGAAAGACAGGGATCAAAAGCCTAGTCAAGTTGTTGTAGTTTACTTGGGTTTGGGAGCAATATAAAAAACCTTCAGAGAAGGGACAGTTGGGATGAGTTTACTAACACTCCCTAGGCTTTGTTTTACAGTTGTAATGAGTTTGGTGACAGACCTTCATTGACACAGCAGAGGAGACATCGGGCTGCATATAGAAATTAATGTGTAATGAATGTGAATATAGACCTACATGTGTAATATGTTGTTCAGCCCTTTTAATGGGAGGAATTTGGAAAAAAAACTGGCCCTGTGACCAGCACCCCTCATGTAGAATGTGTACGCCTACAGATATGTGTGGGGGAAAAGGCATAGCCTACCCTCTAAGACCCTTTTTGTCTATGCGTTAAACAATTTCACAGTGCTCTTAAATTCTTATCTCTGCTCCTATTTTGTTTTATTATTGTTTCCCAGACCCCTGCATGAGGGACGAATGAAACTGTGTTGTAAACAGAAATTATTCACTGTACTGCATTTTTTGACAATGACAATGTACTACTATTATACAAGTCATGGGTAAAATCTTATGTAGCCTTATTTCTCAAAATATAAATGGCTGAAATATAGGCCCAGGCCTACAGTTTCTCCATGCGCCAATGTCATACTGTAGTCATTGTTTTGCCGTTTTGCATTTACGCTGCAAGAATACCCCCCCCCCCCCCCCAAAAAAAGGCCCGTGTGAGAAGACACCCCCCCCCCTCCCCCCCCGACAAAATAAACCCCGGCTGCCCCCATAGTTTCCAACATTTCTGTGGGAAACACTGAGTTATGAGGGATTCTCCTGCTCCGTGGCCACATCTCAGTTCATAGATCAAAGGACTAGTCCAGTCCTCAGTTTGCTCACCCCTGATACTCACAGATAAAGGGATGCATGATTGAAAACAGGCTATTCTTCACATGCCTTATCGCTGAGGCACACAGGACAGGGGGGAGTCACCAATGTATTCCCTCTTTTTTCCCCGATTGCAGCTTACTTCTTTATTTTGGTTTCTTGTATATCCTCTTTAGTTTTTTTTAATTCTGTTTCTTTTTTTGCTTTTTTTTATTCTTTTCCTTTTTGTCCTCTTTTCTCTTCGTTTCTGATATTGTGTCAATGCACAGAACAGTGTGTGTGTGTGTGTGTGTGTGTGTGTGTGTGTGTGTGTGTGTGTGTGTGTGTGTGTGTGTGTGTGTGTGTGTGTGTGTGTGTGTGTGTGTGTGTGTGTGTGTGTGTGTGTGTGTGTGTGTGTGTCTGTGTGTGTGGATATGGTGCCCGTATTGAGTGCGAGTGAGGGAGCTCAGTGCAACTCCACAATCTTCTTCCTCCTGAGCGGCAGCATGTGTGTGTGTGTGTGCGTGTGTGTGTGTGTGTTGGTGTTGGTGTCGGTGTGTGTGTCTGTGTGCCTGCCTGCCTGTGTTCAAGCGTATGTGTGTGTGTGATTGCTGTGTGACTGTGTAAGCATGTGTATATCTCTGTGTGTGATTGGTGTCTCAGTGTGTGTGCATTCATATCATAGTGCTCATATCGTAGTGTGTGTGCATTTGGCGTCTTAGTGTGTGTATGTTCTCACTGTATCTCTGAATGTGTGTGTGTGTGTGTGCGTTTGGTGTCTCAGTGTGTGTGAGTACGTTCTCCCTGTATCGGAGTGTGTGCGTCTTTTGTGCCTGCATGTGTGTGCAGTGTGCATGTGTGTGTGTTCCCTTGGGAGCGCATCACCAATCCTCAGTGCCAGGCAACGACTGGAAAGTCCCCAGTGGCTGGATGCGGAGCCGCCAGGGAGATAGGGAGCCATTCAAGCCGTAAAGAGACTCCCAACCCAACCCATCCTGCGCCTCTCTCTCTCACTCACTCACTCACTCACTGACTTGCTATCTCGCTTGCTTACACATGCACACTACAATAACAGCAGACGGCAGGGAGTGGATTGGAGTGCATGTACTGTATGTGTATGTGTGGAGGGGCTGTGTGTGTGTGTGTGTGTGTGTGTGTGTGTGTGTTTGTCTCTCCTTTTTTAGAAAAACACTCATAATAGCTGACAAAAAATGCTCATGGTATGTGATCATTGCAACAGTGTGGTGAGTGTGGAAATAACACTTTTGAACGATTTTGAATAGGCTAAATAACTTTTTAAACTTATTTATTGCCATTTGTCATTTGATCAGTGTTTCCCGATGGTACCACCCCCTCTCTCACCTCCGTCTGTGTGTGTGTGTGTCAGGGATTAACACACACCAGCCCGCCAAATGCGGGTGAATTTCGGTTTTGGCTGGTAGATACCGAAGATTCACTAGACATTCTGGCGGGTCCGTTACTATTCTGAATGATGAGGCACCGCATTTTGTAGGTTTTATTCCTTGGACCGTCTTTGCAACAAACGCAATGCAATGCGATTTCGCGAGCCTACAATACCCATGAAGCACCTTTGTCAGGTGTCACCTGTGTCTCATGCGCGACAGGAATCTGATAGAGCTAGTCTTGCGAAGAGGAGTGGCAGCGAGCTACCGGCACATCAGCTTGAGTTTGGAAATGTCACTGAAAACCTTCACGTGAAAATAAAGTAGCGAAGTTCATCTCAACTGACCTGTTTTGCGATATGTCATTAGTACAATACTTAGTAGTAGTGGACATTAAAATGACCAAGGCGAGAGGAAAACACGTCAGTCTCTCTTGTGAAAGTCTTGAGACTAGCCTAATTAGCGCAGCGATAAGCCAAGGACACATGCGGCATTGATAATGTTCGGGTTAAATTATTTTCTGATTTGCCTGTATGTCTTAATATTCCTCCATGTTTCTTGTGCCGTTGTTCCCGACTGTCAAACAACGCTTAACTCATTGAGTGCCAGCCATTTTCAAATTCAGACCGGGGGGTTGCCAGGCTTTTTTCAACGTTTGAGTGATTTTTCAAGAGCCATAAAAAATTGAGTTCTTTGTCCATGTGAACAACAAACATACAAGATCAACATGTTAGGCCCCACCCCCCATAAAAAGACGCAATTGACTTGATATCAAGTCTTTGACACTGTGCCATACATTCTGAAAAGACTATAAATGTTTTCAAGTCCATGGCACTCAAAGAGCTACACAACGCGCAGTAGCCTAGTAGCCTTCCAGACAGCACAAAAGCATGTCCCATCGCATGTGCCCGTCTCGCCTTGCATCCGTTTGTAGGCTATTTTAAACTCACTATTAATACGTTCAATACCAGCCGTTTTTTGGGATTTTAGCTGTAGACTCCCAGCCAATTTCATCATTTTTTGTCATTTATTTTTCAGCCACGGAATATTTGGTCTTAAACCTACAGACACAATCAGGGCTTGTTCGAAAGCCCCAAATCTCAGCTGTTTGTATATTTTTACGGTTTGTTTCTAGCATATTCCATTCCAAAGTTGTTCCACTATAAGCGAGCACTGGTTTAGGTAGAAATAGCGTTTTTCACCATTCAAACTGAGATAACGCCTTTTTTGTCACGGGTGCATATTATCATCAACATATTATGTTATATATATATTATATTATGTTATATTAGCCTACATTACATTATTACAGCCTATTGTATAATTCATTAAAGCTGCTATGATGGTTAAGAAAATTACGGCTAGTAAAAAGGCCCAATGGCTAGTGAGTCCACTAGCCAAATGGCTGGTAAGCGAAAAAGTTAGTGTAAAGCACTGGTGTGTGTGTGTGTGTGTGTGTGTGTGTGTGTGTGTGTGTGTGTGTGTGTGTGTGTGTGTGTGTGTGTGTGTGTGTGTGTGTGTGTGTGTGTGTGTCTGTGTGTGTGTCTGTGTGTGTCTGTGTGTGTGCGTCAGTGCGTATTTGTGTGTGTGTGTGTGTATGTGTGGGTGTCTTCCTCTTCCTGACCAGCTGTTTGCATGTGTGTGTGCGTGCGTGCATGCGTGTGTGTGTTTGTGTGTGTGCATACGCCTATGCATCTGTGTGCATGTGCCTGTTTATCCGTAGCAAGTGTGTGTTTGTTTACAAGTGTAGAAGGGCCGATGTTGATGCTGGAGTGATAATATGAGGTGTGGTTTGTCAGCCACTCACGCCCCCGTTATGGCACAAAGACTCCACACTGGCGCGGGGTCATGCAGTTTAAAACCAATCAAAAAGCACAAATCCTATGTACACAGGTGCACGGCTTCATCGCAGAACTGTGAAGTAAATATTGCCACTCACATCACTTACTTAGAAACACTAACACCCGCTATTTTACACAGTCACATTATACTCTGTATCCAAAGTAAGCACATAGCGCAGAACTGTTTAAGATACAAAATGTGTGTTTTACCCACATGCAACACCAAAATGTTGACTCATATTTTCTTACCCTTAAGATTTAAATGTACAGGCCTGCTGTATATTGAAATACTGCAGAATTAAGTATGGTATGGTATAGTATATTACAGTAGCATAGTATAGTATAGTATAGTATAGTATAGTATAGTATAGTATAGTATAGTATAGTATAGTATAGTATAGTATAGTATAGTATAGTATAGTATAGTATAGTATAGTTTGGTACAAGTTCAATTGTTCCGTTATGGCTGTTCTTACAGGATTTCCATGTTGACATGGAACCAACTCGACACTGTGCTCCCCTTCGTAACAGTGCTATGCTGTCATACGACAAGTAGCTTGAATGTCATAGAATCAAAGAATGAACAATTGACCAAAACACATTTTTGTTTTTTACCATTGGTTAGTTACGTGGTTAAGTGATTTTATCTATGGTAATGACAAACATTGTGCTGTGTGTACAGCATTATTTTGGGCTGTGTAGATGCATTTTGCACTTTGTACAAAGATGTGTGGCTCTACTTGAAATATATTGGGTAACCTAGCTTACTGTCAAAATGCAGTGCTTATCCACCTAAAGAGCACGACAGTAGAATGGCGGCTGATCATGCTGGCATGAGGGGAAAAAAGAGACAGATAATGCCAGATAGATGGTGGTCAACAGAAGGCACATTTCCTGAGACTGATGGGCTGCAGAGCATGATTGCGGTGAAAACGCAAATGGGAGCAGGAAAAATGCACGAATCTATCTGAGAGAGAGAGAGAGAGAGAGAGAGAGAGAGACAGAGAGAGAGAGAGAGAGAGAGAGAGAGAGAGAGAGAGAGAGAGAGAGAGAGAGAGAGAGAGAGAGAGAGAGAGAGAGATACATCCCTGGACTCTCTGATGGGCTTGATGGCCTATGGTACGATCAAATCATGACGAACTGTCAACATTTTCTCTCTTTTTTTCCCCCACAGCCAATTAATGACAGGAAGCACACAAACTGCACAATATCAGTGTGTGTGTGTGTGTGTGTGTGTGTGTGTGTGTGTGTGTGTGTGTGTGCGTGCGTGCGTGCGTGCGTGCGTGCGTGCGCGTGGCTGTGTGTGTGTGTGTGTGTGTGTGTGTGTGTGTGTGTGTGTGTGTGTGTGTGTGTGTGTGTGTGTGTGCGTGCGTGTGTGTGTTTATGCATCATCCCTCCTAATCAGAGATGGGTGGCGCATCATTATCTCTGGCGGTTAAGAGGCCTAACACGTGTGTGTGTGTGTGTGTGTGTGTGTGTGTGTGTGTGTGTGTGTGTGTGTGTGTGTGTGTGTGTGTGTGTGTGTGTGTGTGTGTGTGTGTGTGTGTGTGTGTGTGTGTGTGTGTGTGTGTGTGTGTGTGTGTATTCAGTGTGCATTTGTGTGTGATTTTGTGTGTGTGTATGTGTATTGTCTGTGTGCATATGCCCACGCGTGTGTGTGTGTGTGTTTACGTGTGCATGAGTTGTGTGTGGTCGTGAATGTGTGTGTGTGTGTGTGTGTGTGTGTGTGTGCTGAAATGAGCTGCTGTCAGTGGCTGATGTGTTAATTCCTTGACAGAGTTGGCACTGAAAAGCCATTTGGAGGGCGCCAGCCGGAGTGGCCACCAGGCGGACAGGACAGGACAGCTGATGAGGACCTGCCGCCGCTGTCTAATTGGAGCAGGAGAAAGGGCACTGCAGACCAGCTGACGAGCTGACGAGCTGGAGCTGCCACCAGCACACACTCGCAAGTTTCTCACTCACTCACTCACAGTGTGTGTGTGTGTGTGTGTGTGTGTGTGTGTGTGTGTGTGTGTGTGTGTGTGTGTGTGTGTGTGTGTGTGTGTGTGTGTGTGTGTGTGTGTGTGTGTGTGTGTGTGTGTGTGTGTGTGTGTGTGTGTGTTTGCGCGCACACGCGGTTGTGTGTGTGTGTGTGTCTGTCTGTCCATCTGTGTATGTGTCTGAGTGTATGCACTGCAGATAGGGTGAGGCAGGCAGATAGGCCAAGAAAGTCATCCAACAGGAAGAGTGAACAGCAACTGTCCCCCAAGCCATGCATGCCATTCCTCCACAGATAACCCACCGGCGCCCAAGCTTTTTGAGAGACACCTTTCAAAGAGTCAGGGTGCTGAGAGTGCCTTGGCCACCTGTCTCTCCTGGCACAGGTGCTGTTTGTCACCTCACCTGCCTGGCTTCCTGAGCAGAAACAGGAGGCAGACTGTGTGGTGCTGAGATGTTTTTAGGAGGTTTTATGTCTGCTCTTGACAAGTGACAGGAAATGGTGACAGGAAACGAGTAAGGGAAAATTGGGAAAGGACCTTTTAGGGCCAGAATTGAACGCAGGTTCATGGTGCAAGTGGAGTTTGGTGCACTAGCCATTTGAGCCATGGCCAAGGCTGCTGAGATGTTTTTTGAAGCATTCCAACATGACCGTGTGGCTGAGCAGCATAGGCAGACAGACACTGTTTTGCCTTGGCACACTGTTGCCAGAGATTCTTTAAGTATAGAGATATGCCAACATAATAGGTTTCTATGGGCACCGTGACCAGGTTCCGGTCTGCCTAAAGGAGCGTGTCATAATGCTCCTAGAATGAATAGAACAGTCCTTAGGTCTGCCTAGGTCTGCCTAAAGGGGGATTTCCCCTCCCCCCCCTTGCGACAATAGAACCAGGAAACAATGGGCCAATGGAACATCTCTCTTAACTACTCTCTCTGCTGTTGCAACATGATGTGACAGAATTCTGTGAAATGAACACGGACAATCTATGACAGGGGTCCCCAAACTAAGGCCTGAGGGCCGGATGCGGCCCGCCATGCCCCTTTTGACCGGGCCTCCACCTCTCTGCACCTCACCATTTACAATGGCCCAAAGAAGCAATCCTCACAGATCAGGAGTAGAGGCATCTGACTGTAGCACTCAATGATGTTCCTGACCGTCGAGAATTTCTGCCACAAGGATGAGAATAGAGACACATACAAATCAATTACAAACAGAGCTGTAGTACTCACTTCTTTTGCAAATCACTTGTAATGATGAACTATTTTGTGCTAGAAATTATAGCTATAACAGGCAGTGGTCTAGTATAAAGCCCACATGATTGATCCCGGCCCCTGATCCCAGTCAGGAACGATAATGTGGCCCCCAGAGAAAAAAGTTTGGGAACCCCTGATCTATGGTCTATGGATCTATGGTCCCACGTTTAGGATTTTTCTAATTTCAAAGATTTTTTTCTCAAAAAAACATTTCTTACTGACAGGTTAGGGTTAGGGATGGTTTTGGTCTGAGTTTATACTGCTGCTAGCATTCTTTCGTTTAGAACAAGAATTTGGTAGCTTATCAACCAAGTGGAAAAGGTATTTCTCAAAAACATGTCTTTACTGACAGGCTTTAGGATGGGTGAAAATGTTGAAAAGATGAAAAGGTATTTGTAGAGAGCGAACATACATTGAGGTTCATTTTCTTAGCTTGAATGGTTACAAAAAGGCACATTTTTATTGCATTATTACCGCCAGCGCTAGACTGGCCAAAAAAATTAAGCCAGGCATTTTCAACCAGGACTGATCGGCCAGGCATTGACAGAGACAATTAAGCGTGTGGCAACGTTTTTAGTCATTTAGTAATATGAGTTATTTTGACCACAATAGCCAAAAATAATCTAAACTAAATCTAAAATAAACTAAATCTGACTCGGACAGGTTTGCTGTAGCAACATGAGGACTGATACCATTATGTAAAGAGGAAGTCCAGGCCAAAATCATCAACAGTGTACCAGGCGAATGCCCTGTATGCCTTATGGCCAGGTCAGCCCTGCTTACAGCCATTACCTGGCTTTGGTGTGAGCATTTTCGTTGAACCAATGGGATATTGTATTGAACTGTAAAATTCAAATAAGTCGACATTAAATGAGGTGATGACTACAAGACTATTTTCTTTGACTTTGAAAATGTGACTAGGGGTGTGCTGTAGCATATCTACACAGTATACTTGTCCATTTTCAAAATAACCGTCATCCCATAATCCAAAACAACAACTCACTAACTGAAATTCCCACTGTTTACAATGTGCTTCAGTCGCAAGCTGCATATGTACGTAGCTAACGATTGATATTTGATGGGCGCCCGTTGCATTATACATTATAAAATGACATTAACCCCCCCTCATTAACCAAATATGCCTACTTTTTTAAGCAAGCAAGAACCCATCATGCCAGTCTGAAAGAAGACGGTGCTTCAAGATGCTGAATATGAAAGACACCTTTCATCACCCTCTGTCCCATCTAAGAGGGATGGAAAGATGGAGAGGAGACGATCGTTCTCATCACTGGCTGTCTTCCTCCCCCCCACACACATCACTCTGTTTCACCGTGCTGACAGGTGACGTGAATTAATTTGACTGGCAGCTGCCAGTGTTCAGATCAACTCTCTGCTCCCTCTTGTGATTAAACACAGCTCAGGTGGTGTCAAAATATATTTACATTTTTGGTGGTGCTTTTTCTGTCTTTCTCGCTCTCACTTTCTCTTCCCATCATTCAAATCCTTCACACTGTTTGATGTTATTTTTCAAAAGACAGCCCATGATTGACATGACTGGAGCATTTTGTCTGCACTATTCTTTAATTATGAGATGCCTGCTTGTATTTCCCATTCGTTTGGATGATGGAGACAGTCATGCATTTTCACAGCCTTGATCGCTCTGAGGCCTCTCCTGTGTGTGTGTGTGTGTGTGTGTGTGTGTGTGTGTGTGTGTGTGTGTGTGTGTGTGTGTGTGTGTGTGTGTGCGTGCGTGCGTGCGTGCGTGCGTGCGTGCGTGCGTGCGTGCGTGCGTGCGTGCGTGGGTGCGTGCGTGTGTGTGTTTCTGTTAGTTGCTCACCAGTGAATTACAACTGCATTAGCGAATCCATTACCATGTTAGCGGCGCGAGTAACAGTGTGGCCAGGCCTTAGAGACACATTCCCTGCAGCCTCCCTCCATCTCTCTCTTTCTGTCTCTCCCCCTCCCTCTCTTTTCCCCTCTCTCCACCTCTCTTTCACTCCCCCTCCCCACTTTTATATCCCTCTTTTATATCTACACCTTGGTCTCTGCAATGTTTTCTCTGTCTCCCTCTCTCTCTCTCTCTCTCTCTCTCTCTCTCTCTCTCTCTCTCCCCCCCTCTCTCTCTCTCTCTCTCTCTCTCTCTCTCTCTCTCTCTCTCTCTCTCTCTGTCTATCTATCTATCTATCTATCTATCTATCTATCTATCTATCTATCTACCTGTCTCTCTCTCTCTCTCTCTCTCTCTCTCTCTCTCTCTCTCTCTCTCTCTCTCTCTCTCTCTCTCTCTCTCTCTCTCTCTCTCTCTCTCTCTCTCTGTCTCTCTCCTTCCCTCCTTCTCTCCACTTAAGCAGAAGAGGAGCAGCATTTGTCCTGACAGCAGGGCTCCAGTGAGCTCGGGGCCCTCCCACCGATACAGGCATGGAGGCACAGAGGCCCGTCCTCACCTCTACACGCACACACGCATGCACACGCACGCACGCACGCGCACACACACACACACACACACGCACGCACGCACGCACGCACGCACGCACGCACGCACGCACGCACACACACACACACACACACACACACACACACACACACACACACACACACACACACAGATATGAACATCGTCTGCCGTCTGTTGGTATGAATTTGACATTTCAGAGAAAAATGTGTGTGCCAAACTCTCTGTCACTTAAGCACAACCTGAATGTTCCTGTGTTTTAGTAAGCTATATGTAAAATGTAATACTTTTGGATGCTGGCAAATCATCAACTTTCATTGTGGCCATGGTGGGTGATATACTGTACCTTTTGGCAGATTTTAGCATAATATGCAATACAATACCATAATGTGGTTAGCGCTTCCTAGTTTGCCAGAAAAATAACAAATGTCTCTCTCTCTTGCTCTCGCTGTGCTGTGACACAACTGAATCCTACACCAGGGTAAACTTTATAGTATCTCTTCCCCTGCGGCTATGAGCGGAGCAAAGTGGAGCTGGAACTGGAAGGTTCTATTTTCAAAAGCTCATTAGTGGATCTACTGAATATTTGAATACCGCAAGTCACATTTTTTTGCTCTAAAATGTACACAGAATGAATGGATGTCAGAGCGGCAGTCATTTTAATCACCTGCTTCATTATTCAGTAAGTGCTAGATGTCAGGCATCGCAGCCGTCCTCTGAAGAACCCACCTTAGCGCTAGCTCAGACGTTAGCGGGGAGCAGAGCAGAGTAGAGTGAACTCACAGGCCGCAGCCTTTGCAGTCAGTAGCTACAAAAAGGAGAGTCTAGACTTTCATGTCTTAACATACTACGTATTCAGAGTCGTTGATAAAAAATGCAATGAATCGTGCTGGTAGTCGGTCTAGAATTTTCCAAAATGTTGGAGATATTTGAGGAAATGGAATATACTGTATCATGAAGATAATATGCTACTTTCAATATGCTTCAATGAAGTGGGAATATATATTTTACCTAGAATGTTCAATATTTAGTCAGAATAGCAGTCATTTTAATCACCTGTTTTATTATTCAATAAGTTCTGGATGTCAGGCCTGCCCTCCTCTGAAGTACCCGCCTTAGCTTAGCCTAGCTCAGACATTAGCTGCTAGCAGAGTACTAGAGCGAACCGCAGCCTTATCTGTCAAGCTACAAACAGAAGGGTACAGACTTTCATGTCTCTACATACTGTACCGTACAGATCTGTAATAGAAAATGCAAAGAATCATGGATAAAGTGTTTATGGAATTTGAGGAAAATACAGTCTGTATCATGACGATAACATTGTTGAGGTGAAAAAACACATGGTCTTTTATATTTAGTCGAAACAAGAATTGTTGTATCTTGATTTATTCATCAGTAGGCGCTGGATGTCAGGCCTGCTGTCCTCTGAAGCGCCCACCTTAGCGTTAGCGATGAGCAAAGTG
>NC_085876.1:14675252-14682752 GCF_034702125.1 Engraulis encrasicolus | reverse complement strand
AGTGCGCGTCTCGTAAAGTTGAAAGTGTTATCAACTGCATTTCTTTTGTTTGTGCGTGTGTGTGTGTGTGTGTGTGTGTGTGTGTGTGTGTGTGTGTGTGTGTGTGTGTGTGTGTGTGTGTGTGTGTGTGTGTGTGTGTGTGTGTGTGTGTGTGTGTGTGTGTGTGTGTGTGTGTGCATGTACGTGTGTGCATGTACGTGTGTGCATGTACGTGTGTGTGTGTGTGTACAGACAGTGTGAAAGGGGTGCGAGAATGAAACCATGTGCAACAAAACATAAGATGTTCTTTACTGACGGACATCATTTTAGTACAATGATGACAATTTAAAAAAAAAACGAGAATGGAAATGATCAAATATTAACACGCCTCTCGCCTATTCTATATAACTACTATTTATACAGTATTTATACCGCAGTTGTAGTGATGGTATAAGAAGTGTCTCCATATCCCAGCTGACTACAGTGATACGGCATGTGTAGCGTAACCGGGAGAGACCCCCGTATATAAGGAGCAAGTCAACCTTGAGTTGTATCCTCCATTGCGCAGAATGAGGAAAGAAGACAAGTAAAATGAAAAACTAGAGGACAGAAAGCTTGACTCTGACAACTGATCCACAAAGAGAGAGAGAGCGCGCTCACATGCACGCACGCAAACACACAGACACGCACGCACGCACACACTAACACACACACACACACACACACACACACACACACACACACACACACACACACACACACACACACACACACACACACACACAATCATCAGAGATGAATGCAATGAGTGGGGTGGGGTAGTGGTGGTGATGGTGGTGTGTGTGTGAAAAGCGCCTACATTTCAATGTGTTAGTCTGCATCTGCCCTTCTTCTCCTCTCCTCCTCTCACTCCTCCTCTCTCCTCTCTCTCTCAATCCCTCGCTCACCCCCGGCCCTCGCTCTGCCTATTTGACAGCTACCTCAGCCCCCGAAAACTGACAGCTCCTCAAGCTCCAGCCAAGAAAGCAAGCATTAATTAAGTCATTGCCGGACTGTAATTTCCTTGAGAAGTAAAAAATTTCTCGCACAAGAAAAGGTTACGGAGACCTTTTCCGTGTCAAAATTACCATGCGTCATGAATATTAATAGGCCTAATGAAGACAACCTTTGCTTCATCAAGAATGTTCTGGAGCAGGTGCCATGCTGATAAACTCACTCCACTGATTCTCTCCCTCTTCTCTTCTCCCCTACTCTCCCTACCCCCCGCCCCCCTTCTTCAGCTTTCACTTCCAGCTGAAAATAGACATGCCAAGATTTACCCCGTTTAAATCAACATTTCTCATTGGGTTTGACTCGTCAAGTTTATTTTTTTCTTCTCCCCTCTTCTCTCTCTGTCTCTGTTTCTTGCTTTCTCTCTCTCTGTCTCTGTCTCCTTATCCTCTCTTCATTTTTTCTTCCTGTGTGTCTGTTTGTCATTGTCTCTTTTCTCCTTTTCTTTCATTCACTTTTTGAATCCTTGACTTGACTACCTGTTTGTTTTTTTCTGTCAGAAATATGCTGACCTTTGAGGTTAGTGTGTGTGCGTGTGTGTGCGTGTGTGTGTGTGTGTGTGTGTGTGTGTGTGTGTTTCTGTGGGTGAGTGTGTGTGTGTGTGTGTGTGTGTGTGTGTGTGTGTGTGTGTGTGTGTGTGTGTGTGTGTGTGTGTGTGTGTGTGTGTGTGTGTGTGTGTGTGTGTGTGTGTGTGTGTGTGTGTGTGTGTGTGCGCGTGCGTGCGTGTGTGTGTGTTTGAGTGCGTGCGTGTGTGTGTGTGTGTGTGCGTGCGTGCTTGCGTGTGCGAGTGTGCGTGCGTGCGTGCGAGCGTGCGTGCGTGCGTGCGTGTGTGTGTGTGTGTGCCGTGCCATCTTGAACAGCTTGAAGGCCCACCTAGTATTAATCCTTCTCTGACCTGCGTGGCTGTGTGGAGGTTAAGAGACTACCCTGACGTACAGCACGAAACCTTAGACAAGGGATGTCAAACTCAGGCCCGGGGGCAGAATGTGGCCTGCAATGTTTTTTTTCTGCTTAGAACAGTGACTTCATACCAGCGATAGATAAGATGTTCAATCTTTCGATTTTGGCGTTTACTGTAAGCTTTTCATTGCTGTCAGTGATTTCAGCCATTTTGGAAGGAGGGCAGTGAATGATGGCAATAATAGAGGGCTGGTTATAGGATGGGAGAGAAGAGAAGAGAAGAGAAGAGAAGAGAAGAGAAGAGAAGAGAGGAGAAGAGAAGAGAAGAGAAGAGTGTGATGGAAGGAAGGAAAGGGGCCTGTGTATCTGTTTTTATTGGTGTGGTGTCACATGAGGCATTGCTTTGACGTGCGGGTGACAAAACGCCCCCGACATCCACCAGCAGAGATTCCCTATTGTTGGCGGCTCTTAATTGAGATGCGGGAACATTGACAGAACTCATTTACCGCAATAGAGAGCTGCATTCTCCTTCAGCATCTAACCAAATTGTTACATCAACTCAGAGGCATGCACACACACACACACACACACACACACACACACACACACACACACACACACACACACACACACACACACACACACACACACACACACACACACACACACACACACACACACACACACACACACACACACACACACACACACACACACACACACACACACTGATGCAGCGCACAATCTAAACATACAAACATGCACGCACACACGCGCACGCACACACACACACACACACACACACACACACACACACACACACACACACACACACACACACACACACACACACACACACACACACACACACACACACACACACACTCATACAGAGAGGAGGCACGTTCACACATAGCAATCTTCTCTGCTTGGCTAATGCCAATGTAAACTAGCATCCTGCTCCAGGCGCTAATTTGGGTGCTAAATTGCAATTTGGAGAGGGTGTTATTTGGTGAGGATTACAGTATACACTGTGAACAAAGGTGATGCTTTGTTTCTCTATTGCTTTGTACTCATTCCCACCGCCATTATACTCTCCAATGTACGTATAGGCATGAATGGCCATTCGCGACACTAAACAGGCGACATCTTGGAAACAACTATAATTACACCACCTGCTCGGCATTGTTATCATTTAAAAATGGAGGCATTCTTCCCACCCCTAACAACACAACACAACAAAACACAATATGGATGAATTTCAAAAAACGAAGCAATGTGTGTGAGTGTGATTTCAAATGTTCTATAACGTTCTTTCTCTGAATACCCATCTTTTGATCCCAAGGTTTTGGATCAGATGAACAGGGGATGGAGCAGTGTAGACCCGAGGAGAGGTGATTGGACAGCTTGACACATCTCTGTTTGCTGATTGGTTGCGGTGAAGAATGGCTGAGAAGAATCTTCATCTAAAATGCTAATGGGGGTAAAAGAAAATCTGCCTGCCATTAACCTTTAAAGCAGCCCCTTTGCACTCTGTCGTGCCCATCATCTTGCCTCCTTCTATTTTTCTCATTCAGTCTCTCTCTCTCTCTCTCTCTCTCTCTCTCTCTCTCTCTCTCTCTCTCTCTCTCTCTCTCTCTCTCTCTCTCTCTCTCTCTCTCTCTCTCTCTCTCTCTCTCTCTCTCTCAGGCTCCATCACACTCTCTGTCATTTACTGTTCCTCGTTGGTCTCTCATTTTGCCTCCATCTCCTTCTCTCTCTCTCCCTCTCTTCCTCCCTTCCTTCTTCACCCTTCTGTGATTGGTCTTTCTTGTGTATCTCTCTCCATCCAGCCGTCCATCGCTCTGTCTCTCCTCTACTCTTCCTTTTCAGTCTTCCCCATAGCTGGTCCCTGGCCTCACCTGCAGAAGACAAAGGCCTGTCCTCCATTTGCCGAGAAGCAGATCCACCACCCCCACCACCCCCACCCCACCCTGCCTCTCCACTTCACCCCAGCCTCGGCTCCCCTTCCCCCCAGCGGCCCAAGCAGCCCTCTGCCTCGTCTCCTTCTCTTTTAGTGGCTGTCATACACCTCTCATTAATTCGCATCTGTCACAGGGTTTCTCCTCTGTATCTCCCGCAAGGTGACAGCTTTCCAATGACTGACAAAGACTCTTTAGGTGATACAGAGGATCTTCCACCAGGCAAGTTTTGTAAAGTGCCCCTCAAACGTCACTCTTTTCCCCTCCTCCCTCGCTCTCAAACCGGCATCTCTCTCTCTCTCTCTTCTCTCTCTCTCTCTCTGCTGCTCACTCTCTCAGCTGCAGCGAAGGGCGTTGGCACACCTTCACCAATACACACAGACCATGTCCCAAGGGGATCGCACTGTTGCCTGCTGACATTGGGATTTGGGTTGTTTTTTTTTCAGGTTGGGGCCACAATGTTAGTCACTGCAAAATCACGGTAGCATGGCACAGTGATGTGTGAACACTTGTGGCTTTGGGTTTTCAAAGGACACTTTGTTCCAAAACTAGAGTATATGGGACTAAATGACTACAAAAAAAGGAGTTTAAAAAACTACAGGCTAGAAATAACCCAAAGTTCTTTAATATGAAGAAGTAGCTGCTCCTGGTCGCTGCCATTCTGTAAGTTGGCATGATGTAAACAAGTCATGTAGCCAGGGCGCAGGCATGTTGAAATCTGGTGAGGATATCTGGCGGACGTTTTGCCCTTGTTCAGCAGCCACCTGCAATGTGAGAAATGGAAACTAGAAGTCGGACTTCAATAACATACATGTATATACTGCCAAATGTTTACTTGTATTGACAGAGCAACCTGGAGCTATGCTATAATAAAGCCATAGGGAAATTTGACCATTAAACTAAATATGCGCTCTGTCTGTTTGTGTATCTTCTGTATCACAGTCCATTCACGCTTTATACAGTGAATTACCATATCATGGATTACTGGAATAAGTAGTGCATGAGATACTTTAAGTTCTTTCTGAAAAGCACAAATCCAATATACTGATCCGTGCATCCATATATCAATGACAACATTATTTGTTAACCGCTAACAGTGTAAACATGCATGAGTTTCTGATTCTTGTTCGATTTACTGCTTGACTACTGCCACAAAAACAGCTGTACAAAAAGATGTAACCACAAAAAATTAATAATGAAATATATCTGTCATGTTTGCCCAATAACTCCCCCTCTCCTCGCTCTGAGACACACACGCACACACACACACACACACACACACACACACACACACACACACAAACACACAAACACACACACACGAACGCGCGCGCACACACACACACGAACGCACGCACACACACGTGGGCGCACACACACACACACAAACACGCACGCGCGCATGCACACACACAAAAACACACACACACAAACACACGCACGCACACACGCGTGGGCACACACACACACACAGTTTTTTTTTTTCAAAACTAGTTCATTCTCCGCAGCTGGGACAAAAGCCTCACATCACAGACTAACAGAGTTGCATGTGTACGTTTATATAATTAACGCGTCACACACTGCGAGTCAAATGAAAGTCACGGCAGGAGATCAGTAGCGAGACGGACTACAAAGCTGGCGCGTGCGGCAGGCACAGTTGGAACCGAGACACAGTTTGTGAACAGATTTCCTCCCTTTGTTTATGTGAAATGGTTGTTTGACTGTGAGCCGTGAATGCGGGGCTGCGAATGTGACTGTGAATGGATTGGCAAAGTTCCTCGCTAAGCAGAGCTAGAGATGATGATATTCGTGTCAGTTCATTTCCAAAATGTCACGACAGTTTGAACCATGTTAAATTCTCTTTCTCCCCCCCTTTTCAAAAGATCTTTGAGATTAATTTGCTCATGACAATCTGTGTGAGGAGGGCTCAAAGATTTGAAATGAAAATTTGGGGGGATCTTCTTTCGCTGGAGTTATTGTAATTAAGGCAGCATATTTTTGGGGGCTAGAAAGACACAGCTTGATATTGATTGAGTTATACAATGACTGAACAGACCCACTTTCAATGCTGTATGCTAGCATGGAATGATGAAGGGCTTGCCATGTTTTAGCGAGAGAGAAAAATTGAACTGCAGTCTAATGTACTTAAATCAGTTGAAGGTCACTGATCGGGCCTTCCTAAATGTTATGTTATTTCTTAATTCTGCCGGTTGATGTACAACCCACTCCCATAACCTTCCAAGATTTACCAGCAAGGCCTTATACTCTTAAGGCAAGCCCCCTGTTAGAAATCTGTTGTTATCAGAATGGCAATGAACAAGTTCTTATGTTTAACTAAAGATTCTGTGTAATGTTGTGTAGTACCATGGAACTTACGGGTAAGTATTTTCAATAACTAATACAACATTCCACTGGGGGCTACAGAGAAAGAGAATAACTCACATGAAGAATGTAGGCCTATAAACACATACAGGGGAGCGGAATAAACCGAAGTGGAGAAAGAGACGTTATTGTAAAATTTCGAAGTGGACGGTTCATTTATCTGTGCACATTTCATTTCATTCACTAATCCACGCCACTGTCCTTCTGTATCGTGATGTTTTGAGCATTTTGTGTACCAGAGCCTGCTAATTAAAACACCTGGGGTATGGAAGTGCAGCATTGTTGAGGAGACCGCTGAGAGCGAAGAGAGAGAGAGAGAGAGAGAGAGAGAGAGAGAGAGAGAGAGAGAGAGAGAGAGAGAGAGAGAGAGAGAGAGAGAGAGAGAGAGAGAGAGAGAGAGAGCTGGCATAGTGGGGGGATGTAAGAGAGAAAGGGACGACAGATAAAGATAAATGGCACATCAGAAACCAATTATCACAGGAAGTCTGATTAAAACGTTTCACATTTCTTCGTCGTCGTCTTCTTCCTCCTCTTCTTTTTCTTTTTTTTTTGTCGCCACAGACAGACAGTTCTGTAATTACACTTTCAATCTCCCGAGCGTACTGTATGTCACAGTTTAAATAAGCAAGGGGGATGTGGCTTCCTTGTTTATCTAATGTGGTGTTCAGATGTGGTTTCCTCTTAGCGACAGTAGCACTGCGCAAAGAAAGACATCAACGCTGAATGAGACCCTCAAAACTGGATCTGCTGTGTGGAAAAGAATCACCACATCAATGCAATCTAAGACAGCTGAACAGCTTTCTCTTGCCACTTTTTGTTCTTTTATAGACCATTTCAAGACAAACCTATTGATGAGTTTGATTATTAGCATCACACAGTAGTTGTATACTCGTTTCCATTTTATCAGCCCATGGGAAGTGATGAGGAAGATGATTAGGAACATAATAGAACCTCCAGTCATTATTTTCATTGAAGGATCTATGGAACATTTTTGTACATTCTGATAACACCTAGGACTAGGAACACAGAGGGCGTCACTCATGCTAGGGTGGCCAAGCAAAGCGAACTTCACCATTCATTCCTATGAGGGAGGCGAAGGCAAGCTACACAGTCTTACCCCAAGTAGTCAATTTTTGACTACTCAATTTTTGACACCCCAAGACTGCAATTTTTGACGTCTTGGGTATTCCTTCCACGTCACATTTTGACTATGTCCTCAAAGGCGCCC
>NC_085876.1:14660252-14665252 GCF_034702125.1 Engraulis encrasicolus | reverse complement strand
CATGTTTGTTTGTTTTTTTCTTTGCATAGCCCTACAGTAGCAGAATATGAGATATACTTCAGTTTTTTACATTGTGGTTATAACACTTTGAGGTTAGAACGAGAAGATGCAGGTGGATTAAGGGGGATTCATACTTGGCGTGACTGGTGTAAGTCTCCTTCATACTTCACTCGCGACCTCACTCGCGGCCTCACTCGCGCCATCACGTGACCCAAAATGACGTCACACGCCGTGGCGCGAGCTGCCGTGTCGCGACGTCGTGCACCCCACATTTTTTGTAACATGTCGTGCGCCACCAGCGACCATGCAGGCAGGCAGACAAAGCAGGAGTTGCGAAGAGAGGCTACAACTACTGTAGGCTACTACAGAATGGATCCTGCATCATTTTGAGGATAATAAAATGTCCTAGAGAGTTATTTTATCTTCTCTCTTAAATGTTGTTCAGTGAAACAATTGTTTACTTTGTTCAGAAGCACGTTGTGTTCCGGATCTATTTATAAATTCTGCGCCAGAACAATGCTCTCACATGGTCTTGGAATGATCTGGCAATGTAGGCTACAACAAAAAAATATATGTTTCAATGTGGTAAGTCACAAGTCAGATGTTCAGTAGCCCTACAGCAGCCGTGTTTGGCTTTCTATTTTATACATCCGTAGAACTCACGCTGCGAGTTGCGAAAGAAACTGCCGTTTCTCTCATGAACAGCAGAGGGCACTTCCGACAATGCGAGCGAAAGCCTTCTGAAGTATGAATAGTCTGTCGCAAGTGATGACGTCATTAATGGTTCTCGCGCCACACGCGACAAAATGCGCACGTGAAGTATGCAGAGCCCTTTAGTTGTCGTGACTGCTTTGGAATCTATGCGGGATATAATGTAAAAGATATCAGGATGAACAATTTTATACAGAAAAGAGAAAATAGAGAGACAAAAGTGTACAGAAGGAGGCACAGGTTTGTCCATTCCGTGTATATTTTGCGTACAGGAACCAATGCCAATCAGTTAGCAAAATTGACCAAATAGCTGATTGCTTTCAGTTAAGTAGATTTAAAATAGTACGGTACACAGTGGTAAAATATCCACAGGATCTGATTAGTACTATCGACAGCACTCTGTGACAGAAGGAGAAAGTGGTATCATGAGGGCAGCTGACTAGCTGACAACTTTATAAGTGAAAATCTGTGTATTTGTAAGTGTAAGTGTGTGTGCGTGTGCCAATGCCCGTGTGTATGTGTGTATGTGTGTGTGTGTGTGTGTGTGTGTGTGTGTGTGTGTGTGTGTGTGTGTGTGTGTGTGTGTGTGTGTGTGTGTGTGTGTGTGTTGTATGTTCGCACGTGTGTGTGTCCATGCCCATGTGTGCATGTCATCTCCAAACAAGACAAGATTGCAGTTCTAATTCTTTTCCATAAGCGTCAGCCATGATGCGGTATGCGTACAGTGAGCATGCACAGCACAGAGAAACTATTTGTGTCAATGTAGCAACATCTGCAGACCCAGCACAGAGGAGCGATGAGGAGCACTGAAACGCTATGAGTCGGAATAGACACATATGCATGGTTTTGCACACACACACACACACACACACACACACACACACACACACACACACACACACACACACACACACACACACACGCACGCACGCACACGCACACGCGCACACGCACACGCACACACACACACACACACACCCACACACACCCACACCCACACACTCTCTCTCTCTCGCTCTCTCTCACACACACACACACACACACCGAGCGCAGAACAGCGATGTGCGGAGTGGAGTATAGAGAGGAGCAGTGAGGAGCGTCTGAGACGCGTCTCAAGCCACTGGGGACATTGTTGTGCCTTGCAGCGGGGCCATTACGCTGAAAGGAAATTTATGGGTGACATTTCAGGACAATTAATCAGGGTGCTTTGTTAATACAGTTATGCCGCTGCTGTGATAGGCCACTAGGGCTGTATGCTATGAGGCCGAATAGACACATATGCATGATTGCACACACATACACGCACCCAAACATGCATGGACACACACTGACACACACACACACAGACACACACACACACACACACACACACAGTGACATAGACACAGACAAATATGCAAGTGCGCACAAACACACATACAGATATACTGCGTTCACAAAAAACACAAACACAATGATGCATGCAGTCACACACACACACACACACACACACACACACACACACACACACACACACACACACACACACACACACACACACACACACACACACACACACACACACACACACACACACACACACACACACACACACGCACACAACTTGACACACACAAGACTTGCATATATACCTCCTTTCACACATACTGTACATAAATGCTGGAATCACTTTTTCATTTTTCCTTGACTTGACATTATTATTTATGTAAAACATGCCTTCAGAACATCATCAACATCTTGTTACATCAGTTGGTTTCAGTGTGAACAAAGTGTTTGTATTATTTTAAAAATATCACATGGTATTTTTATAGCATTGCACTGCATTCAGTCTGCAACTTGCATCACTTGCACATTTGACAGATTCAGTGCATTTCATGCAATTGCACAACAAGTCTTGAGGGATGTTTTAGCTTAGCTCACTTGTATCAGTTTCCACAACGCTCTATCTGCCAATCGACAAGTTTAAAAAAAAAGATAATTAAATTGAATGTAACAAATCACACTTCTTAGTGATGAATAATTATCTGGCTTCCTGCATTTTTAACAGGCTGGTGGGCAACCTGTCATCTAGTACATCTCCAATGTAACCTTAACGATGCTAGTCGTTTTTTGATCCAGTTGGAAACTCCACGGGGAAAAAAAGAGAGAATATTTTTCACAACTTGGTCTAATATATTGCCAGCATTAATTTAGGAAACAGACGAAGACTTTGTCAGTGCCAATTGAAGTGGTGAAACTTGCACGGGCAATCTTGATTGCTTTTAGTTTGGTAGTTCGCCAACTGTAGATGCATACAAAAAAAAGACTCATAGAGGACTGAAAAAGCCTCTTTAAGTGCTGTTTGAAAATTGTTATGAGTGAATCTCTAGCCTCTTTGCACATGAAAGCTGCAGAAAACGGGCAGAAACAAGACTGTTCAATGATGCAATCGTGCAAAAGTCTTTTTTTGTTTTTTTTTAACGAAACACACTCCACCAGACTGGACATTCCAATGCCACATGAATAAGCCCAAAGTGAGAAATAGCGAAACGAAATAGCTAGCACATGCCTTCTCTCTCTCTCCTTCTCTGTCCCTCTCTCTCTCTCTCTCTCTCTCTGTCTCTCTCTCCTTCTCTCTGTCTCGCTCTTCCGTGTATAAGAAGCCATTATGGCGTGCTCGTTTACTGCACGATAGATGTATGAAATGAAAGGGCAAGAAAGAGGGAGCGAGAGAGTGTGTGTAAGCAACCAAGAGGCTGAAAGGAAGGAAAGATACAGAAAGAGAAAAGAAATGGCGATTCCAGAGAATGTCACCTAGCCAACCTTGTCACCGTGATTAGGGGACTGTGATTAATTAGTTCAGTAATACTGAGCAATTAGGTCAGTCTCAGAGAGAGAGAGAGAGAAAGAGAGAGAAAGAGAGAGAAAGTGTATGTCTGTGTGTGTGTGTGCGTCTGTGTGTGTGTGTGTGTGTGTGTGTGTGTGTGTGTGTGTGTGTGTGTGTGTGTGTGTGTGTGCGTGCGTGCGTGCGTGCGTGCGTGCGTGCGTGTGTGTGCGTGCGTGTGTGTGCGCGTGTGCGTGTGTGTGTGTGTCTGTGTCTGTCCATATGAGAGTGTGAATGAGTTCATGTGTGTGAAAAGTAAAAAAAAAAAAAATCAGGGATGGTGGTTGGTTGGTGGTGGGCTAGCTGGTATTGGGGTGGGGCCACTTGGGGGTGGGAGGTGGTTGGGTAGTGGTAGAAGTAGAGGTTGTGATGGTGGTGGTGGGTAAGGGGGGCACTACCCAAGAAATGGCTTCAGCATGTGACCTCACTGTGTGGCATTTGAGACAGAGAAAAAGGAGGGGAAAATTAACCCACAAGTGACCATCTGTGTGGCTTTTTTTCTCCTTTTTTTCTCCCCCACCCACCTCACAACCCTCCAGAGCATCGGGGGTGGTGGAGAGCAAGAGAACCAGAGTTCTGCTGAGCGGAGCAGAGTGAGGACGAACCAGGGCTGGACTGGTAATCTGCCATACAGGGTATTGTCACGGAGGGCCGACGGTCCCCGTGGGTCAATGCCACTGTTTTTTTTTCGTTAGTTAGTTTGTAGTTTGTTTGTTTTCCTTAGATACCGGCCCTCGATTCAGATGGGGTTGCCCACGGGCCTATCTTTACAGTCATATAGACTGTGGACTGAGGTCTGAGCTAATCATAATGTCATAGATACAATTTCAAATCAAATCAAGTCAGAAAACCAGGGGGCAGTGTGAGGGGCTGGCCTGTGCCAAAAGTGCCCGGTTGCTGCTCCACCAACCCCACCAACACCACTACAGCTCCATCACACTCACACTCACACTCACACTCACACTCACACTCGGGACAGAGATGGACCAAAAAACAGCCCGGCTATTTTTGGCATAGGCCAGCTCCATACACATCCCTCCCACGATAATATGATAGAGCATTATGTCTATATGTTAAAGATGCACCAATGGGCCGCCTCGTCTAAACTGTGGGCTAGTCTCTAAGGAAAAAAACAACAACAACAACAACAAAAACAAAGCGCTGAGTACTGTTGGCCCATCGGGAAAATGCCCTCTATGCCAGATGATCAGTCCAGCTCTGGTCTGGTTGAGCTCCCAGACCACCTTCCATTTGGAGGGGAGAGGGGTAACAATACACACACTGCTGTACCAGTACCACCTTAGCGCTTAACCAGAGCTCTTGCCCTTAAAAATACACTCAATGCAGGGGTGATTGGATTTTTACATGGTGGGTAAAAAAGAAAGGCTATTTTTGTTCATTGGAGGACATAGGTGTGTGTGTGTGT
>NC_085876.1:14635252-14655252 GCF_034702125.1 Engraulis encrasicolus | reverse complement strand
ACACACAACACACACATACACACACACATTCAACTAGTTATGTCCATTTAATTAGTAATTGTGGTGAGGACTGTGCGACCCTGCAAGCAGGGCTATTTTTGTTGCGAAAAATATGGGCAGTGTTTCTGGGAATTTAGGACTGTATTTGTTTTAAAGGTCTTTCTATGTATAATACGCATATACAGTAACACTCAGTTGTTGGGGGAATTCTATGATCAGCATTACACATGTGACAGTATTTTAACACATTTACTGAACCATGCTCCACCACATGATATAATACCATGTGTTATTTTTTTAACCAGTTTGCCCAAGCTATTTTGAGACAGACATGTTATATGTAAAAGATTTCAACTGACAAAGGTCTTATCGGGTCCTGTGCATCGCCTATGGCTTATTTCACCAAATAAAGGGTTAAGTATTTGTGAAAAGCCTTTTTTTTCATCTAACATTATAACATTATTTTCCGTCACATCTAAAGTGGCATACCTGTTGCATAAATACTGAAACTCTAGTACACAGTATAAAAAATG
Organism: Engraulis encrasicolus; assembly: GCF_034702125.1. Taxonomy (NCBI): domain Eukaryota; kingdom Metazoa; phylum Chordata; class Actinopteri; order Clupeiformes; family Engraulidae; genus Engraulis; species Engraulis encrasicolus. Next base: position 14,654,719 of record NC_085876.1, on the reverse strand, counting down.
TAGTGTTAATTAAACACTTAGAGTGTACTCTACCAGTTACACTCTAGAATGTGCAATGACAGAAGAGTGTTTACTACATGTTTACAACATGTTTCAAATATGACTGATAATATAATATGTGCAAACATCATGCACGCAACATCGTCATTCATCATCATACATCATTGTAGTTCATTATCAATGAGATATCTTGTCAAAGCCATGTTGAGGCCCAGATTAACGGCTTGTTTATTTATAGGCTATATACTCTACATAGACATTACTGCTACCACGTCGGGAGTGCATCTTTATTGAGGACATACTGAGGTCTGATTATTTAAAACAAGATTTTTTTTGACAGTTTCAAGCATTTTAGTGATTTTCTCACCCCAACACCTAGTGTGCTTGTAGGGCTTTCCTCTATAATTAATTAATTTAATTAATTAATTTTAATTAATTTAAAAAGTGTTTGTTTTGAAAAAAGATGCATTTTTCTATCTTTATCTTTTCTAAGACTATATTCACTATATTCTCTCTAAAGGCAACAGTACCAAACAAAAACAATCTCCCGCAAAACACACACCCTTTTCTCCCCTGTAATAAAACAGACAGACGGCAGAAGGGCTAGGTGGATTTCTTTTGGACCCCCAACACTTGAAGGGGGAACTGTGCGGTGTGCAACAAGCAGTCAACAACAGTGACCTCTGACCCCAATGCTGTCTCGACGCAAGGTGACCTCCCCATCTGCGAAGGTGGAAATCAAGAGTGTTCTGCGGGTCTGCATAGCTGTCTGACCTCCAGCGCGGCAACGTAACAGGCCCCTCTGCCGAACGACAGACAGGTCACTCGGCAAGGTCACCCGCACACCTATAAGACAATGTCACCCTCACCAAGCTACGAGCGAGAGAAAGCCTGTTGTTCTTCTACAGTACAGCCGTTGCTGTGTTTATGGGCGATATGTACTGTATAGGTTTGGTGTGAACATATGTGGCATCTGTTTTTTTTTCTTCTTTTTGTTGTTGTTTGTTTGTTTGTTTGTTTATTAAATGCTGGACGTGCTATTGATTTTTTTTCTTGTTCAGTGATCATGGTTTTTACGTACAATGTGTTTGGTGTAAAATAGATATCTGTGACATCTGTAGATTTGTTTTAATTTGTCATTATATATTTATTAATAAAAAAAAACACTCCCCATTCACTGTCCGTGCATATGATAAGGTTTTGGCCTTGCTTATAGTAAGTCTGTGTGCATATCCTTTAAAAGAAAAATCTGTGCAGCATTTAAATCATATTGGAATGGAGGTTGTTGAAAATTCAGATTTTCCGTGTGTGTGTCTGTCTGGGAGGAGAGGTATTCCATGTTGTTCGGCAATGTTTAGATCTTGACATTCTGTCGGAGGACACGTGCGCGAGTACTGTCAGGAATGGTATATTTTGCCAGCAATTTGGATCGTAATGTGTTGATCTAATGCGACTGCCTGGGCTTGAAAAAAGAAGTCTCCTTCAAAGCATAGTACAGCACTACCCCCTTCTTCCTCAGTATTTCACATTCAATCTTGTCATTGTGCCTGCAGTTGCCTTACATGGACTGTGTGTGTGTGTGTGTGTGTGTGTGTGTGCGCGTGTGTGTGTGTGTGTGTGTGTGTGTGTGTGTGTGTGTGTGTGTGTGTGTGTGTGTGCGCGCGCGTGTGTGCGTGCGTGCGTGCGTACATGCATGTGTGAGCGTGTGTGTGTGTATGTGTCGGTGTGTGTGTGCGTGTGCGTGTGCACATGCGTGTGCACATGCGTGTGTGTGTGTGCACATGCGTGTGTGTGTGCACATGCGTGTGTGTGTGTGTGTGCACATGCGTGTGTGGCTCCCATTCTTCTGGAAAATTCCACTTGAAGTGTTGAAGTTCTGACAACATAACGTGTTTCCATCCTCAGACCAAAACAGCCGAGGTGACATGGCGTTTGCAAACCACCAGCACCACCAGCAGCCTTCTCTACCAACCAGTGCCCCAATCTTTACATCTGTTAAGGGCACTCTCGCACTGCTTAACCTGGGATTTCACGAGCGGTCTAAATGCTTGCAAGGGCAAAGGAGTGGAGGCAAAAAAACCACCATTTCGTCCTTCAGTTTAGTCAGACGTGCAGAAACAAAAAGCGAAATGGCAAAAGATTGAAAGAGAGAGAGAAAGAGAGAGAGAGAGAGAGAGAGAGAGAGAGAGAGAGAGAGAGAGAGAGAGAGAGAGAGAGAGAAGCAGTCTTTCATGTATTTTGAGATAATATGAGAACGATTTACGGTTTAAACAGTTTGCGTGCAGGCATCCTCATTGAACTAAATATGACAGTAACACCTGAAGAACTATGAATGGATCAAATTTGTTTAACAGTCTATGCTCAGTCAATGGTTCTTAAGGAAGCGGTAAAGGATTGGACCATTTTTAAGAAACAGTATTTTCATAAAAGAAAGTGAAGGAAGATCACATCTACAGTGCACTTGAATGTGTTCCAACTATGCCACTATCTGTGCCAAATTAATTCTACTGATATCTAAATTAACTGTTACAAACAACAGATTCTTTAAAGTAATCCATGCAATACAAGAAAAGAATGTTTTTACTGTGAAATAATTGTCATAATTCATGATTTTTAATTCAGAAGAATAACCATTACTAGGCTATTATTTTTTGTTTTGTTTTAAATAGTACGACAAAAAACACACAAAACATACAATACACTGTTCACACATGCTACCAACGTTCATGATGTATGGGATGCAGAACTCAGAACACAATATTTACTATTACTGTTTCATAGAGTTACAATGCCCTGCAATTACCATAGCCTATCCCTGTGTGGCCTTTTGTGTGGTCTATGGAACAGCTTTTGGGGACTTATTTATTCCAAAGATGATTAGTCTACAGACTTAACATTATCTTCTTAACTCCTGAAAAGCGTGTGGAGGGAAGCACTAGCCCCCCTTTAAGAATGATCAGCCTAAAACAACTTAGCATCGTCCCCTGATTAGTAGCACAGCCTAATTAAACTTGGCCAAAACATCAGAGCACTTCCCCATTGGTTCAACTCTGAAGATACCTGCATGATCAAGCTATAGGACAAGAAGGCCTTTTATTAAGTAAGAACTGAGTTATTTAAAGTCTAAGTAACATTAACAACAACAACAATAACAGCATCAACAACAACAATAATAGGCCAAATAATAGTTAGGCCTATTATTTTTGTTGTTTTTATTATTAATAGTCTTATCATAATTATCATAATAATAGACAAGCTGCACCATCACAGTAAAATCATACAGCCTCTCAAGACACACTTCAGCACTACACAATAGGCTACACCACCTCAACTGTAAGTATGTCGCCAGCAAAACAAAGAACTTTGCCAGACAAATGAATACAGTGACAGTAACAGCATTCACAAATAAATTTCAACCGCATCCTTCTGAGAAAAAAAAGATTAATATCTGTTCATTTTCTAACACGTCTTCGAAACTAAAGCGTTTTGAGCGGCAGGGAGGCGCTGCAAAGCGAGGCGGCAAGACCCCCTAGTTTGCGCCAGTCCGCTTCCCCAGTTGAGCGCCTGACGGAGCACGAGTGACGTAAGTAACATCAAGAGCGACAGGCAGATCGAGGGGACATGCCGGGATGGATAGATAGACAGATGCTGGGGCGGAACTTGGAAATATTTCCCCATTATTAGCTTCACCCGACAGCCAGTCAGCATAAATGATCGGCGTAATAGCGACTGGCAATTCCTCAAGGATGCTCTTGCCCCGAAAAAGGTAAGAACACTTTAACAGATAGGCTACAATCCGGCCGTCTTTAAAGTTTCTCCTGCGAAATCGCACACAAACCCGCGACTCAGCGGTTAGAATTAAACATCAGAATAGCTATTTTGTATGCCTAATGATTTCAAGCATTGTGTAGGCTATAAAGAAGAGAAACAAGTTCATGCGCCAACACTCACCAAAGACGTTTTAAGGATAAATCCACGATCACTGAGTAGCCTACGGAATCGGTATTTGGTGTCGATTTGGGCTGAGTCAAGACAAACCCAGAGTTTTGGTTGCCGAAACCATAAAGAACCATTCTTGTTTTAAAAAAAAAATCCGTTAGGTGGGGTGGGTGTTGTGAGGTGGGGGCGGTGGACACACAAGGATGCTATTCTCGTCCGATGAGAGATTCTGCGATGCCTTTTCTGCTATTAGACATTTAAACCCACACCCACTCACTTGTAAACCCGGAGAGAGCACTGGACACCATGTCCACAACGCACGCTATTCAGGGGTTAATGAAGTTCAGGTCCAACCAGTAGGCTATGGAATGGATAGATACCGAAGCCTATTCATTATCCATGCAATTTCACATGCGTGGCTGCCTTCACTGAACTTGCGTGGTCGCGTTGTACAACATAGCTAAATTTGGGGAGGTTTAGGCAACATTTGATAAGCAATACGCGTGGATGGTCAAGCTTTGCTTCGGCCACAGTAGTGGACTTGATTTCACCAGTCCCTCCCCTTTCCGTCTGCAGTTGCTTTTGCTACTTCCTCGTAAGGTGAAACGAATCAATCTGCAACTTGTAACAACCTTCTTTTGGGGGCATAAACTATTGAGAACGTTAGAAATTGTTAACCTGGACTTCATTGCCGCTCTACGGCGCACTACCCAGCACACTTTGCCCGTGTTGAGCAGTATTGACTCTCATGACAGTCTTTTGCCCACACAAAAGATAACTGGAGTGCATGTTAAAATGCAATTGCAAATGCACGTTTAGTGCGATTTTTTGTATTTGATTAATGTCACCAATAATAGACTATTCGGCGATTCCCGATTATCGTATCCATAAATCACAATAGCCTAATGAACATTATTTGTTTAGTAGGCTAGAGGAAATACGATAAATAAATAGCCTAGGCTACACAATGTAACATGTGACCATTCCATAGAAGACATATTCCATAGCCTATCATTCACTATCTGAACTAGAAAAAAAAACTGTCCATTAATTAGGCACATAGCCTTATGCAGACTACCAAAGAGGAGACAACTTCAAACACTTGCTTTCTTGAGGGGGCGTTCTGCCCACAACAGAAAGCGTTGAGTGAGGCAAGGAGCAAGAATGCTGGACAAGATTGACAGGTGGGCTTCTACTGTCAGAGTGACGCTCCTGAAGGGGTGGAGTGAGAAAAAGTGAGGCAGGGAAGCAACTCGATGTGTCTGTCTATCAGTTGAGACGGTCTGAAATGCCCCTACCATATCCAGAATAAGCGACATACATTACCACGAAAAGAAGCGGTCTCGCCTTTCTCCCTGGAGTTTTTTGAAATAGAGTGATAAGTTGATGTCCATTCTTCCGGAGCGTTGCCGATTTGGGCTTTGTTTTTCTTCTCCACGCTACGACAACCAGCGTTAAGCGTCCGGATCGCGCGTGCATGGAGTAAAAGGGTGAATATTTTTTATTTTTCATACGGGGAAGCAAATGTGGCAAGATAGCCTATGTTATGTTTCGCGCACGTTAGATAATAACCATGTAAAATATTGTGAGTAAAATGCGTGTGGAACTGCTCGGCTTGGTGCTTGAATGACATTAACCATTTAATCATCTAATCTTTTTTTAATTTTAACTATATTTCAGAACAAGAACGATAGAGGACCTGTTGGGAAGGAAATACATTTCAACGCGGTTTCTTACCCTGGAAGTTGCTATTATTGCTATTTTCTTGCTGCTTTCACTCTTGAGGAAAATCTGTTCCAACCTGTTTCCGTCGAGCTGGGATACTGCTGATGGACGCGGGAGAGAGGCAGATTGTCACCGACTGCACCGTAGCCCACATCGTTGCACCGATACGGAGTAGGCTAGCCCTCTGACTATCACCATGCAGTGACACCGAATCCGTAAACACACAATATCAGATGCGACATCTACTCTGGAGAATACTGCCTCTTTTTACGCATAGATGTGGCCACCAAATAGGTTGAACTTAAACGCTTGCTAAGACAGTCAAACAGTTATTGAAGAAAAGAAGAAATACTGCGCATGGTGTTTCCTAAAGCAACTGTTCCAGTGGTTTCATATCTTCAGCCTACTCCTGTTAATTCTATTCTGTATGAAAAGTCAAGCGGAAAGTCCAGAACAGAAGCATGCCGCGGAGAAAACAGCAAGCGCCAAGGCGGGCTTCAGGTAGGTTAAGCCAACCCCTTTTATGCACTCTTAACTGTCCCAGAAGTTCACTGATAACATGTACCCACATAAAGCAATTGAAACAATGCAAGGAAATCAAAGGGATACAACATTTTCTTCCATAGGGCCTATAAGTTTTAGGGGCGTTTGGCCGTAAATTCCCCTTTCATAGTTTGTCGGTAAAGTGTTGCAGGTGCTCAACGTGCGGCGAAAATCCCTGCTTGCCTATTGTAGTTTTAATATTTGTTTAATAGGTCACTCTAAACATCACCACAGTCACTCCTTATATGGGCAAATTCGTTAAAGAATCTTATCTGTTATACCATATTTGTTTTAAGACAAAAGTGTGTTTCAAACCGTTTATCTGGCCATGGCTGCTGGGCCTTTTGCGTAAAGCTCGACTTTTAGGCTACCTTGTCACATAATGTCTTTGATCTATTAGTTCCTAATAAACACGAGCACATCACTCACCATAGAAACACGCATGCGCCTGGAGGCTTTCACCTCCCCAAAGCACACTTGTTCTGGTCGAAAAAAAACGCGAGGGACCAAGGAGAGAGAGGCAGAGAGAGAGAGAGAGAGAGAGTAGAGAGAGAGAGGCCGTTTTCAATACTTCCCTGCCAGTCTCTAGGGGGCGGAGGGCTATCATGGCTACTGGGGTGTGACGATATCTCAGAAGTAACACCCAGTAGTTGACTAACAGAAGATGTTCCCCGTCGCCAAATAGAAAGAGAGCCACCACGTATCCACTGCCCCTTGTAAGCTTGCCACTGACATATTATTTTCCACAGTAACAAACAGATCCCCATTCCACTTCGAGAGTCATGATGGGACATTAGTTGTCGTTGGAAGCCATTGCAATTTTTTTTGTTTACGCCTCGTTTGTCCAAACTCTGTGCAAAGGCAACACCCACGGAGTTGAACAATGCTATTCCCTGCTGTTTACAAACAGGAGTAGGCCAATGGCCTGCTGTACAAAGCTGCAGCACATTGCCCACCAGGAAAGAGAACACCAATTTGAAATAACACAATTATTACAACATACAAAACCACATTTGATTTTTTATCAATGATTAGTCGTCCAGCCCAATGTTTTTGATGCCGTCATCCTATAGTTTGTGGAAAGTTTGTCTGGGTAGTAGGCAGGCATCCAGTCAAGGCAGGGGGATTGCAAGGGGTTGTTGCTTGACTGCTAGACACAGAAAGCTAAAGACCCAGGGACTGACAGGAGGCATAAATCTATACCTTTAAATAGCCTGCGCAGATACATGCACATCAATGTAATTTAGCTCTATATTGTCATGCACAGTATAAATTATTGGCTGTAAATGTCTGTTTGACGGTAATGGGCAGAGTGTTTTGTTATTCCGTAGCCTACATAATCCCATTCTCTGAACATCTGGAAAGAACACAAAGCCCAAGTCAGTATTCTCTGTTAAGGAATCAGTGTTTATCCTGGGTTGTTGAACAAGCTGTTTATAGATTGACAAACCTTAAAATGATTAGGCCGAGAAACTGAGTATATTTGTGTTTGCCTCATAACCTTAATTTATTCCATACCTTTCTATTTTTTTCTGTGCAGTGTGTTTGTGAATGTGTGAAATTAATCAGTAATAATCATGACGTGTTTATAATTCATCTATGACCGCATGTATTCATAGTCTGTTCTTCTAGTTGTAACTCAAAACAGAACAGGATCTACCTAATGAAACATATTTTTGTATTTTTTTATACCTAGATTTGTATAACAAATCATGCAAAAACAAAAAGGACGGTCATGTATTTAAGCACACACACACACACACACACACACACACACACACACACACACACACACACACACACACACACACACACACACACACACACACACACACACACACACACACTGACTGGGCCTCAAGCACACACATCCGGTCCTTAACAAGCTAGTAGCCTATTACCATTACCATTTCAACACATTCGAGTTACCTTCCAGATTTTCACACAAGGGCAGACGGGAGAGATATTTGGAAAAGGCAGTCAGGCGGGGAGGCGAGGCAGGGAGGGAGGAGCAATGTCCAGGAAGATGTTATTTTCCCATTCGGGGCATAATGGACTCGATATTAGAGGGGGTCGTTAAGACAGAGGAAACGAGACCAGCTCTTTCATGAGGAGCGAGAGAGGGAGTGAGAGAGAGAGAGGGAGAGAGGCAGGCTTCTTAATTATCAGGAAGGGAGAAGAGAAAAGGTAAGGTTGCTGTGCTCTCTCTCGGCAGCTTCATCAGATGGGGGCCCCTAATTATCTCCCGGCCTGATGGATTTTTGACAGGCCCTAACGATTAATGCTGACAAATTCCGCAAGGTGTCAAGTCCGCAAGCTGCCTTGATGTAATCAAGCCCGTATTATACAGTTCCCCGTGTTGCCCGTAGTGCTGCATTAACTCAATTTTCCAGCCCAGGTGACAAATGGACTTTGCTACCTGACTAATCATGTCACCGGACTGGGCTGCGACTTGCCTAATGACCTCGGTAATCCAGGGGACTGAGGCTCTTAACTGCATCAGCAAAAGCTGGGAGAGAACGCACAGAAAATGGGGGAGAAATATACTGTACAATGTGTGTTAGGGTGTCTTTTTTTGTTTTTACATGTACAAGCGTAACTCGTCCAATTTGGTTTCACATTTTGTACACTGATTGTACACATTTTGTTCGTATTTGGATTTGAACACTAACATATACTGTGTCTGCTTGGGGAGATGCATGAACTGGTTCACAACGGGAAAAACATACTATGTGTGTGTGTGTGTGTGTGTGTGTGTGTGTGTGTGTGTGTGTGTGTGTGTGTGTGTGTGTGTGTGTGTGTTTCAGTTTCTTTTTTTTGTTTTACCCTCCATTTCCATTTCTGTGTGGCTCACATTTTTTACAACACTCTTTTTTTATATTTGTGCTTGTGTAGTTTTCACAAATGTTCACTTGCCGGTATGTTGTGACTTTGTGTGACCATGTGTCATTCCTCAGGGCAAGGCCTTTTTCAACTGAGGTGTGTTGCGTTGGTCTTACTCTGGAATTGAATAATATTGATTTAAAGACAAAAAACAGATTAAACAAATGCATTTCATTTATAGAGATAGTTTCACACGTAAATCCAGACAATAAAATAGCATGATACTAACAAGTAGGGCAGAATATTTCAGCTGCAGAAAATTGTGGAAAGCCTCCTGTCATCGCTGGACATTTGTGCCGTCACAGGGCTGTAAGAACTAGTAACATAAAGAGCTGGCCGCGACCTTTGCCAGATCATAGGAGGGCGACCCGATGTGGTATGGTGTGTGTTTCTGCCCATGAGCCAGGGATGTCATGGATTTCTATCAGTACACGCTTTAAATTGAGACTTACTAGTTATGGCTTTGTGGATGAGCGTCAAAAGAAAATCCAGTTGTGTTTACAACTTGGCTGTTTAGACGAGGATGACGAATGAGAATCTTTATAGAAAGCTATTGTGGCCTATAGGCTTAAACATTTCTTTTCTTAAGGCCTGTACTATTGCCATTTCTACAGATTTAGTCATGCAAATCATTTGACATTCTTTAGCACAGCTTGGTTTCTTTCTTCCCTTTTTACCCTTCTGTGCACTTTAACATACAACAACCCTCTCTTACGAACGTCATATTATACTTTAGTGCCTTTTGTGTTTATCTGTGCTGGCTAACTACAGCTAGATCCATTTACGGCATAACACAGCGTGCCTTCCAGGATTCCCCTCGTCATATTACACCTCCTTTTTGAGTGTCTGTCTGCTGCCTTTTCCTCTCTCTATCCTCCATATTGTTGAGTCTAAGGGACTGATCTACGACTAGTCTTAAGCGCGAGGTAAAGATCTAAACCTGATTTATGTCGGGATTAAGTGCGTGTTAGGGTGTGATGGTGAACTGTGTAAAACAAACGGGCTTTAGTCAGTCGTTTCGGCACAGCTGGGAGTTCATAATTTATAAATACACCACAAGTTTTCTGTCACGACCAAAACTCCTGCTCCGTGAGATCACAGTCTCCCCTGCAGGGGTAAGCAAATGAGCCTCTCGCGGTGACTGGGAATTCATATGTGGAGCAGATAGATACACTACACTCCACTGTCTTTTTTTCCCCCACGCGTGATACCAAGTGTGTGTCATTAGAGTTGTTTGGTATTGTAGATTGCTCTCATTTGTTGAATGTTAATTGTAATTAAAAGCTGTAAGTGGCCTCCTGAACAGACCCACGTTCTGTCAGTTTGCACATAAGTGTATGCGTGAAGAAGAAAAAAACAAAAGCATAGCATCGTTTTCTCCTCAGCGTACTTCGTAGTTGTAGAAGAACACAGTGCTCATGAATAGCAAAACTGAGCCAGCGTTTGGGAAGTCGAACGGAGGATATTATGTAGGTCTAACAGGAAATCACACTATCAAAGGAGTCAGGTGTGTGCGCAGCTAGATCAAAGTTTCATGTCTCAGCTAATTTTTTTCTTTCACAGAGTGAGTCAAGCAGGGAGAAGGAGAGAGCTAGGGAGAAAGGGAGAGAGAGAGAGAGTGAGTGAGGGATAGAGGGAGAAAAATTCCAATGAAAGAGGAAGAAGAAAAGACTGGAGTCATGACTTAGCCACGGGAGGTTGGAAGCATGAGGTACTTGAGGAGGTCAAACCAGACCCATGGGAACCTCTGTCTGAACTCTCTCTCTCTCTCTCTCTCTCTCTCTCTCTCTCTCTCTCTCTCTCTCTCTCTCTCTCTCTCTCTCTCTCTCTCTCTCTCTCTCTCCCTCCCGTTTTATTATTGCTGTCTCCATACATGCCCTCTCCCATATATTACATACAGAAAACACTCCTTCTACCGTAATGTCTTCTGATATAATTTCATACTTTAAGTTGCACTCACCCATGCACTTTACCACAAGACATTATTCCTTTTTGTGTAAACGAAACTCGACCTAGAGTTCATCTGTAACTGTAGACAGCTGGATTTTTTGGCGTGTGGGCGTTGCGAAGGTTGACAGTTTGCTCTTGTCAAAAAGGGGGTGGGTGGAGATGAAACGAATGGTGTCCGTTAAAACCTTGTCAGCTTATTCACAATGTTAAATTAACAAGAGTCAAAAAGTTTTCGGGCGCAAGTACGTTTTATGGCCTGTGAAAAGTCTCTCGGTGATACAGTGTGTACTCGACTTACCACACTCCACTGTGTCATCCCAGACTGTTAACCTTTCAGTTTACGGCTAAACGGTGTGGTTTCGCTGATCCTTTGATGCTATAAAGTGGACAAAACAAGAACAAAAAATATTCCCCACCACCACAACCGTGTCAAGGGATGGTGTATGGGTGTGTGGATGGGTGGTGGGGTCATGTCTTGGAGCCTCCATGTAACTATCTCCTCCTCTGGGGTGCATTTCTGGAAAGCGTAGTTGTTAGCAGTCAGCAACTTCGGTAGTTGCCAATGGGAAATTGCATTGCTGCCAAAAAAAGTAGCTAGCAACTATGCTTTCCAGAAATGCACCCCTGGTCCTTTCACACTGTACTCGTTACCCGTCGTCGCCCAATACTCTTCTCTGATGCATGGCACACGCAAATGCAAAAAAATAGTCAGATGACACAGGAACCGCCTCGCGTGTTTCCCCCTGCCGTATGATTATTGAATTGTCGTTAAATAAAGCGACAATTTGGGTGTCTGCGAAATAGAGAGACAGACAAAAGAAAAGGAAGAAGAATGCAAAAAAGGGGAGGGTGAGTCGTGCAGAGCAGAGAGAGAGAGAAAGAGAGAGAGAGAGAGAAAAGGGATGAGGGAGTGGGGTGGGAGGATGGACGGTGTGAGAGTGAGTGTGTGTGTGTGTGTGGATAAAGAGAGGGAGAGATGGAGGGAGGGAGGAAGAAGGGGAGAGGGTGCAGAGAAAAAGAAAGAAAAGCAGCGCGTGGAAAGGTATTAGAGCTGACAGATGAACAAGGACTAGAGAAGAAATTCTCCCACAGCAGCTGCGAGCAGCGCCCATTACCCTGACAGGTGTCAATTAAGAATTACTGCCTGCCCGAGTCATTTTTCCGGGCCAGCTGTCGGCCTGAGAAAGAAATAACACTTTACCCTTGTCACTTTGTTAGTTCTTAGCCATAGCCCCCCCCCTCTTCCCCTCCGTACAAAAATGAGAGAGAGAGAAGGGGGGGCTAGCCACGCTAGCTAATCGATACCCAGTGTATTAGCAATTATTTTGTACATTGATTTATGAGCGCCAGCGACTACTGTGCTGTTATTAGGCGTTGATTAGATCTCCCACACCTCCCTGACTCACACCTCCAGCCCGGCACTCCATGCCCCCCCCCCCTCTTCTGTTGCCAGGTGGATATATGTTTCCTCTGAGGCCCCGGGTCCAGAACAATCTTCCAGGCAGACTCTTAGCTCTTGCACCCCCATTGGCCCCTCCATCACCGGGGTGCTCTTAAGGTGACACCATCCTCTTAGGCCCTCCCTCTCGACATCGCCCCCCTCACACACACACACACACACACTTCAACACATACGCATGCATGCGCGCGCACACACGCACACACAAACACACATTTCTGCCCCCCCCATACACACACACACACACACACACACACACACACACACACACACACACACACACACACACACACACACACACACACACACCTCAGTCCCTTAACCCCCCACCTCCATATCCGCAACCTCCACCACCCCTGCCCCCCAACAGGGCAGTGAAATACAGCCCCTTCTCTGGCAGACCCTGAATGGATGCTGATAGCGGTGTTGGTGTCAGCGCCTCGTAAAAAGAAGGGGAAATATTAGTGAGGCCGGCGCCAGGCCTCATGTCGATTGGATGGGCTACACCCCCCCCCACTCCCACCCCCACCTTCCTCTCTCTCTCTTCGGCCAGCCAGCTAAAGACAGGGGCCCCCACCCCCCACCTCTCCTCTCCTCATGGAGTTAGGGCCTTATCATCTCAAAGCTCCAACCACCACCAACACACACACGCACGCACACACATACACATACACACACGCTCGCACACACTCACACACACACACTACTGGTGTGCTTTCACAGTTAAGCTGTGTGTGTGTGTGTGTGTGTGTGTGTGTGTGTGTGTGTGTGTGTGTGTGTGTGTGTGTGTGTGTGTGTGTGTGTGTATGTGATGGATCATGCCCAGGAATAGCCTCTGGGTTTGGTTCATTATGGATTATTAGCTTTCCCTTTTAGGTTTGTGAAATATGTTTTCATGTCCTCGCCCCCGTGCCTGAGAGAAAAGAGGACCTGTCCGCACCGTTTCCTATGGACAATGGATGACACGGACGGCTCTGTGTAGAGTTATCTACTACAGGCGGGAATCAGGGTTTTTTTTTGTCGTTACGTTGTAATCATGACTTGTTAAATATCACCTCAAACTGTAGGACACACACAGCACAGTGTAGCATGTAGGTGGGGCGGATGGAGATAACAGGGCCAAGATTGGACGCACTCGTAACAACAAACTGCCTCGCCAGTCCTCGCAAAAAAAGGGACTTTCATGAGGCGTTTTAGCAGACACATTTTAAAAGGCAAGCGCTCAAAGAACTGCAAATCTCTTTTCTCTTTTCTTTTTTATTTCTTTTTTGTGTGTGTGTGTGTCTGCCAGTGACACTTTCAGAGCTCATTTTTCTCTCCACAGATCGAGTCATTTGCCAGCAGTTTTGGTATAAATCCAAAAACACTTAAGCATTGCATTTGCAGTTCATCATTCTCCCGGCCAAAACAATGGGCTGTTTTTTTAACCCTTATCTTGGAAATAGGGGGTCATTTTTATTATCTTGATTGATAAAAAACCACCCTCTCTACAGAGACTATAGAGGGCCTAGACCACGACCATATTTATTTATCTAGTTGTAGAAGGTGTCCGCTTATAACTGACAACACTGGTTAGAAATGGAGTGCATATCACTCAACACTTTTTTAAAGAAAGAAGAAGAATAAGAATCTGCTTTGGAGATGTGATCACAGACTCTAAAAAGATGGGCACTTGGACAACATTTCAAAGCAAGCTCCTGACTCTAAAGCTATTCATATCGTTTTCTCATATCCTTTGAGAACTCTAGACATCTGGCTCTGAATCACAATTCTTCTATACAGAATGCTGGAAATGACTGCAGTATATCTTATCTGTACAGTATATCTGTAATATTATATCAGGACGCAGAAACAAAACAGTCAGTGCGGAGAAGTTTATCACAGCATATGCATGCAGGCCTATCACAGACTAAAGCTTTTTTGATAGTTAGTTGATGTTGACTGAAATATTTGCTCTGTTTTTTGCCCTCCTTTGATCTGAGGCCTAGCTGTGATGTGACCGCCCTCACACTCAGAAGGCACCCTTGGCCACCATGTTTTCTTAGAATTTAGTATTTAGTCTCTCTTTTCTAAACCTCAGGATGATTTCCGGGGACTCTTGCATTTTAGACCCTTTTTTTGAAAGGTGAATATCAACAGAGCTTTTAGATGTATACATTCAAGATGACACCTTCAGGTATCCGGCCATTCCCATAGGAACTGCTTCGATGTTTACCGACAGTCATTCACGCAGCTCAACATCTAGTGCCAAGAAGCACTGCCCTCACAGTCCCCAGTCACACAGTAAACACCACCATGTCAATTCAACACTTAGAGGGTAAAACCAACACCATGAGTGATGAATCCCACTCTCAACGTGTTGAACTAACACTGTGACATGTCCTGTGCAACTGGGTTTTGGGAAGTTCAACAAACAGCTTTTCATGGCAAAGATCTGTCATGTCATGTCACCTGGCAGGCTGGCAGACTGGAGTATTCACCTGCCAACACCGCTGCTCATGTCCAAGGCCAAGGGTACTTATCCTGCACTCTCGCTCCGTGCGGCATTTTTGTGTAATTATAAGGTGTGATGGAAGTGTGAAGAGACACACGCCACACAGTAAGCACATGCTCTTCTTTGGAACGGATATATACTTAGTCTTTATATTTTATAGTACACAACATATTCAGTTACCTATTGCCCTACAAAGGTAAAGTGCAGTAGTTACATATTTTGTCAAAATTGAGTTCAGACTGCAAATGGTCTTCTTTACACTTCCTTTACCTTGTGAGAAAGTCTTATGGTCAAAATGTGTCCCGTTTCAGAGAAAATGCGATGTCAAATGTGCAGTAACTACAATAACCATCCTAATACCAAGGCTTTGAAAGCATTTTGCTCAGTTTCAGTTGGCGTAGTTACTGCTCTTTGCCTTTGCAGGGCAGTACCTATACCTACGGTATATTACTGCTATTGCGGCAGCAGGAAGAGTATGTCAAAGTAGGTCATCACAACCCAATTACAAGGAGGCATCTCCACACTAAAGTTCTGATTTGACATTGACATATTGTCGTCCCCTTGGCTTTCACGGTAAAACATTGCATACATTTCACGTGACCTTTACAAGAAAGTTAAAAAAAAGACAGCAAGAAAGTTTGGATCATAGTCTGGCATCCAACCAAACAAAACAGACCCGCACACAAAATACTCCTCACCGCCACCCAGGGCCGCTGACAGCCTTTGCTGGGCAAGGGACAAAGTCATCTGAAAGGCCCCCCTACCCAATACATACAATGTAATGGGGACCCAATTCTCCCTGGGCCCGGGACAACATACCCATTTCCCCCCCCCAACCCCCCGTTGCCAGGCCTGCCGCCACCGGCACTGCCGAGTTTAGGCAAGGTGAACATATTGTGACCGGGCCGCCACACTTAGCAGGAATTTGCAGGGATGTGGCACAATCACATTGAAATGCCAAATGCCACATGTACTTAGTGCCGCCAGAGCTCCCCTGGAGACCACGACGGGGCAGACACACAGACACACACACACGCACGTGGTACGCACGCACACGCACACATACACACACTGACACACCATCCATCCATCCGTTGGCCCAGTCAGTGAGCCCAGTCAGCCCGGCCAGTCTTCCTCTCTCTCTCTCTCTGCCTCAGACAACAGCAGGGGTGCCTCTCTCTCATACCCCATCCTGCGAAATGTCCTACAAGAAACACACACACACACATGCGCACATACGCACACAGGCACACACACACACACACACACACACACACCAAGAACCCCCCCTTCCGGAAACATGTACACACAAACACACAAATAACTCCCAGCATGCCCAAGAATATGCACGTGCGCGCACACACACACACACACACACACACACACACACACACACACACACACACACACACACACACACACACACACACACACACACACACACACACACACACACACACACACACACACACACACACACACACACAGTGAGAGAGACCAACACATGCGTCCATCTGGGCCTAGCATGACAGGACTGACAGTGGATGCGGTGAGAGTTTTGTACTGTGTCCACTGAAACCTAACCAAGCGTACTGAATCACAACTGTTGTGTCGCACCCCAGGGACTTTTCTGTGGGTTCTCGCTGCCTATTTGGTCAGGAGGAGTGGGGATAGACTTACTATGCTAAGTACTGTACTGTAGACTCAGTGGGCTCAGTGCTAATTTAGTGTTATTTACTGTGCTCGTGTGAGAGCTTCCAAGTACAACTGAATGTAACCTAACCCAGTAAGACACTGCCCCTGTTATAAATTAGCTGTTACCGGAATGGCAAGGAACAAGTCGTAATGTATTACTATAGGCCCTGTGCACTGTCGTAGTGGTGCAGTACTATGGTAGTAAAGTTTTTTCAGTGACTATTACAGCGTTCCACTGCTGTAATGGCGTAAGTTAAGTTCACTATCTCCCGTCACAGTTAAATTAAGTGAAGTTATAGTTTCCTCGACCTGTTGATCTTAAAAAATACCACACAAGCAACGTTTTTTTTTAACAGTCGGCCTGGACAATGTTGAAATGTATGGATTTTTTTTCCCATGCGGCACATTCTTTTTTTGAATAACAGTTTTCATTTGGTTCCTGTAAATGTATTTGACCCGTGACTGTGGCGCACGTGTGTGCTTTGGGGAGATAGCGTATAGCCTTCAGCCGGGGGCCTCATCTCCCTTGAAAATTGGTTATGGCAGCGCAATATAGACCCGCGCCCCGAGCCATCGCCCCTGCAGCTCCCCACGGGCATCCCCTTACTGTCGGGGCCATGTAAATACGGAGGCGGGCGCTGTTGCTTTTGGTTAAAAAAAATATCCGTGCCAAGAGTCAAACTGCCATCAGTCAGAATGGGAAATGCCCTGCCAAGGTGTTGTAAGGTGGTCTTTTTTTCTATGTGCGTCGAGCACTAGATCCCTTAAGTGCGGTGTCGTAGTACTGTACCGTCTCATCACGGGAGGCCACAAATAGCAGGTATTAACATTAAGTGCCAAGCAGAGTAGTAATTGCACGCTGTTACCCAGATCGGCTAATGAAACCCTTGGCCTTAAAAAGAATACGTTTCGGAAAAGAGGGGGTTTCAATCCGACTGAATGAGACGACATGTGGCCAATAGTTCTTTATGAGTAAATCACAGAGCTCAAGATGCACACAATCCCACACTGAGTGACCAGCAACCGACAATTGTTACACCACCACAAATCCTCTCAAAAACACGTATATTTTTTTTCCATTGCTGCTGGCAAACTAGTAATAATATCATCAGTGAATGACAAAAAGAGTGGGCAAAGAAAACATTGCTTCTAGTACACTGTCCACCTCCTTCCTTTTTTTTCGCATCTCGCATCTCGCCCACACACCCACGCGGCCTCATTACTTGGTGCCCCCGGCATGCGTTACTTGCTGGGCAGGGCATGAGGCTGCCCACCCGCCCCTGCTTGTGCCTGCCCGCCTGCCTGGTGTTGGGCAGCCAATATGAGCCGCGGAGCCAGAGAGGCGGCAGGGTAGTCATGGAGGTCCAGCAGAGACTGTGGGGCGGTCTCTGCCCTCGCCCCCATGGCTTTAGAGAAGGTTGCCTGAATATAATGAAGCCTCTCTCTCTCGCTCTGTCTCTCTCTGTCTCTCTCTCTCTCTCTCTCTCTCTCTCTCTCTCTCTCTCTCTCTCTCTTTCTCTCTCGTTTTCTCATTCTTTCTCTTTACTTCTGATTTGGTTTCTCTCTCTTAAGACTTTTTATCTCTGTTCTGTCTTTCTCACTCTCATTCCTCTGTCCCTCCTTCTTTCTCTGTTAATGAATCCCCCCTTCTCTCATCATCATTCTCTCTCTCTCTTCCTCTCTCTCTCTTCCTCTCTCTCTCTCTCTCTCTCTCTCTCTCTCTCTCTATCTCTCTCTCTCTCTCTCTCTGAGGCCCTCCTCACGCGCATGGAGCTTGGAAAGGAGAGGTCAACCGTGTCTGTCTCTCATCACTCACTTGTTAATCATTTCAGCTTTTTTTCCCCTTCCCTCCCTCCCTCCCTCTCTCATTCTTTCTATCTCTCTCTCTCTCTCTCTCTCTCTAACCCCTCTCTCCATCTCTCTCTGTCCATTCTTTCTGCACTGTTATTTATGTTTTTTTTCTTCTGCTGCTTTCCATGGGTGGATCGGGGAGCAGAGTGTGAATGGAGTGGGGTCGTCGGCAGGCCATGACCCCCAGGTGCCAAGTCTTTCTCCACCTCCACCTCTGCCCCCCACCCCCACCCCCTTTCTTTTCTTTTCTCTCCTTTTCTTTTTTTCATCACTCCCCTCTTTTTCTCTCCTCCAGCCACAGAGATGACTGACTGCTGCTCCGTGTCTTTTGTCTTTTCTTTTTCTTTTTTCTTTTTTCATTTGCTTCACTCGTTTCGCAGTCATTTTTCTCCTTTCCCCCCCTTCCATCTGTCTCCCTCTGTCTTTCTCTCTCTGTCTCTCTGTCTCCCTCTCTCTCTCTCCCTCTCTCTCCTGTCTTTCTCTCTCTGTCTCTCTGTCTCCCTCTCTCTCTCTCCCTCTCTCTCTTCTCTCTCTGTCTTTCTTTCACTCTCTTTCTCTGGCAGTGATCTGTATCTCCTGGGTGTTGCAGATGTTTTATTTTCTTTTTTGGATGGGGAGGGGATGGGATGGGAGGGGAGAGTAGGAATGGGGATGGGGGGGGTGTTGCTGCAGACTGGAGACGGGGGCCTGTGCTGATTTACAGCCCCCCCTCGCTGGCTGTTGCCATTGAAAGCACAGCTCTGCTGTTGTTGCCATCACTCAGGTATGTCTCAATGGGCTACTCCTCCTGCATGCACCACAGCCTTCTTTGCATTCCGCTCTAAACTTTTTAACAAGCCCGTTGGACACTCGCTCTGCTCGGTCGTTCGGATGGACGGAACAGACGTAGGGGTGTCATATTTGTTGTCGGTAAAAGGTTTGCGTGTCG
>NC_085876.1:14627752-14630252 GCF_034702125.1 Engraulis encrasicolus | reverse complement strand
CAGTAACGGTTTTGTGTGAGGGAAGAAGAGGCAGCATTGCACATCAACCTGTCCACGGCGCAGACGATACCCCAGGCCCCCAAAATACACGCACACACACACACACACACACACAGACCCTTTCACATACACAGACACACACACACACATACAATGGCACACACACATATACACACACACATACAGCTATATATACAAACACACACACACATGCACACGTACACATACGTACACCACACACACACACACACACACACACACACACACACACACACACACACACACACACACACACACACACACACACACACACACACACACACACACTCCTCCTAAAATGTTGTTATTGATTGGCTTTGGCCGTGTCCTCCTGTTTGGAGATGATGGGCCCTCGATGATGTAGTGCCTCCATGGGACCCTCAGCACAACCTCACTACCCCTGTCATTTCCCCTCCCTCCCTCTCCCTCTCCCTCTCTCTCTCTCTCTCTCTCTCTCTCTCTCTCTCTCTCTCTCTCTCTCTCTCTCTCTCTCTCTCTCTCTCTCTCTCTCTCTCTCGGACCCCATGACCCCTCACACACAGGCAGACACACACACGCTCGCACACTCACGCACACACACACACACACGCACACACACACACACACACACACACACACACACACACACACACACACACGCACACACACACACACACACACACATACACAGTCACACATATAGACTTACATACAGATACACATTATCATCTACACAAATGTGCCCACATACACACAGGCTCATAACTGCATACGTAGGCCTACGTACACATTCTACTACACACAGACTCACACATAGCTAAACATACTACCACACACAGTGTGGCCTAATCGTTTGTGGCCTAGCACTTCTTCTAAGGTTTCAGAGTCTTGGCGCTGCCCTGCCGTTGTTTTTCATTCTTTTGCTGATAGCTTTGTGGCTCTTTCCATCACTCGGGTCAAGCTTTTAGCCTGTAAGATGACGGCCTAAAGTGGCTTTCCTTTTTCTTACACCGTTAATAAAATATGAGCACATAAATTTCTTGGAAAGAGGGGGCTTTTGAATTTGTAAGTAAGAACGTTTCCGTTGTCCAAAAGCCACAGTAAAAATTCTTGTCTCTAGGCTCACAAAAGGCCTATTATTTTGCGAGAGCGAATGCAGATATACAGCACCTTTTTGCGTAACTGGACAACTTGCTTTTTGGCATTTGTTAGATTACCGTTTCCAGGCTCTTGCAGATGTATGATCCCCCATTAAAACCATCCGTCATAATTCACAGGGATGACAGATGCTTCCTTGACAAGCGAAATTACTGTTTTTGCTCCGAGAACGTTGTTATGTTAGCCTGCATGAACCAAAACAGGGACACAAGCACTTACATTTTTGAAGGTTTATTACCTTGGCATCCCCCCACACCGTCCATTCATCATAACTCAGACATGTCAAAATTGAACACATGAGTTTCTGATAAATTATGATTTTGTTGAATACGCAGAGGCGGTCAGTCAGGGGAAGCGATTTCCTTGCCATTCAGTTTATCATTTTAGGTAGACGTTGGAGTGCAATGTTCTCACATGGAAAGATCTACTAAGTCCCCAGTTGCATGATTATAATAGCAGTTGAGATTTTTATGTCTTCCCAGTAAAGTAAAGATCAAAAATAAATAAATCATTTTGGTGGATTCAAATCCCCTTCATCAATTTGTGAACTAGTTGTGGAGTTCTTCTTCTTCCACCTAGCTGGTCACTTCCTGGGCCATATACAAGTCACCCACCTTTTCAAAACTTCCTTCTGCCTCCGCATGGGTTACAATTCCAGCCAGTAAAAGATGTGTAGACACAACTTATTTTTCTGCCCTTTAGTTTATTTTTTCAATTGATGGCTTGAGCACTTGTCATATGTGGACTGCAAAAAAGTACTTCTACTGTAAAAGTATGAGAAAGCTGAATATGTGTGTGTCTCTGTGTTTCACTACCTCACAGCTCTTTTGAACTCGTCCTGCCCCTGTGCATTTGCTACACACCTTTCTAGCAAGAGATATGTTCATACACTCCTTATTTCCCTCCCATTGTCTGAGAACTAGTTCACTTGCGAGCTTGTCACAAGTGGGCTTCTCTTTCTGTAACTATGTGAAAGTAATCCCAAATATGCATGTAGAGTAGGCTACTGTATCACTACCTACCACCCAAGTCTTTCTGAACTTGTCCTGTCTGCCTTGTCTCTGTGCATTGGCTATACAAAACCCATCCAGCCAGCGAGCCGAAGAGACTGCCCGCTGTGAGTGCATATTCCTCCTTCAAAAACTCTCTGGTGGGGCTTTTTTCGTTCTTTCATTCGTTCGAGCAAGCGAGTGAGAGAGTGAGAAAGGGAGGGAGGGAGCGAGTGAGCAAGCGAGCGGGAGTTAGAGGGGGCCTGCTTGTCAAGGGGATTGTTTTCAGGGAGGGGAAGTTATTTATGGCGGGACCGTTATTTTTCTGCCCAGCG
>NC_085876.1:14617752-14622752 GCF_034702125.1 Engraulis encrasicolus | reverse complement strand
AGTGAAACCTCCCTTGAAGGCCTCTCAGGAGAACTCGCCGAGTGGTAGCCTATTGTGTGGCACCCGCCAGAGCCCCATATACCGTACTCTACGGACCGCTCCAGGAGAAGTTAGTCTAATTTACATTCAACAAAAAAACACAAACACAATCGCTCACTCGCTCGCTTGCTCGCTCGCTCTCTCGTTCTCTCTGCCCCCCTCCCCTTTCTGAAAGCTGGCACAACATAAAAACACAACACAACAACAAGCCACCCACCCCCTGTTATTCCATGTTCGCTTCCTCAGGGCTTGTGTGTGTGTGTGTGTGTGTGTGTGCGTGCTTGCGTGCGTGTGTGTCTGTTTCCTTCTGACCAAAAGCTTGGCCTTTTAGTTTGCAGCTCACATGGCCCGTGCATTCCTTGTTCTCCTATAGGCTCTCTTTTTCTACATGCAGCCCATGGAAAAGCCTAGAAAAGCGGAGGGGTGAAAAAATGAATTGCATCGATTTTTAGCAAACACAATCAATTGATCCCCTTTGCCGTATTGCAGGAGCAGGCCGCCCTCACAGGGCTGGTGGTTTGTTTCACGGACTTGGAGCCGCTACGTGTGAATTCATTTATTTATTTAATCTATCCCTCTAGATGAGAGCAAGTGTCAGGGCAGCATGCACTGCCAGGGCTGGACTGGGGGAGAAATAGGGCCCGGGCACTTTTGGCTTCAAGGGGCCCCTCATAATAAGCGGCACAGAATTGACTCACCGGTGGACCCTTGTGGGCCCCTATTTTTTTTTAATCTGAAAATAGGGGCCCACGAGGGTGCGAGGCCCACCGGGAAATGCCCGCTATTCCAGATGGCCAGTCCAGCCCTGTACACTACACTGCAGTAGCCTTGTGTGGTTGTTTTCTTTTAAATTGTAATTTTAACTGGCCTCATTAAATAAAACTAGTACACTACAGGCAACAACATAAAAAAACAATCACAACCATAGTCTTGACAAAGTTTCATGAATTAGATGACAAGAAAAAAAAAAGAAACGTAAGCCAAGACGACAGCAGGAGGTTTAGTGTAGTATTGTGCGCCGCGTGACAAATGTTGTATGTTAACACCGATGTAGTTTCTTTATCGCTAGGCTTGTTGTGCGTACGGGCCAACAATGTCAAGGTCATGGGCTTTGATTTCCTCTGGGATCGCCAGTCTATATACACTGAAGTATGTATGCAGCCAGTCACTGCACTGTAAATCACTTAGGGGATATCTACAAAGTGACTTTAATGTAAATCATGATTAATTGATCCCAGCTTGAAGGGTTGGCTGGCAAAGCAAGTCATTATTTAATGCTTTTACCACCAGGGCTCAGTCAGGGAGACGCTTTAAATCTATTGATGAATGCCATTGATTTGCGCAGGGCATTCGTTACAGGTGACAGTAATACACTTGGGTGAAATGGTTAATGATATGACCCAAAACGATGTCCTATGTTATTTACTGAGCGGAAAATGTAGGTGTCAGAGTTGCTTCTAGCCCGGCACAACACAGGTTTTCAATTTGAATGCTCGGTTCGGTGCAAAACCGAGTGGTAGTTTGTCATGTCTTGAAGCAGTCCCACTAGCATTTAACACACATACCTATGCATAGCCTTCCCCCCAGTAATCGTCCATGTTTGGGTTGGCTGGGTCTGCCGACCTGCGTGTCTGTTAGCAACATTGGACAGCACAAGAATGGTCTTCAAGAAGCTATGGGAAAAGTGGGAGAAGGGGACCCACTGGAAAACGAGATATTCTATCTCAAGGGGCTATCCCCCTAGACAATAAATTGAAATTGAAATTGAATTGATTAGCCTAGATATGAATAAAAAAAATGTTGTAACTCTAGACTGACGTGATCAACCATTACTACAGATTAGTAAGCCGAACTATTGGTTTCAGCAATGTTTATTGGCCAACTTCATCTACTCTGACTGGAATTTCAAGCCCCAACAGGAACTTCAGTAGCCTTTACATTTTCTCTAAATAAAGGATAAAAAAATTACGAACTCCACAGAAAAGTCCAGCTGAGTTTTTCTCCCCGCCAAGCTACTATAGTGAGCCGAGTGGCAGGGTCACTGGTCAACAGCTTGGGCGACTGCTGGGAGCTGTGTGTCATCGCATTGGGCGGCTTTGTCTGAAGCTGTGTCGTACTCCATTGCTCTCCGCGGTGACTACGAAGGGCCGAGACGGGAGCTAGCCTCAGATCATGCCTCCCCTAGAGCTCTGCCATCGCGGGCAGTTTGAACCTAGCGGTTGTCACCACTGTCACCTGGTGGTGCGCAGTCCTGCTCTGGAAGACAAAACACAAGTGACAAGTTTTGAAGCAGGGACCATTTGAAATGGGGGACACTTTTGGTGGCACTTGTGGGCTGCCAAGGCCAGTGCAGACCATGTCCCATGTGTCAGCTAGCTGTGAGTGTGTTTTTGCGTGTGAGAGAGAGAGACTGAGACTTTTTTTTCTTTTTTTTGAGACAAAGGTGTCAAACTGATATAGAGTTTTCAGACACTTCACCACCCAAACTCACCTGTGATGTCTTTCATCGAAGGTGATAAAAACAAATCAGATGTGACACAGTGTTGGTGTTGATGTTTATTTAGCATCATTATCACCTAATAAATGACAGCTCAAAATGTTAATCTCCTTCAAATTCTCAGATAGCTGTTGTGCTCTTCTTCCCTCTAGAAGTCTCTCATATACTGCATGACAAAAGTTTAGTTTACCTCTCCTGAGATGAATCCGCCAAACTTTGTCATAAATAGGCTAATATTCAATTATAGGGATACTACGTCACAGTGGCTTGTTAATATTTGTAATTAACCAAGTATTGCAGTTAGTAGTCTCCATCTTCTTAATTGTGGTGCAATACATTAATAACCAAATAGACAGACTAATCAACACAATGCCAAATGCTATTTTATGCACATACTGTATATTCATGTAGTATTTGCTTCTTTGAAAACAGAAACAAAATGTAAACAGAAATCAAATGTATGTAAAGCCAGTAATAAAAATAAGCTTATAAATAGTGCTGCTTTTCCTATGACACAAATATATTATGATCCCCAAATCAGTGTGATTAATCGGTGACCCTAGACCAGCACGAACCCTGAGGACAGTAACCAGCCCCAATGTAACAAACACACACACACACACACACACATACACAGGCACACACACACACACACACACACACACACACACACACACACACACACACAGACACGCACACACACACACACTCCACCCCCCACCCCCCTTTCCGGAGACCATCGTGTTCATCTCCCTCTTAATAATCAGCTGGGGTCATTCATTATTCAACAATCACACCGATATAAGCATTTCCGAGTCACAGCGATGATAGCTGAAGGGGGGAGTGTAGTGTGTGCGTGTGTGCGTGTGTGTGTGTGTGTGCGTGCGTGCGTGCATGCGTGCATGCGTGTGTGTGTGTGTGTGTGTGTGTGTGTGTGTGAGGGGGGTGTTTTTTGGGATGCTAATTTATCACGGTTGGTCTGCTGTCCGCTTCTTAGCATGTCCACCAGCTTTCACCAGTACCACCGCCACCCTTCTTTGGTGGCTGGTTGTGGCTGAATTTGAATGGGACTTGTAGTGGCAGAGGAAGGGGAGTGGGTGGGGGTGACAGACCCTTGCGCTCTCTCTCTCTCTCTCTCTCTCTCTCTCTCTCTCTCTCTCTCTCTCTCTCTCTCTCTCTCTCTCTCTCTCTCTGTCTCTCTCTCTCTATCTCTCTCTGTCTCTCTCTCTCTCTCTCTCTCTCTCTCTCTCTCTCTCTCTCTCTCTCTCCGGGTGATGCTGTCACCTCTGCTTTGCCGTCCAGCAGCCATTGTTTGAAGCTAATGCAAGCCGCACTGTCTATATGACCCATTTTAGCGGCCCATTAGCATAATTTGGCTGTCGCGTGGCCACCAAGTTAATGTACTTGCAAATGACAGGGAAAGTGTATTAGACGACCTTAGGGTTTTTTAAAAATTAAATGACAAAATAGGCCACGCTTTGCATAAGTGCAGCCCTCTGTCTGTCTCCCTCTCTCTCTCTCGCTGATGTGTGTGTGTGTGTGTGTGTGTGTGTGTGTGTGTGTGTGTGTGTGTGTGTGTGTGTGTGTGTGTGTGTGTGTGTGTGTGTGTGTGTGTGTGTGTGTGTGTGTGTGTGTGTGTGAATGTGTGGGTGTTTCCATGGATGTGTAAGACTACCTAGAGTGTTTAATTGGTCTTTATTTATGTATACTGTCTTCTTTTGGGGTGAAACATTTGACATACTTATTTTGTATCCTGAATATGAATGGAACGGTTTTAAAAAATGAATGAGATATATTTTTAGCATTCATTAATCATAACGGAAGAGGATTTGTTTTTTGACAACAGTCAGACATCAATAGTATGCTCCCTGTGGGCATTTTAGAGCACTTTGTCTTTGGTATGATTTAGTCAAATAAATTACTGATACCACGCTTACTTATAATTGGAAGAGAATGTGATAGCTCTGGTCTACAGGTTGAGTGGAGAGAGAGATCAAGAGCAATAATATACAAAAAAGGATCAACTTAAAATTGTGCACTGTACATAGCCTCTCACTGCAGATGGGGTTGCCAGCGGGCCTATTCAGTATTTGCTGAAAATACATCATAACAACATTGCTATGACTGTACCGAGAGCATGAAATAATAGTCAATACAATTTTGGTGACAGATAAGGGGTTAAATAGGCAGATATTGACATCAGCCAACTTTCAACTAATTTCATTTCATTGTAGTAAACATCAACTTTAAAAAAATGGCAATGGAACGTAGTATGATACTGTATCTTTGACAGAGATCATTAGCCAGACGCTGCAGTCAAAAGTCAGCCTGACAGGAATACGGCAAAACAAAACCATTAAAGTCTGTTTTTTAAGACGGCGCCAGTTATCTTTGTGGAGGGAACGAAATGTTTGCTTTAGCGCTGACAGTCCAGGTGACCGGCATCTTGACATGAGCCGTGTGT
>NC_085876.1:14587752-14607752 GCF_034702125.1 Engraulis encrasicolus | reverse complement strand
TTTCGCAGAGGGAGGTGTGATTGATAATGTCACTGACTGAAAGCTTTACTTCTTTATTTATTTATTTATTTATTTATGTAGGTTGATTTGCGTCTCTCCCAAAGGACATCAAAACAGCCACACGCAAATAGTTGCACAAAAAATTTAAAGATGTTGTGGAATCAGATGTCCATCAGAATGGGCATGTTTGTGAAAGTTACCAAAGTAATTGTTGACGTGAAAATATGCAGATTTGTTGAACGCATCCAAAGGGGAAAACTCAACCTGAACATGAATGCTTACAAAAATGCCAATATATCACACCATCATATGATCATCACCAGAATGGACATGCTTGCGAGAGAGATTTATTTGCTTTCCCCAAAGGACCTACTAATACAACCAGAAAGCCAATGTATTGTGGCATCAGATGTCTACAGCATGGACATGCATGTGAAAGTTATAGAGAGCAAGTGAGTGTAGAAAAGAAAAACATGCAGGTGATTATTGTAACATAGAAAAATATCTGAATATCAACTACAACTAATTACACATGGTCAGCTACTGCTCAGCATATGCAAACACAGATAACACACAGGAAGGGTGATGCTACTGACATTTCTCTGAAAGTACACCTACTTAAAGAGAGTAAGAATACACATGCGGACGCGCACACACACACACACACACTGTACACACCCACACAAACACACACCCTAACACACACACACACACACACACACACACACACACACACATGCGCACACACACACACACACACACACACACACACACACACACACACACACAAACAGACACACACACACGCACACACTGTACACACCCACACAAACACACACCCTAGCACACACACACACACACACACACACACACACACACACACACACACACACACACACACACACGCGCAAAGTAACACCCCCGCCCCCCCACCCCCCCCACACACACACACACACATAAACCCCAACACCCACCCACACACACACACCCAGGCTCGACAGTATAAACGCGTCCCTACAAACATCAGGTATCATGTCCAGTCAGATTAGGGTACGGTGAGCAGTGCTCTGCTTGAAGCTGACAGCACATCTGTTCCGTCAGTGCAGACTGATGCTGGCGTCTCGTACAGCCAGGCGTACACTGTAGCGCAGTGGCAGCCAGGAGATGATGAAGGGGGAAAAGTGCCGTGGAGCTACTGTCTCTCTCTCTCTCTCTCACACACACACACACACACGCACGGACGCACGCACACACACGCACGGACGCACGGACGACGCACGGATGCCGTGGAGCTACTGTCTTTCTTTCTCTCTCTTTCTTTCTTGCTCGCTCTCTCTCTCTCTCTCTCTCTCTCTCTCTCTCTCTCTCTCTCTCTCTCTCTCACACACACACACACACACACTCTCACACGCATAAATACACACACCTCATCCGCACCATCCCCCTTTCTCTGTCTTTTATCTACCTTCCCCCTTTTCTTTACTCCTCCCCTCTCTTCTCTTCCTTTTCTCCATTTATATGTCTGCCTCCACACGCCCTCTCAACCCCCCTCCGGCTCACAGACAATTCCTTCTGTCTTTTACCTACACCCCCCCCACCACCACCACCTTCTCTCCATCTTTTTTTCACTTCCATCTCTCTACATTTATTTCTCCCTAACTTCGCCCATCCTCATTCCGTCCCTCCACCCCCTCTGACTCTCCTGCTTTTCGTTCTCCTCCACTGTCCTGTCCAGATTTTCTTTGACTTCCCTCCGTCCCAATATCCCTCAAAACGTCCTCTCTGCTCGCTGTCATCCCTCTTTTGCGTCTTTTTTTCTTTGCTTGTGTACTCTCTTCTTCTGTTTCCTGTTTTCTGATTGTCTCGTTCCATTTCCGTCACGGTGAGTGTGTATGTGGTTCGACGTCACTTGAAGGAATACATAACAACACAATGTCTGTCGCTATCTGTGCGGTATCAAAATGGCGGCAACAAAAAGAACACTCACACACAAACATCCTCGGGCAATATCAGTAGTGTAGTTCCTCTGTTATTGCTTTGACATTGTGTGTGAGTCTGTGTGTGTGTGTGTCTGTGTGTCTGTGTCTGTGTGTCTGTGTGTGCCTGCGCGTGTGCATGCATGTGTGTTTTTTAAGTCTTCAACCATATGCAGTGCACACTGACTGACTGACTGACTGACTGACAGACTAACTGACTGAGCAGCACATGACTCTCCCTGCCTGTACCAGTAAGGGTTAAATCCCCAAATGTTCTCCCCTCGTTTCCCCTCGTTTCCTTACTCCTGCCCCAGGGCCGCTGACAGCTTTGGCTGGGCCCAGGACAAAGACATCTGAAAGGGCCCCAAACCCAATACATACAATGTAATGAGGATCCAATTCTGGGATCCCCTTCTGTCCTTGGGCCCAGGACAAGTGACCCCTTTGTTCCCCCCCCCGTCAGCTTCCCTCGCTCTGCCCCATTCACTCCACCTCTAAGTGTGTTAAGGGAGCCAGTGTGCTCCACCGTAATGTTTTGGCAGTTTGGCTGAGGCATGAAAGTAGCCCATTCTTCCCCTCCTCGCTGGCGCCAGTACAGAGAGACTCTTGAGCAAGGGAGCGGACTTCCCCCTGGTCATTTTTCACAGCCCCTACCGTAGTTTTTTTTCCCGCTATCGATAAATCCAAAAGCCTTGACGTTAACAGGCTTGGCGAATGTATGATTTTGATTTAATTTCTCCTGTTTTTTTTCCACCCTTGAGATGCTGATAACAGTGTATACTTGTGTTGTACGGGTGGGCTGGCTGACAAATAGAAAAAGGCCATAATGTGATCATTATTATGCAGATGTATGTTGTGTGGGTTAAGGGTTTTAAGAGAGAGATTTGTTGTACAATGTCACAGGGCCAGAATGTATTCTAGCTTGTTGGCAGTGCATGAGAGTGTTCGTGTGGGATGGGCGAGCACTCACATAGGGATGTTAAAGTTTGGACTGCACTTTCTTTCTCTCGTTTCTTTTCCCCTCTCCTCTTTCCTACAACACCCCCTCTCCTCCCTTTCTTCTTTGTTCTTCTCAATGGCAACTCACAATCTGGCCAGGTCACAGTCTATTATGTCTGTTTCCCTTTCTCTCCCTCTCGCACTGTCCTTTTATCCCTCTCTCCTTCTTCCTCCATCTCTTCCTCTCCACCACTCCCCCCCCCCCCCTCTCTCCCTCCTCCTCTTTTGCACTCTCTCTTTTGAATCCCTCTCGGTGCTGCCAAACACTCAACTCCCCGAGATTTAGTACAGCACGGACCGTGACAACACGACATGTCATTTCCACTCGCGTCTCGCTGCGACACTCGGCGCGAGCTTCCTGCCTCCCTCTGCCAGCTCCACTCCAGCGGGCAACGTGGAAGCGGCGAATCCCTGGCAGCAGCTCAGACGCAGCCTCGCACTCGCTCTCTCTCTCTCTTCTCTATCACTCGCTCTCTCTCTCTCTCTATCTATCCCTCTTTTGGTCTCTCCCGTGTTTCCTCTCTCCCTCTCTCTCTATTCCTTTCTCTCTCTCTCTATCCCTCTCTCTTTCCCTCTCTCCCTCGTGTTCCCTCGCTCCCTCTCTCACTCCCTCTTAGAGGAAGCCGACAGTGAGTGCTTCTGTGGCAGGGGAAACTGGATCAAAGTCAGACACAGCCTGTGCCCTCTAACTGCAGGAGAGAGGGAACGAGAGAGAGAGAGAGAGAGAGAGAGAGAACAAGCCAGAAAGAGAGAGAGGTGAAGAGAAAGAGAGATAGATGAACAGGAGACAGAACCGTGAAAGAGAGAGAGAGAGAGAAAGAGGTGAAGAGTGAGAAAGAGACAGAGAATGAGGGAGAGAGAGAGAGAGAGAGAGAGAGAGAGAGAGAGAGAGAGAGAGAGAGAGAGAGAGAGAGAAAGGGAGAGGTGGAGAGAGAAATGGAGGGAGTCAGAGGGTTTATAGGTACGCGGAGAGCACACTGAGAGAAAGTCCTTCAAAAGTGATATGTTGATGGAGGAGCTAGCGCTGCTATCTATTTCCAGAAAAGGTGGCATGTCTCTAAGTGTTGGTTGCATATGGTATATTTGTTGGCAGTGTATTTTCAGATATTCAACAGTAACAAGGAGTAGTCATACTTCAGCATTTTCTCCCTGAAATAATATGTTTTTAAATAAAGTTTCGTACTTTGAACGTTTTGATTGTTGGGTTCATAGTAAAAAAAAAATGGCTGTTATTTATGCAGGTATTGAAGTCCTTGTCCATCAGCTGTAGTTTTGCTGGTGTGCGTTTCTTTCTTCGCAAACTGGGCTGGGGATTTTTTATGTATGGATGCCTTTGCCCTTGCTGAGCCGAAGGGTTCGATAGCTTTGTTAGCCTGCGCAGTGGAGGGTACTATCTATCATAGTCAAGATATGGATGTTTGCCACTATATAATTGCAAACCAGTGTCCTCTACTAGGACTATTGACAAAAATTCCTTTGAAGTCATTACGCGGCCGTGGCTTATAAATACAGGCAGCCATGCAAGGGCACTTACCCTCCTCTCAGTCTCCAACACACTCACACAACATGCTCAGTGAACGCAAACTGAACAACAAAAGGCCTGTAAAATTTCCCATCAATACTATAAAGCGTTTATTCGCTTGTCACTCTTCAGTTCTTTAAGGTCGTAACATTAATACCATCTATTTGAAGCGTTCATAATTAAGGTGCTCACAAACACACAGTGGCATATGTGGTATTATGAGGCACTTTCAAGGTCTATTTTATTGAGATAATAATTCTCACATATTGTACAGGTTCTTTAATAGTGCATCTACATGTCTCAAAAATAGATGTAATTGTATGCATTACTACACTGTACATATCAGAACTAAGCATATCCGAAGGGTACCTAATCTTACACGCTGTTATGAACTTTGCTAAACTGTAGCTAATTAATGCAACATGGAAAGTATTAATGTACATTGTATAGATTGAATGAATAAGGGTGGGATTTAGTATGCATTGCTTCTTCCAACTCCTTTTCGGGTGTGTTTTTTCCCCTTATTGGTCCAGATTTTTGTTGACTTAGTTGACTAAAAGGTTATAAATGGTTAATTTTGTCTTGAACAACACCTGCAATAAGGCAATCAATCAACCAATGAATCAATCAATTAATAATGAAAGTGTATATTAAGTGTAACCTTATGTTGTGTTTATTTACTCTCTCTCTGAGGATAAGTGCTTAATCTAACCTACTGTGCTTTGTTCATCTGTACCCACATAAAGTAACAAAGAGAATTGAAACAAAGTCTAACCGTCTGTTGTGTTTTCTCTCTGTCTCTCTCTCTCTCTCCCTCTCTGTGTTCCAGCGTACGGGCCAGAGGATGAATTCAAGGCAGGCAACCCTGACGAGGAGGAGCACCTGCAGGACGACGGCCTGTCCCTGGACGGCCAGGACACCGACTACCCCTACACGGAGGAGGAGGACGGCCACCATGCCGACCACGACCTCAACCACGACCACGACCACGACCACGACCACGACCAGCTGAGCTACCAGAACTCCCCGCTCAGCAACGGCACCAACCCGGACCCGGGCTACGGCTCGCCCCTCAGCGACGGCAGCGAGCAGCTCCTGGCCGACTTCCGGAGCACGTCCTCCAAAGATGGCGGACAGGACAAAGATGGCGGCGTGGAGGACATGGAGGGCATGGAGGCGTCGGCTGCGGCCGGGGTGGCGGCCGTGGGGGCGGGGATGTCACTGCAGGACAGCCTGGCCCAGATGAAGGCCATCTACGCCAACCTGATCTCCGACGCGTCCTGGTCCAGCATCAGCCAGGACATCATGAAGAACATGCAGATGGCGGTGGCCGCTGGCGAGAACTGTACCAGCGGCGGCAGCGGTAGCAGCAGCAACAGCGTGGCCAGCAGCATCAAGGAGAGCACCAGTGCTGCTGCTGCTGTCGCCAGTGCTGTTGGCAAAAGCAGTGCCAGCACCAGCAGCTCAAGTAGCACACCCTCTAATACCACCCCCACCACAACTGCCACCACCGCCGCTGCTGCTGCTGCCGCTTCTGCCGCCGCCGCTGCTGCTGCCGCTACGAGTGTCAGCCCCACGCCAAACAACATTAGTGGTAATGTTACAGCTAATGCCTCTGGTGCGGGTGGTGGCATTGCATATGACTGGCACCAAGCTGCGCTGGCTAAGACACTTCAGCACACGCCCTATCACCTGCTGCCTGAGCCCAGCCTGTTTAGCACAGTGCAGCTGTACCGGCAGAATAACAAACTATTCGGGCCAGTGTTCACCGGCGCCAGCAAGTTCAGGTGCAAGGACTGCAGCGGGGCTTACGACACGCTAGTGGGCCTCACCGTGCACATGAACGAGACGGGGCACTACCGCGACAACAACAAAGACAAAGAGGAAGACCACGGGAAGAAGTGGTCCAAGCCGAGGAAAAGGTCTCTCATGGAGATGGAGGGCAAGGAGGACGCCCAGAAGGTTCTGAAGTGCATGTACTGCGGCCACTCCTTTGAGTCCCTGCAGGACCTGAGCGTCCACATGATCAAAACGAAACACTACCAGAAAGTGCCTCTCAAAGAGCCCATGCCTGCTCTGGCGACAAAGCTGTTACCCCCTACCAAAAAGCGAGTGTTTCAGGACCTGGTAGTGTCGCCCTGCTCGCCCGAGCCTGTCCCTACGGGCACACCAGGCATCCCGCTGGCAGAGAGCTCCAAAGACCAGAAAATCGCTAACCCATACGTCACTCCAAACAACCGCTACGGCTACCAGAATGGCGCCAGTTACACCTGGCAGTTTGAGGCCCGAAAAGCCCAAATTCTGAAATGCATGGAGTGTGGCAGTTCCCATGATACACTACAGCAGCTGACAGCCCACATGATGGTGACTGGCCACTTTCTAAAGGTCACCAACACGGCCTCGAAAAAGGGGAAGCAGCTTGTTTTTGATCCTGTTATCGAGGAGAAAATTCAATCCATACCCCTGCCGCCAACCACCACTCGCCTGCCAGCCCCCACTCTCAAGTCACGACCCGATTCGCCGCCCAAGCAGCCACCTCACACCCCCAAGACTGAGGAGAGGAAGGAGAAGCTGGAGGAGATGACTGACATGACAAATGAAGTAGAGAAAAAACCTGTGACTGAGAAAAAGATCAAAGAGGAGAAAGAAGACGACCCGACAGACAGACCAGAAAAGACTGTAAAGACGGGCAGTTTTAAATATCTCCGAGAGGAAGACCTTGAAGACTCTCCCAGAGAGGGCTTAGATATCCTCAAATCTCTCGAGAATACAGTGTCCTGCGCCATCAATAAGGCCCAGACAGGCACACCCACGTGGGGAGGGTACCCAAGTATCCATGCTGCCTACCAGTTGCAAGGCACAATGAAGCCATCGCTGTCGGCTGTGCAGAGCGTGCAAATGAAGCCCACCTTCAGTGCCACTAGCCTGAAGTCCCTTGCATCAGACATGAATAACCCCATACACTCTCCCTGCAGCCCGTCTCCTCCTCTCAACCACAAGAGCAATGTGTTGGCCATGGAAGAACTGGTTGAGAAAGTCACAGGCAAAATACCTCCCAAGAAGGAGAGAGAGACTAAGCCGTCTGACACCAAATCAAACGCAAGCTCGGCAAAGCCATCACCTGTGGCCGTGCCGACTGACAAGAAACCGGCGATTCCTTCTGAGGATTTCGTCAAACCACTAAAAAACGGCACATTGGACAAGCCGAAGCGGGAACAACCAACACCACCACCACTGCCACCACCAAGTCGCGGGGATGAGGGTCGCAAGGAAACACACGCCAGTAGTGTCATCAAGAATGGTGCGGAGGCCGCCAAGCCACCAATTAAAAATGGCTGCAGTGGTATGGGAATAATCACGGACCAGTCGCCTGAACAGCCCTTCATCAACCCCCTTAGCGCACTGCAGTCCATAATGAACAGTCACTTAGGCAAGGCGTCCAAAGTGGTCAGTCCCTTACTGGACCCCCTGGCCATGTTGTATAAGATTAGTAACAACATGATGGACAGCCCCATTTACAGCAACAACAACAGCAGCAACCCCACACAGCCTGAACAACAGAGGGATCTCAACAGCAGCAGCCAGTTTTCAGACTGTGATGATCAGCCCATGGACTTGACCAAGTCCAAAAGCAGCAACGGTCATAACAGCAACGGCACTCCCACGGTGATAACCAACAGTAACACCAACAATAACAATAACAACAACAATTGTAAGTTCAACAACAACAACAACAGTATCAGCATGAAAACCAACAGCCAGCCCATGATCGCTGACCTCATCAGCGAGGTGTCCTCGCCGCTGCGGGAAAATGCCCTCATGGATATCTCCGACATGGTGAAGAACCTCTCGGGCCACATCACGCCAAAGTCCTCCTCCACGCCGTCCTCCATCTCGGAGAAGTCGGACGTGGATGTGAGCGCCTTCGAGGACACCCTCGAGGAGCTCACCCCGATCCAGAGGAGAAAAGGCAGGCAGTCCAACTGGAACCCCCAGCACCTGCTCATACTCCAGGCCCAGTTCGCCTCCAGCCTCCGCGAGACGCCGGAGGGCAAGTTCGTCATCACGGACCTGGGACCTCAGGAGAGGGTCCACATCTGTAAATTCACCGGCCTCTCCATGACCACGATTTCCCACTGGCTGGCCAACGTGAAGTACCAGCTGAGGCGATCAGGCGGCACCAAGTTCCTGAAGAACATTGACTCGGGTCAGCCCTTGTTCCTGTGCAGTGACTGTGCTTCGCAGTTCAGAACTCCTTCCTCCTACATTAGCCACCTGGAGTCCCATTTAGGCTTCAGCTTGAAGGACCTATCCAAACTGTCTTTGGACATTATGAGAGAGGAGCAGGCAGTCGCAAAGATCATCACAGACAAGACTTTTGGTGCCCTCGGTTTATCCGAGGAGGACGCCAATGGCATATATCAGTGCAAACTGTGCAATCGGACCTTTGTCAGCAAGCACGCAGTCAAACTGCACCTGAGTAAATCGCATGGCAAATCACCAGAGGATCATCTTATCTTTGTCACAGAATTAGAGAAGTTAGAGAAAGCTTAAACAACATCAGCAGAAGGACTAACCGACCACAAAGTATCATTGCACTAAAGAATAATGAAGCACTGCGACTGAAAAACTTAAGATTTTGAATGAAGTCAGGCTTGTATTCGGAGACTTCCTGACTGGACCTCTCTATTTTTCTTTATTTCATTGTTTTTTCTATTCTATTTAAATAGTGTCTCAATGACATGCATGATGTTTTATGTCCTCTGTGAATACCAGTTTATGCTTTTAATTTCACCTCCTTGTCCTGTGCAGAACTTGGAGAAAATGTGTTTCAGCCCATAAGAATTTGGGAGGGGGGTTGGGGAATGTTCAAGGAACTTTTGAATGTGTAATTCGCTTACACTCAAATCATTTGGATCTAAGCCAGAAACCCTTGAATGAAAAAGAATCGCAGCACTCTGTGGAAGAATGTCTGATTGTTTGTGAAGAAATGTGACGATATGGTGAAATCAGTTAGTGATATTATATTGTTATTGTGTGATGGATGAAGTTACCTATTGGCTTAAGAATACCTGACACAACATACGTATATGCATACATTCTTAAGGGGCAAACGTGTCAAAACATTACATGGTTATCTGTAATTTGACATGCTGCTTTTTGTCAACAATAGTGAATTCATTTTTTTAAAAATCTGTTTT
The DNA here is from genome assembly GCF_034702125.1 of Engraulis encrasicolus. Lineage (NCBI taxonomy): Eukaryota > Metazoa > Chordata > Actinopteri > Clupeiformes > Engraulidae > Engraulis > Engraulis encrasicolus. The sequence continues at coordinate 14,598,054 of NC_085876.1, read as the reverse complement.
TACTATCGTTGTTAAATATCATTTTGTAGTAATTTGAAGTACATGGTACAAGTTCTATTCCTCATGCTGTATGCTCTTACTCTGAATCTCAGCAGTCATCTATACTTCAGAACAGAACCGAAATTGTACATTTCCACCATCATATCTTAACATTTACAAACATGGGGAGCTCCATATAATTTGTATGGTGTGAATTATTTTATAATGTCAATTTATATTGAAATAAAAATGAGATGAAATATGTACATAGATATATACAGTATATACAGAACCACATTTGTTTGTATTCCCTTGAAGTACAAAGTTCATCATCTGACTATGGTTTTGAAACATGAATTCTTCCGCTCAGTAAGTGCATCGTTTTTTTGATGCGTCATTTAAAGAAGTTTAAAGAAGGTGAAGAAAAAAAACTGAGAAAAGCAATGCACATTAGAACACAATGTTTTGTCATTAAATCATGAAAGATCTTATGAATTGAAAAAAAGAAGCTTTGTTTGTCTTTTCAACTGTAAAATAAAACATATTGCAGGTCACAAGTCACTTGGATGTCTTCATTTTTCTCTGGTGTGTGTGTGTGGGGGGGGGGGGGTGTTTCGGTAAACGGTGTGCCCTTTCCTAAATGTAAAGTAAGTTTAGGAGACAGGGAGCTGAACTCGCTTAATATGAGTGCAAGAATTACCACACTTCATATTGTAGATTTTTAATTGGTATAAGTTGAGAATATGTTGTGTGAATGATTTTCCAACCATGTTTAAAACAATCTAGCCATTGAGGGGGAATGAGAGTTTGAGAAAAAAAGCTGACAACACAGTACATGTAATGGTGTCAGGGTAGGAAGCAGGGCATTTGCACCTGGGCCCAGGGCCCTCCTGTATTGGTGGTGGGGGCTTAATATGTCCTTGGCAGGCTGTATGGGGGGGGGCTATCAGTGAGTGGGGCCTCGTGTACCATAGTTCTGCCACTGTGGCTTGCCGGGGCCAGCACAACAAATGTTAACAGGCAGTGAGTGCAACAGCTAGTTTCGACAACAGTTTTATCTCGCCTTCCCAATCACAACATGAACTTTTACAGCTGGCACTGACAGCGACGGAAGTGTGAAAACTGAAAATATTAAACAGCCAGATGGCCGTGGCCATGTCAACAACACAAAACATCTATCTGATTTCAGCGCAACCAAGCGCACTGAGTGACAAAAACTCTCAACGTCTGTTCGACTTGCAAAGTTCTAGGTGGGTGTGGTGAGGTCTGTGTGTACACCAAGCAGACACATACACCAACAGTATTAAGTCCCTTTGGTGTCAATAACAGTACAGTAATAGTGTGAGTATTACAGAAATCTCTGCCATGTGAAAACACATGTCATTTTAAAACATCTACAGCTAAATGGCAGTGTTAATCATTGATTTACATAATGAATTAATTGATAACACACTGAATTACAAAATGGAACATGGAGCTTGATGTGTCCCATGATTGCTTTACGGATATTCAGAGAGTGTCTTGGGGAATGGCTCATAGATTTCCTTTACCTCTGCTGAGGGAGGTAGTAATTGGCGTTAGTGCCTTTGAGCTCATTCCCCATAAGTGGGTTCAGCGCACAATAGGGAGGGCAGAATACAATAGCAGGGGTCGCAATCCTTTGTTGTCCACAGGCTTACCAGTCAGTGGGGTGTTGTGGCTTGTATTTGTAATCTGGAGGTGAACATTTAGGACAATTCTACCCAAGGGACTCAGCACTGACTTTTAAGGCCTGCATTTCAAACTGCGTTTCCACTTTTATTTTTTTAGATGAGTACCAGCATTTAGTCTTCACACTTAAAATATGGAATGCGGCTAATTCAAATGTCTTTTCCAGAGATGTTGACATTTTCTCTCGTACCACCCCTAATGTGGCAACTGGACGAAATTTGGAGGCCATCCAAAGTTCATGGCAAACCTGTGCCAACTACTGTTGTATTTGCCTGTTGCATGAGCAAGGTTATGAGCTAACCAATTTGTAGTTTGGGCTGTCCAGACACATTTTCAGAAGAGGAAGAATATCGTACAATTTCACTTTCCATTTGCGTCTCTAAAAATACTGAACCCGCTGTTTTGAACTGAATTAAATTGTACTCTTACATATGCTCAAACATTTCCAATGCTGTCCTTCTTTTTCATTTACTTTAAACCACCGCTTAAATCCTTGTACACCAGCAAAATTGAAATAACTGTTCAGTTTTTGTGCAGTGCTGTTAACTCCAATGCAGGTCAATAAGTAAACTCGACATCCAATATTGGCATAGACATAGCTCAAGTCCCATATCCTTTCCATAAAAGAATTTTAACGCATGACTGTCTCAAACGCCACGCGCTCAGAATTGATGGTTTACGTCAGGAAGCATTTAAGACATGAAAATCTGCACCAGGTTTCACAATGAAGTGAGCAGGCCCTGTAGGGTCCAATCCAATCCACCACAAAATGTGTACACGTGTATCGAGCAGTCCCCGAGAAAGTTACATGTCACTCCACATCAGCTTGCGTAAGCAGGAGAGCTGCTTTGGCTCCCGTCATCTCCTTGGCCTTTTGATATCATGTTGTTTAATTGGCAGACTGATGTGGACATGTATTGATTTATGTGTTCCATCAGCTGCATACGTTTTCCCTGCCTGGCTGACACTTTTATGCCTGACACAGAGCAGAATAGGACGAAGCAGTGGAACAGTGGATTGTTAATGTTCAAAGTCCAGGTTCATTTCTCAACTTTTTTCTGACTGCTGTCAAACGACATGACAGGAACGACGGGTAGAATTGAGCTGCTCTTGAAGATATTGAGGGAGGAAAACAAAAAAATCCTGTCAGAAGTGCATTGCTGCGAACCTGAATAAATTGTGTGCGTGTGTCTGTGTGTTTGATTGGCGTGCTGTCAACACAGCATGCTTTTTAGAAAAATAAATAGCAAAAAAAGGTTTTTAAAAAAGAGAAACTTTAGACAAGTATCTCAAGATGGACAGAAAGATCGTTCTGGGACGATTAGACACATCCCTCTGTAACTGACATCTGAGAGACTGCGGAAGTCGATGCCAGAAACGCTTGTCGGCCTGTCAGGAGTGAGCTGTGTTTGTTAAGATCGAAACGTCCCTGCTACTCGTCAGCCTGCCGCCGCTTGAAGAATGGAGACGTGACAAAGTCGTCTCTTTATAGAGTAATGATGGCTGACAACGCGGCTGTAATGGATGCGCTGTTTAATCTGAGGAGCCGGCCGCTCCGCCAAAGCTTTCTGATCGCCGCTGCTGCCGCTGCTACCGCCGCCGCCAGGAGACCTACAGGTGTGTACTGACAGCCTCCGCGCCAGCTCATCCGTCACAACATTCATTCGCACAGAGGGAGATGGAGAGAAAACGCCTCAGAAAATAGACTTTTCCAACCAACGCCGCCACCACCACCACCACAACACTGCTGCTGTTTGCCTGCCCATTTATTCATTTGGATCCCAGTCAAACAATTTTGGGATGTGTTTGCCTGAGGGTTGCTTGCTTCAGATGTGTAAACTGAAACTGTTTAGGATTTTTTGCGCTTTTGGATGAACTGGTTACTAGTGTCTCATTTGTTTCACATTGGCATTGGAACAACATTTTTTTTCCACTTTTAGTGAAAATCTAAATGGGCTGACCTTTCAATGCCTGTCAGTGACCCCTGACAGAATGTATATGAGAAGTCAACATCACTGATACCCACTGATACTCTTCTGTGATCACACTGCCGCAAACCATTTCCTCGTCTCCATTTGTCAATAGTTCATCCTAAGCAATCCTACAACAATTAAGAATTGACATGGCCAATGATCACATACGACTATGTAACATATCTGTGCCTCTCCTCTTGCAGCGTTTCTCCCCTGTGCTTCAATGTTTTATGTATGTGCTCATCTGCTGCTTCCACATTTGACAGCTTTTTGAACGGGAGGGGAGATTTGGCCAACTTGTAATTGCAGCGGGGAAACAGAGACTGGCAAGCAACTGCGCAGGGATTCCTCAGCAATCTCATTTTTAAATTGCCAATAAAAAAAGATAAATGTTTCCCCGTACATTAAAAATGACAGTTATAGCTCCTCGCATGATTTGTATGAAAGCACTAGAGAAAGTCAATTGCTTTAGTTCTTGAAGGGTTGGAGGTAGAGATGCTATTAAAGCCCTCTTTGTGGAGCGGGGAGAAAAAAATCGGTGCCACGTCTTTGAGGTCACATCGGAATATTTGTACTATACGTCTCACATAGGTCTGACACTGGCCAGCAGTAAGGGCCCTTGCAAAAGGGGACACATTATAAACTTCTAACTTTACTTGGACGTGGGTTGAATCAGAGGTGGAGATCAAAGCTTCAGGAAGAAAGTACAGTACAGCTGCCATGTCATGACTATGCCTATGCACTTAACATGAGTGCAGAGCCATTTTTTTTACCAATAGCCAGACTAGGCAATTGCCCAGGGCCCCAACGAATACGGTATGAGGGCCCCAACAGTCAGTCTTTTGCCATGAATTGTTGCACATCTCATTCTCACAGTGTGTCACTGTTTAAGTCTCTGCGTGATTCACATGCACTGTCGCCCTAATATGGCACAACCCGTATTCCCTGAAAATGGTAATGTCCAAGTATGGCAATGGGAGCTAGGCCTAAGTCTCCACCTCTCCACCCCATACTTGAGGTGCATGTTGTAGTATATTACCTAGTCTTGCACAAAAACTACAATGTTTCTTGCCTGCCGAAAATGTTTGTAATTCACTGCTGTCATATGTGAAATCCAGAGCACATCTCAAACAGAATCAGGATTTAGCTTGACTCGCTCCATTCACTCCCATTCAAAGCCCTTGGAACAGTATTTAAATACTTCATCATTGCCCATGTACAACGTTGTCTACCATGGAAGCCTTTCCCCCTCTAAGTTCTTTGCTCCTGACAATGGTATAAAGCTCTTTAGTTTCGAGGTCAAAACCCCAGTTTGGGGCCCTACCATGGCTCTAGCGGTAGGGCACTGGGCTGCTACGTTGGCGCTTTTCCATTCCGGTCCGGATACTTTGCCCAACCTTCCCCATCTCTCTCTCTCCTCACTCGTATCCTGTCCAATCTTTAACAGTCTTATCATAAATAAACTAATAAAAGACCAAAAATATAAAAAAGAACCCCAGTTTGGTATCCATGTTGTAAACCTGGTTGAATCCAGGCTGGGTAACTCTACTCCCCTCCACTACAGTCTAGGATTTCACCTTAATCATGAGTTGTGAAAATCTGGAATGATCTGGGATATTGTATGTATCTGCACTTTTACTCCCTGAAGTCAAAACAGTTGGACCACATCAACACTTGTGCCCGGGGCCGCTGACAGCTTTTGCCAGGCCCAGGACAAATTCATCTGAATGGGCCCCCCATCCAATGTATTCAATGTAATGAGAACCCAATTCTGAGCCGCACCTCTCCCTGGGCCCTGCAGAGCTGACCCCTTTGCCCCCCCTGTCTGCTTCAATGCTCGTGCCCAACAGCAACGATTAAGGATCTGTCATTCCAAACCCTTTGAAAAGTGCTCTGCCTATGACTTTCCAGTAAATGGATTGATGTCGCTTCGAACCAAAAAAAAAATCCTTTAAGTTTGTTAATTCAGAGGAGCACCTGAGGTCACAATCCTCAATGGCCACTGTAGACCTTGAGTGTCCTCCCTCATCACTCGCTATGACACCTCCACCCAGAGAAGTCGACTGGGGGGAGGCAAAGGGGTCCATTGTCCTGGGCCCAGGGAGAGAGTGGGCCCCAAAATTGAGTTTTCATTTCATCATATGTATTCGATGGGATGGGGCCCTTTCAGATGACTTTGTCCCAGCCCCAGCCAAAGCCGTCAGCGGCCCTTCCTCCACCCGCCACACCGTTATGCATTGACAACAAGGTACATCTGGAGCCGGTTGTGAGAGGGAAGACAAAGTTGCTGCTTGCTTAGCTTACCCCCTTCCTCAGACCCAGGTCCCGGGCGATAATGTATTCAATACGTCCGCTCGCTATGGCTGTCGTCCCAACAACCCTCATCCATCAGCGTGTCTATGCATTATGCAGATCGCAGAAGAGGGTGTGTGGGGGGGTCATATTGGCAAGTATGTGTTAGGGGAGGGGGGTGCCGTAAAGGATGCGCGGAGGCCACTAATCCTTATCTTAGCTGTAATAACAAGATTAAAAGGGGTAAGGGGTTTATTTAGACAGGAGGGGAAGGTATGACTCCCCTGGCCTCATGCATGTAGTTTTGACAGGGGCCAGGGCAGGCAAATGAGACCCCCACCACTGTGGCGAACTAAGATGGGTCCATTGATTACCATAAACATGCCACCGCTGAAACAGAGGGCCCACCTACAGTACCTGGCCCCTGGATGAGGACCCAAAACCATGCCAAGGCTGCTGCTTAAAGATTTTACTGACGTACGTACATAGCTGCTTCATTTTTAGGCATGGGTTATACGGTACAATACAGGTAAGGATGTTGAGTGGGCATTATGGCAGGGCTTATATTCTGTACTGCATTGATTGATTGATTGATTGATTGATTGATTGATTGATTGAGTCATTCATTCATTCACTCATTCATTCATTCCAATTCATCAACAGAGCCTATGACAGCTTATAGTAGGCCTAATTATTCAAAATGATGTTGCATCACGCTGTAAGTCCCACCTCCATAACAAATTACATGACAGCAAAACTCAGCAACTCTTTTCACTTTTCGTGAGACCCGAGATGCAAGAAGTCCTCTGAAGGTCTCAACAGAGATTCCTACGACACTCCTGCTGCGCGTACAGTAGGTCTGTCTGAGATGTAAACGTACGTATAACTGTAGCGTGCTGTGCTCAGCCTGCGAATGGGCTTTTGGCAGTAAGCAGTGATGGAGGCCCTTGCATTAGCATAGGGTTTATAGAACATGATGGAGGGGATTATGGTGCTGTACAGTTTCTGGTGCCACTCCGCTTGTTGCTTGGATACCAAATAGTAAATAAAGAGGCTGTGAGACTTAGCCAAAAGCCACGTTGAATACATACACGGGGCTTTTAGCAAGGGCAGGCCTTCATTCTCCTCCCTCATTAATGTTGTCCCAGAGGCGGCAGTCTTTAGCACACATGCATATGAAAGAAGTCAAATTACAACACCAAATTGCTAATCATACTCTCTCGCAATTGGATTATTCTGACTATGACTGATCTGTAATCATTCCTCCGCACTCGTCTGCTCGTAGAATTTATTTGAGGAAAGATTTTCCTCAAAGCAGCACACACCATGTTTTGGATTCCTTCTCAGGGAATCCCAGATGGTTGAAGACTTTACAGATCAGTTTTTTTTGTTTGCCGTTTCTCGCATGTTTTGTTTACCATGCAGATTCAATTAGAGGCGTTCAGGATTGTTAGTTTGCTTCAACCATGGAGGATTTCATAGGGTTTTAATACGTTTTTCTAGTGTGAGGATTTAATAGGGTTTTCTAGTGTGTTACTCAAATTATGATCAAGCCGCCATGAAAGAAATTGAGAGAAATTAGATAGTGCTTAGATCTGACGATCACAAACATCATCAGCTAATTTAACACTTAAACTACAGTTATATTTACACTTGGTTACAGTTCACTCTCGCAATGCATATGTAGTGCATGGGGAGGAGATGACACAGTCACTGTGGGCCTAGGTGACAGCTAACTTTTAGCTCAGCTGTTTTAAATCTATTAATTCTAATGGTTTTATTCAGATTGATGCATCTGTTAAGGGTTAAGTCGGCACCACAGCGACTGAGGGAAGGACTGTCTCGCGATGCACACTGCACAGGCCTCTCTCTTGCCCCCCAGGCTTCTTAAAAGCAGCTCCAGACGCGGCGAGATGCGAAGTTTACTGGAGCTTGTCAAACGACGCCGGCATCAACAGCAACAAAAATGCCATCCCCATAAACAAAACGTCAGTCTCTTTTAGTGCCTCGGCTCAAGCACACGCAAGCACATTACACCTCCGAGCATTGCATTAATAGCGAAGCAAACAATCCACTTAATGCCTAAACTGAGTGGGGGTGGGGCTGCAAATGGGTGGTGGTGTGAGTCTAGAGAGGCAGAGGGGGCGGGGATGGGAGTCATTTTTACGAGCTGGAGGGTGGGGATGGGGGGAGGAGGGAGGATGGAGGATGGGGGGGGGTCTGACGAGTCCGTGTCCAGGTCCGATGCTTCTCTTGGCGTCGTCCACGACGTCTGGCCAGCGTGATTTAAGCAGAACGGACTGCCAGTCGGCTGTCACGCGCTGGGAGTCGTCTCTCCGTCAGCTGCCAAGCAGAGGGCTGAAGTTCAACGCGGCAATAAAGTTAAATGCACTGGTGTTGCGACGGCTCATGAATATGAATGGCCATATAAATAGACAGAAGTCTAGCGAGATGGGTGGGGACTCGGAGAGGTTGGGGTGGGGGGGTTGGAGATGGCGGCATCAGGATATGCCAGCCACTCGTTATAGCCTACAGTGCTTCATCGCAACTAAGACGAAGCTCTCGGCAACGGCGCAACCTGTCCTAGTTCCGGACGAATATAGAACTACCTCATCAGAAGACTGAGATGAGCGGAGGAGTCAATCAGAGGTGTAAGCTGGTGAACCTGGGGATGGACTTGACATGTTTGTATTATGCATGTACTGTAATTGGGGGGAGGGGGGGTTCCGCATAGGCCTACCGTATAGGTGATTAGCTTGTTTAAAACTTTTGCTAGGCGGCCTATACCAATGATCAGTCAGGTGTGTCTTCAAGGTCAACTGAGCATGTCCAACTTCTACATGCTTAGTCATATGAAAAAGGAAAAACGAAAGTCAAACTTCATGAATTCCTCAACATGATCCATCGTCTCTCTCTTCCTCTTTCTCTTTCTCTTTCTCTCTCTGTCTCTCTCTCTCTCTCTCTCTCTCTCTCTGTCTCTCTCTCTCTCTCTCTCTCTCTCTCTCTCTGATCTGATTGGACAGCTGCACTAACCGGGCGTGTCCAAACGCATATATGTATCAATCGTCTTGTGCTGTTCCTGCCACATGATGCCAAAAAGCAGGTAAGTGGTACTTCAGTCACCAACTGTTAGCGACTGATGCGAACTGACGTGCTGTCACAACGGAGCGGCATTAAATGTCAGAGAGCCCTTCACAACGCTGCCCCTCCTCCTCTTCTTCCTCTTTCTCCTCTCTTCCTCCTCCTGCAGCCGCAGTCAGGCCCACCGACAGGGGGGGACAAACGGGTCTTGCGTCCCAGGCTCAGGAATGAGGGGGTGCCCAGAGAATTCGGTCCTCATGAAGTAAGATTCATTGTTCTTTTTTTTCCAAAATAAGTTGGTTTGAGGGAGGAAGAATGCACCATATTTGCATGAAATAATTGATTTCTAGATCATTTGCCTTTCTTGTCCTTAAAAAGGGATGGGGGAAGGGGGGCCCATTCACAGACTTTTGTCCCGGGCCCAGCCAAAGGCTGTCAACGGCCCAGGCCGCAGTAGCACCAGCTGCCACGAGAAGCTTCCGGCACGTCACTCAGATTTGGAATCTCCAGCAGAGTTCAGTCTGACTCTCTCTCTCCCGAAAAACGTCTGACTCTCTGTTTCTCTCGTCTGCGTTTAGCCCCGCAGGCTTTCCCGCACTGTAGATTGATATCCGTGGCACGCTCTTCCTCTTTCTTCAAGTTCAAGTGCGAGCGCCTGAGTGAGAGTTCGACTTTTTGGAGTTTCTGGGTTTCTTGTCTTGCCGCCCATCCTCCTGCAAGCCAGAAAACGTCTGCCTCCAGTCCCTTCCCACTCCCCACATCGGCCGATGGATAGTTAATCCCTGGCGGTGGGCCTTTTTTGTCTGCGAGGGGTGTTTTGTTGTTTTTGTTGTGTTTTTTTGTTCGTGCACAGAGGCTCTCGACTGAGCCCACCCCAGGATGCTGTTGATTGAGCTGACAGTGAAGAGGAGAGGCAGAGAGAGAGAGAGAGAGACAGAGAGGGAGGTGGAGAAAGAGGGAGAGACAGAAAAAGAGAGAGACACCGAGGGGTCTGAGGGAGAAAGACAGACAGATAGGGAGAGAGAAAGAGGAGAGACAGACAGACAGAGAGATGAAGAGGGACAGAGCAAGAGTTGGGGTGATTGAGGGTGGGGGGTAAGTGAGGAGGATGATGATAGGGATGTGTGTGGAGTGTGGGATGGGAGGTGGGCGATGTGAGGGGGGGTGTGGGTGCAGCAGTGGGGTGGGTGGGTTGTGCTGTAGCAACATGCCAGCGATGCCTGGTGGCTGCCAGTCTGTTGCCATTGTGTTTTGACAATCATAGGCT
>NC_085876.1:14582752-14585252 GCF_034702125.1 Engraulis encrasicolus | reverse complement strand
GTTTGTTTACATTTTTAAAAAATGAAACATAGGCCAACTCCAAATATTTTCCCAAAAGGTACTGCTGTTTGCTAGTTGTCTGCTGATGTTTTATAACCTTTTGGATGTTTTTGGGAATTAATAAAAATGTTTTTTTGAAATGTAAACAAAGAGCTGCCCCCATTACAATGACCAGGATCTCGGAAACGGCTGAAGAAGAAGAAAAAAAAAATCTCAGGCACTGACAAGTCCAGGGTAGTGTGAGCATTACAACTGCATGTTGAAATTGACCAAACTGTCCCTTTAACTACTGTTAAAATAAGGCTTGACTAAGGCTTAACTTTACTTAGCGAACAGTTACATCAGCACACACAAACCATTTACTAACGGTAGTAGTTAATGATTAAGAAATGAGAAATAATACTTACATAATGACTAACTTGTAATTCACTAAGGGTTAACTAATGTTAAAATAAGGCTTAACTAAGGCTTAACTTGTGCTTAAAAAGGGGTACTTATTATAAAGTGTTACCGAAAGCAAACTTGAGAGTTTGACTGAAATGTTTGAAGCATTCTAAATGTACAGTATGCAGTACAGCACACAGTATTTGACCTCGGTATTTGAAAATGTCTGGTTACGGCCCTGCCTCCATCCCATCATTTCTCTTTGTGTCCATCTGTTACATGCGGAGAGCAAATCCACCAACGCGCTTTGGCTCCACATCTAAGGGGATGCACGCAACTCGCTGGCTCTGGCTCCGAGTCTTTGAACAACATAAAAACGCGCGCCATCTGATCATTTAGTCTCTGCCATCGCCACGCACGTACGGTACGGTACTGTAGCGCGAAAAAACAAGACGCTTGGCTGTGTCGTGTCGTGTCGTGTCGTGTCGCTCGCTTGTGCTGTGAAAATAACAGAGCACTTCACAAGTCTGTTGGTTCAGGTGTCGGCCTGTAAATAATTTGCCAGCTGATGAGTAATAAATGCTAACAGTGTGTCAGCTTTACTGGTGCTCTCGCAGTCACAAACACTCGTAGCCATGTAGTCATACTCCTACGGCGTTATAGAAAAGGGAGGCAGCTTTACGAGGCTGGCTGGCACTCTGTGGGGGGAGTGTTGTTGCCACTTCATAGCACCCACACTGACCACCCTCCAAGCCAGAGTGACTGAGTGTGAAAGAGGCTGATACTCTACTCGGGAGAAGGATGAATGGGAAAGGAGAGAGATAAATAGATAGAAAGATTGAGTGAGAGAGAGAGAGAGAGAGAGAGGGAGAGAGAGGGAGAGAGAGAGAGAGAAAGAGAGAGAGAGGGAGAGGGAGATAGTAAAGAAAGGACAAGAGAGGAGAGAGTGAGGATAGAAGGAGAGATGGAGATGTGGTGGAAGAGGGAGAGAGAGAGGAGGAGATGGAATGAAAGGGAAAAACTGCAAGAGAAAGGAGTAAACTGGAAAGACAGAAAGATGGATAGAAAAGGAGAGAGACCGAACCTGAATAAGAGAAGGAGTGAAGGAAAGGAGAAGAGAGGAAAGAAATGAGCGACTGAGTGTGAAAAACATAGGAGGCGAAAAAAAGACTGAATCTGAAAGAGATAGACAAGGAGAGAGAAAGTGAGAGGAATAGGGAGATAGAGAAAAGGGAGAGGAGAAAGAGAAAATGAGGGAGAGAGGAATTGTGTGTGAGAGAGAGAGAGGGAGAGAGAGAGAGGGAGGAGAAAAAAACGAAAGAAGTATTGAAAGACAGAGTGTGGCTTTTTCGTCTCTCCGGGAGGGGTTAAGCCGTCCACCCACGGAGCCTGCAGGCATGCGGGGAAGCTTTTTGATCTGCGTGATGGAGAAGCGCTCAGTAGCACTGGTGTAGCACGGATCAGTAACCAGGGAGAGAGAGAACGAGGGAGCCGGGCCCCGACTTACTGGGCTACAGCTTGCCATCTTGTCCATCTTCTGATGTTTCAGCTGGGCTCGTCTGTCAAAGCTGTCTCTCTCTCTGTCTGTCTGTCAGTCAGTCAGGCAGGCAGCCTGGCTGCCTGGATCAGGCGCACCCACACACACCACACCACACTTTCTTGCTCTTTCACTCTATTTTGAATCCAATTCTTTCTTTCTTTCTTTCTTTCTTTCTTTCTTTCTTTCTTTCTTTCTTTCTTTCTTTCTTTCTTTCTTTCTTTCTTTCTTCCGTCCTTTCTTTCTTTCTTTCTTTCTCTATTTCTTCCTTTGATTCCTTCTTTCTTTTCTTCATGCACACTTTCTTGCTGCTCCTTGTTCATTGCCTTTTTCATATTCATCATTGTCTTTTACACATATGCGTGTGCGCACGAACACACTCTCGCTCTCTATCTCTCTCTCACACACACACACACACACACACACACACACACACACACACACACACACACACACACACACACACACACACACACACACACACACACACACACACACACACACACACACACACACACACACACACACACACACACACACACAGTACACATCATTTCCCACTGCACAGGCCTCTCCTTA
>NC_085876.1:14567752-14577752 GCF_034702125.1 Engraulis encrasicolus | reverse complement strand
TAAATCCCCTGTCACGTTGATAATCAGGGCTTTAATGCTGTTTTCTGTACAGACAGCCTGATTGCGAGGGTGTGTGTGTGTGTGTGTGTGTGTGGTATCCTCTTAGGTATATGGAGTGATAGGCCTTAACATGTAGGTGGTGAGAGTCAGTGTGTAGTACTGTATCTCATGCGGATTTTCGTGACTGTGAAGAGAGGTGAGCTCTTCAAGGAGGCCCAAGTGAAAGTGATCTGCTTGAATACTGAAAGAGAAAAAGAAATAAGATTGGCCTGGTTTGGCCTGGTGTTGCAATGATCCCATCAGTGTGTTTGTCTGCCCGAACATCTATTTGTCACATGATGAAAGTTGCAGCATTGGTCCAATTGGGGCCAGGTTTCCTTTTTTTTGTCTTTTTCGACTTTATTTGATAGGACCGTGTGAGAGGTGGACAGGAAGTGAATTGAGAGAGAGACGGGGAGGGATCAGCAAAGGAACCAGGCCGGGAATCAAACCCGGGTCAGCCGCATGGCAGCCGAGTGCCCAACCGGTTGGCCACAGCAGGGCTTGGGGCCAGGTTTCCATCTGCTTTGTAGAGCAGAACTACTTACATGTAATATAATATGTTAAGATAGTATATCATAGTCTATCATCAGCACTAGCACTCTGGGAGTTTCCTCACACAATAAATCTTTTTATTTTGGAACTGTATTTTTTGTGGATTTGGAGCACAGATTAGCAAAAACACAATATTTTTTCCACAGATTGAGTCAATTGGTCAAATGAGAATAAAATGAATGTGTGAACATGCCTGTATGTGTCTGTGTGCGTGCAGGCAAGTTCGAACCCCGGTGTGCATGGGCGCCGCCAGGGGGGGAAAGGTGGTACTGATTTTAACGGCCCAGACCAACGCGGCACAGCCCAAACGGCCCGCGGATGACAATTAGAAAAAAAAATATTAATTCTCTTTTTTTTTCAGAAATGTCTACTTACAAAGAAACTGTAATTGGATAAACATATTAAACCCACAACTGTCGATTTTCATAACGTTTTCGTCAGTTCTTTATTATATTGTCATTTACCCTTCCCCCTGAGCTCTTGCGAAATGGTGCGGTCCAATCTGGCAAAGCGCGAGGCGTTGAATCGGACAGCATCCGAAAAATGCTGGCAGCAGGTGTAGGCCTACAGAGCGACTGAGGTCTTAGGCGTGGGCTAACCCATAGAATGTTAGTAATATACAATCTATGTCTTAATCACATGATGGTGAGCTGGTGGTGACAGAGTAGTGAAGGCAGGTTGGCAAAACCTTAAGGAAAGACGGGAGTAAGAGGAGAGGGCCAGAAGAGGCAGGCAACTGGTCACTCAATTTTTCTCCAAGAAAGAAGGTATGCTCACTCAATGACATTGCGTTTTCAAACGCTGTCAAACGGTAAGAATCCTTGGATTAGCCTCCAAGAGAGCACGTTAGCACATTTCCTAGGCTTAAAAACTCCACCTTTAATTGTCACCGCGCACAAACGGCAAAAATGGATAAACGTCCGTGATAAACTATGAGCCTCCAAACGTAAAGTGTACTTGTGAGTGTATTTTGCAGTGTGTGTGTGTGTGTGTGTGTGTGTGTGTGTGTGTGTGTGTGTGTGTGTGTGTGTGTGTGTGTGTGTGTGTGTGTGTGTGGTGTGTGTGTGTGTGTGTGTGTGTGTGTGTGTGTGTGTGTGTGTGTGTGTGTGTGTGTGTGTGTGTGTGTGTGTGTGTGTGTGTGTGTGTGTGTGTGTGTGTGTGTGTGTGTGTGTGTGCGTGCGTGCAGGGCCGCTGACAGCTTTTGCTGAGCCCAGGACAAAGTCATCCAAAAGGGCCCCCTTCCTAGTACATACAATGTAATGGGTACCCAATGTTGGGCCCCCTATTTTCCTGGGCCCGGGACAACACACTCCTTTGTCCCGCCCTGTCGGCGGGCCTGTGCGTGCGTGCAGCACATGCGTGGGTTGGGTCTTGAGGCGATAGATGTGTCGATTACTACTTTGCAGAGAGCTGGAGGGCACGAGCCGCAACACTCGACACCTCCCTCCACCTGCTAACGATTCCTTCACATGTAGGCTACAAAGAATGTGTGCCATCCATGACCCTCTCCTTCAAATGTCCCTCTCCACACACTGTTTACCTCACTTCATGTCACTTAATGGCTGTCAAAACACACTTTTATATCTAAATACGGACTATACTTCAGCCTCCTACACACACCAAAAAAAAAAAAGAAAAGGGAGAAAAAAAAGAAAGGAAAACACACACTCAGACATGCTTAGAGGGAAGAAGAACCCATCTCTCTCGATTTTTTTCTGATGTACAAAGCTTGATGGAAAAATAATAGGTGCCGCTCAGGGCTTGTGAACCATCTGGCCTCAGAAAAACTGACAGCTGACACCTGAGGGTAAAATTAGCCGGGGTCTGTCAACATTTTTTAAAAAGTGTTTTGTTTTCTTGACTGAGCAGCACATGCGAAGTTTAAATGCAAATGAAGACACTCTGAACTCAACATGTCATGTCAAAGCTGTCTCATTGCCTCTCTCATTTGATTAAAACAAAAGCGGCAACGCAGACAACAGTCTGTGAACAGACCGTGCTTTGAGGCGGCGTACGTACAGTACGACTTGATGTGTGAGTGAGTGTCTTCGGTTCACAGTATTGTTAATGGTAACTACTGAGGTTGGTTTTCTACAGGGGCGCCACTCAACAAGCTCTCATAGAATTCCATGAATCCACCCTGGCCTTCCATCACTCTGGATGAAAATTCCAGGACTGTCACTTGGAGTCACACAGTACGCAGTTAGAAGCGCAATCATTCAACTCGATTTTGATTTTTTCCTTTTTACAGCTTTGATTTCGCCATATTCATTATTTTGACTCTATTTTTTTTCATGTAGTAGCTATTGTGTCTTCGAAGGCAAAGGAATAAATCAGTAGTCAGTCTGTCCATACTGTATTCTTTCCTGCCATATAATAAGCTACACCCTTGGATGCCCAACATCTATTCCTGTTGGGTCTGTTCAGTCTTGGTAAATTTGGTTTGAAAGCCTACTGTAAAAAAAAGAAAAAAAAAGTGCCATAGCAGTACAGTGTATGCCATGGTATACCATGCTGTAGCTATTTCATCAGGTGCTACACGCTCTCTCCTCGAAAATGTCTTAGTTTGCAGTAAGGTTTTCATTATAGTCACCATGACTGCTGAGAGAGAGAGAGAGAGAGAGAGAGAGAGAGAGAGAGAGAGAGAGAGAGAGAGAGAGAGCGAGCGAGAGAGAGAGAGAGAGAGAGAGAGAGAGAGAGAGAGAGAGAGAGACAGAGAGAGAGAGAGAGAGACAGAGAGAGAGAGAATGTGTGTGTGTGTGTGTGTGTGTGTGTGTGTGTGTGTGTGTGTGTGTGTGTGTGTGTGTGTGTGTGTGTGTGTGTGTGTGTGTGTGTGTGTGTGTGTGTGTGTTGCGTGCGTGCGTGCGTGCGTGTGTGTGTGTGTGTGTGTGTGTGTGTGTGTGTGTGTGTGTGTGTGTGTGTGTGTGTGTGTGTGTACATTCACTTGACTTATCCAATTATAACCTTAAATTATTTGGACATGTGTGGAGAGGAGTCAACAATTCCTTTTTGCTCTGTCCCGATATGTATTGTTTCCGTACTTGCACATTAAAGTCACTGATGATACTTTTAAGTGGTGCGAACTTGACAAAACTGACAAAAACAAATTCAAAGCGTTGTCACCTGGTGGCAGGTCTGAGCTGACATACAGCAGTAGTACCTTCATAGCAGCCACCATGGAAATAACTTAGGAATGGAGTCCATTAAAAATCCATTAAAAACCATTAAATTCCCAGTAATTCCACCTTCATTTGTTGTCATGTAATCATCTTTGAAGTGTTTAGTTTGGATTCCATACGTCAATGTGCCCCTTTCAAAAAAAAAAGAAAAAGAAAGAAAAGACAAAGATAAAACAAATCCCCCCTAAAGCCTTCCTTATTCACGACCAGCGGATTTTGAGGCCCATATAATCTTGTTGGGGGGGGTGACACAGTGTGACACATTTAGTTTTGCCCCTGCCTCTCCAGCAGTGCATAAGCCTTATTGTCTCCAGGTACTCAGGCATGGGTATGCACGACATACGGTACGTATTACATTCCAACACACACATGCAATGTCACACATAGAAAAAACACTTATTGCTACTCTTAAACCAAATCATAGGCCCTGTACTGTCCGTGTTCTTGTGTGTGACATATTTGGTTTTGCCCTGCCTCTCTACTGCGGCATGCTGCTACTTCTTTGAATGTCTTACTGTCGCCAGGTAGTCAGGCGTGAGCATATATCCCTTTTTGTCATTGAGTTGCACAATGTGCGTGTACACGTTTAAGCAATAAGCCAAGAGAGGCCGTGGGTTATACTTGATTCATAACGGGCAAGGGGAGTGGGGCACGAAGCGGAGTAAATCATCTAATACACAAGCTTTTCTCAAGAAAGTGTGGACTCCAGGCTCTTCTAGTAGATGATTTACCTCTTAACTTAACCTTGACTTATCCTGAACCAGCTTTTTAGTATAGGATAGGCCCCAGGTGCTGAGTTCATTCCCACAAAGTAATTGGCAGATTTTGACATTCCAGATCCTAACTCCACAAAAAGAAGGCGGAAAGACTTAAAAATAAAAATAGGGCGTACCATAGGCAAGTGTTCTGTTAAATAGCTTCCTTGGCGGAGGTCTGCACTCTCTGGGTGTATTTCTAGTTTTTGATTTTGGATTGGCTGTAGTGTTATTTAGCCATGTTCTGAACTCTGTTCCCTCCAACCTTCTTCATTCATTCCTCCTTCCCTTTAATGTTCAGCCCCCCTCTGCTCTCTGTATCTTAATGATGTGGAGGGATTTGTCTCAGTATCACATCATTAATCTCTGCTTCATTAGTGAGCGAGCATCTCTTAATTGTCAGAGTTGCTTCTCAGACATCAGATTTAAAGTTAAGAGGATTTGAGGTGGAGGTGTGTGGTGGTGTGGCGGTGCTGTGTGTGTGTGTGTGTGTGTGTGTGTGTGTGTGTGTGTGTGTGTGTGTGTGTGTGTGTGTGTGTGTGTGTGTGTGTGTGTGTGTGTGTGTGTGTGTGTGTACTACACCAATCTACCTTTGTGAGGCCACTGCTACTGGAGTACACCCACATGCTACTCGCTCTATGTGGGACCCAAATCCTGGACTCCCCTACAAAGGTTGGGCTGTGTATGTGCGTGTGCTAGTAGGAGATATTTTTTCAGGTTTTCAGGACATATTAGTGGCTATGGAGACACCGGACTGACTAAGTCAATTGATAGTGTGTGCGTGCGTGAGTGCGTGCGTGAGTGCGTGCGTGCGTGCATGTCTGTCTGTCTGTCTGTCTGTCTGTCTGTCTGTCTGTATGCGTGCTGTTTGTACATCTGTGTGTGTACACTATGGGGACATGACTTGTTGAACCACCAGGGTGTTGCGAAAACGGGGTATTAGTGGAATTGACGTTTTTTGTGGTGTTAGAACCCCCCTGGAGACAGGGAATTGGTGACTGGGGTGGTATTAGAACCCCCCGTCTTATTCCACCCAGCACCCCTGCTGGCTCTGTAGCCAGGGTTTCTACCACAGGCCCATCTAGGGCCTTCCTGGGACACCCCCACCCCCCCTGCTCTGGCCCTCACATTGGGTTTATGTCCTGGGGGGCGGCAAGGCAGAAAAGGCAAAGAGGTCAAACCCCGGGGTCAAAGGTCATCACAAGTTAGGCTGGCGCGGCGGATAAATAGCCTCAAATTGGTTCAGAGGAGTGTGATTGATGGTAGCTGTTTGTCTGAAGTTGTTGGAGTTCTTTTTTGTGGAGCTGTTATTGTTGTAGGTGTTTTTGTAGTGGGTTAGTCGTTAAGTCCATGACCAAATTTTTGTCAATTATTGAATTTCTTGACATTTTTCTAACTACTAATTTGTTTGGTTTGGTTCAGTTGGTTTGTTTAGTTTAGTTTCCTTTTTGAGAGGTGCCAGCTTAGCAACACACAAGATGAATTTATTGCCTCAGTTTTAAATTAAGTTTGTATGTTTGTCACACAGAGAGAGGATTTGCAAGAGGTACTATTATGATAATGAAAATAGAGAAGTTGTGTTTTGTAAAATGAATAAATAAACAAATAAACAGAGCTGTTATGTTTTGAAGATGACTACTATCAGTGGAGGCACATAACATTATAAAACCAAGTAGAAGAAGTACAGATATCAAAACCAAAAAAGGGGGGACACTCCCCATCCCATCCCACCTCACAAATCACGCCCTGGTAATACTGATATGCCAGATGTGGATGAATGTAGATATGTCAGGTTGAGCTCAATCACACGGATTCAGGACCCTGTTTTTCGAAAGGATTGTTGCTAACCAGTTAGTTGCCAATGGTAAATTGCATCGCAACTTAGCTAGCAACAACGCTGACAAGAAATACAATCCAGGGTTGCATTTCTGGAAAGCGTAGTTGTTAGCAGCTAGCAACTTCGGTAGTTACCAATGGGAATTTGCATTACAACCAACAAAGCAGCTAACATAGTTAGCAACTACGCTTTCCAGAAATGCACCCCTGAAAAGGCTGTGTTGCTTCACATCTCAGGGATTTGTACTGTAGCATCCTCCTGAAGGCAGCGGTTGCCGTGCGCCATGGCCTGGATGAAAGAGGTCGCCATTGATTTTTCTCACACGCTTTTGGCAGCGCTCAGAGTAAAGACCTGAGACTGATGGAAGGACACAACCAATGATTCTTGAGGCCTTTTTTTGTTGACAATTTTCTGTTACTGTTGACAAAGCAATTAGAGCGTCCGTGCCAGACAGTGATGGATGTTGCGATGATGCTTTCAATGATGGCTTTATAGAAGAAGACCAAGGGAGTTTGGTTTACTGGTAGGTTAGTTTAGTTTAGTTAGTTTAGTTTAGTTTAGTTTAGTTTAGTTTAGTTTTGTTTTGTATAATTTTATTTAGTTTAATTCAGTCTGGTTGTACATTCTAACGATTAGCATCTGACAAATGCACTGTAATGAAGCAGGAAAAATATCCGGTTGCCATGTCTTCATTAACCATTGTGCGGGTAAAATGCAATTGACACATAGCCTGGTGAACCAGCGCCACCCGCTGGACGGCAAAATGTTTTGTCTACGGGTGGGTCTGGCCTCGCATAATGATTCAATGAAGCCAGAATGCCATGAATCTGGCAAACCAATTACAACGCAAAGATGTGTTTTGAATCAAAGCGGGCAGGATTTTGAGGGAAGGTTGTTCTCATCAACAATCTTCGGATGTATTATGCATCGAGGCCAGACTAAATTAGACATCCACATTTAGTCTGGTTTATCAGGCTAATTGACACACATATACACACATATTTCAGGAGTGAAATAATGAACAGTTCATTCTTTATACAAATCTAGGGTTTGTTTCTCGAAAACATAGTTGCTAGCCAGTTAGCAACTTGAGTAGTTGTCAAATTGTATCGCAGACATCAAAGTACTGTAGTTAGCAACTATGGTTCCGAAATATGCACCCTTGCACATGCATTAATATGCCAGCACTAGGATGAAGAGCAAAACACAGAGATGTCTGTCTCAGCGAGTCTGTCTTGCTGCAACATTTTCAAATAACAGGGCCTGATTGGAAGCTATTTATATCAGCATATAGGTAATTCCCATCAGTGTCATTAATGAATGTAAATCTAAAACTTCACTGTGGGCCATCAAGGCTGCTCCTGTCACTGCAGACAGACTCTCCTCCTTTTCCTCTCCTCCCTTCTCTTGGGTTGTCTCTTCTCTTCTCTTCTCTTCTCTTCTCTTCTCTTCTCTTCTCTTCTCTTCTCTTCTCTTCTCTTCTCTTCTCTTCTCTTCTCTTCTCTTCTCCTTTCTTTTCTTCTTTTCTCTTCTCTTCTGATCTCTTTCCTTCTCTTCCCTTGTCTTCTCTCCTCTTCTCTTCCGATCTCTTCTCCTCCCTTCTATTGTCTTTTCTTCTCTTCTCCCTTCCTCCTTCACTCGTAAGAAAAAAAAATGACGAGATTAAAAAAAAACCTCCAACTGCAGAGAGACAGAGATGAGAGATGCTCTCTATTGCACATGCTGAAGACGTCGGAGAGAGACAAACCAACAGATGTAAATTACAATACATCACGCCAGTCGGCCCCCACTCGCTCGCTCCCGCCTGTTGTTTTGCCCCCCCCCCAAGTGCCCCCCCACCACACACACACACACTTCTCTCTCTCTCTCTCTCTCTCTCTCTCTCTCTCTCTCTCTCTCTCTCTCTCTCTCTCTCTCTCTCTCTCTCTCTCTCTCTCTCTCTCTCTCTCTCTTTCTCGCTCTCTCCCTCATTCTGACGCTCATGACATTGACACTTCTCTAGGGTCAAGCAGCGGCATCTTGTAGCCTTCATAAAATGATTAAATATTTTAAACAGCCTCTCTGCCCCATACCTCTGCGGTACACCCCCCCCAACCACCTCCAACACACACACACACACACACACACTCACGGAAAGGAAATATACACACACACGCGCGCACACACATTCACTCACACACACACACACACACACACACACACGCGCACACACACACACGCACACACACACACACACACACACACACACTCACAGAAAAGAAATATACACACACACACGCGCACACACATTCACTCACACACACACACACACACACACCCCAGAGACCGCCGAGGCCCCGCTCCGTTATCATTTTTGTCAGAGCCACTTTCCATCGGCATTTGTCATTCCTGCTCGCGTTTATGAGTTATCAATCGCCGTGTCAGAATGCAAAGTAACTGATGTTCCTTGGGCGGCGTTCGTTGGATGCTCTATCTCGGGCTTTTAATCAATGTATATTTTTCTCCTTCCCCCCCCCCCCCCCCCCCCCCCCCCCCCCCCCCCCCTCCCCCCCCCCCCCCCCCCCCCCCCCCCCCCCCCCATCCGCTGTTTTCCTTTTTTTGGGGGCCTCTCTCTCATTCTCCACAGCCTCGCATAAATCTTTACTTGTCTCGGGCCCTGAGTAATGTGTGTATGCACCACACACACACACACACACACTGGTATAAGCAGGCACACTCACTACAACAGAACACAACACAAAACACAGTGACAGTAGCAGTAGTTATATTATCAAACATTTCACCTCGAGGCTAAAGCGTGCATCAAGGGCTTCGAGACAGGTAATGTTTTCGGGAGTGGAGAGGAGGAGTGGAGAAGAGGAGATGAGGAGGAGGAGGAGGAAGAGGAGAGAAGAGGAGGAGAGGGGTGACTGTTGTGTCACCAAACAACAACCTGCGAGAGGTCTGGCTGCCTGCTCGTTCTACATAAATCAACGGCTTTTGAAAAGTAATCGTTCTCGCACATCCTGCCCCCCTCGCTGCGGCAATGTGTACCAGTGATGGGTTGTGCTTCCTCCCCTGCCACAAATTATGGGGGCCCTGACGTGACACAGGAGACGGCCATCGTCCGTCGTCCGTCTGGGTGGGGGAAAAAAAATATTACACTTTGACAAATCTGTTCGTTCATTCATATTTAAGATTGTTCGGCTCGCCGTCTTCAGGCTCAACGATTTTTTATTCTTTTTTTTTGCTGACACAGACCGACGCATATAGTATGTACACCTGTGACATCTGTATTGAGAGTAATGTTTTGTTTGGGGGTTACAAGGGACACAGAGGGTGGACATCAATGTCTTTGGCTCTATTTTGTCATTGACATTCAAACAAATGTTCAGATACTCCTCAGTGTTAGGTGTGGCAGGTCAGAGCTTGTGCTATTACTGTGAATGTCTTTACTGTAATATCATAATCTCACGTCACGTCCATCACCACACTAAATGCAACTGCCTTAGTATTATCGGTGCTAATTGGGTGGCTGTGACCTAGGGGTTGGGACGTTGGTCTTAACGATTGGAGGTTTGCCTGTTCTAAACCCACCCACCCTTACCAGCAGGCATGTATGATTTTGTCCAGACATTCAACCATGGCTGAAGTGC
>NC_085876.1:14542752-14555252 GCF_034702125.1 Engraulis encrasicolus | reverse complement strand
CTGACACAAGTATTTTAACTCAAAGATTTAGAGACACATCCCACTCTCACCAAATGCTAAACATATCTGATTTAGTGGAAATCACTGCAAATCGTATTATTTATCTGCAATAAAGATGAAAAAAATCTCTGCCTTTTTGATCTGGGCCAGCCACTTGTCTAAATCACTAAAGCCGCAGTTAGGCAAAAACTCCTAGAACCACGTCAAAAAAGGTGGGTAGAGGGAGGGAAGAGGAAGAGGAGGAGGGGGAGGAGGAGAAGAGGGGATGGGAGGGGATGGGATGGGAGAGAAGGGGGGAGGGGGAGGATGATGGCTGCATACTTGATCTCACTCGTGCCTGAAAAATATTGCCATGAACAACCTATGAAGTGGGGCCTTTGAAATGCATTAACTGGAGCCTATTCATCTCTGTGTAGATTTGAATGCACATCAAAGCAGAGGAGTCAGCTCAGATCTGGTGTACTCCATAGAGTTTACTGAGGTGTTTTTTAAATGTTTTTTTTTTAAATATATTTCTCTCACATTTCTCACTCCTCCTCCCTCTATATAAATGTTTGTAGGTTGTTTTGAGTATTCGATACGTTTCCCCTCCCCAAAACGTTACAGTCTTGTTTTATTTTTCCTCCCCATATCCCACGAAGGCACTTCAAACACAGTCTAAACGTGAGATTAGGAGTGCACGTCATGTGGCTGTTATGGTTATCCTGCTTCAGAAGAACACATCTGAGTTAGATAATTAACTAATCTTTACACTGACGATTCTTTGATATACGTACTGGGGGAATATTAAGTTGAGAGTTGCTCTCTGAGATCAAGGCATGTAATCGTGTCCAGTAAAGTGCAGTGTATATACACAAATGTATTTGAGAAGTGGCAGTAGTGAATCATCTAGCCTGATTATCAAAGACTTTCTAATCTCTTCGCGACTTGGTCTGACCAAGAGCATAAGAAAGAACATTTCCCAAACATCATTGTTGACCTGCGTCCCTTGGTTTGTCACTGGTTGATTGGTCCCTGACAAAGTCCTGATTTTTCGGGAGATCAGAAACGATATTTACATTGCTCTTGACCTGACTAGAAGCAATGCTGACGGTGTTGCGTCACTAGGAGGGCATGGCCTGGCTAGGAATCATCTACACTATAGGCCCTTTTCCACTGCCCATTTTCTACCAGGTACTACTCGACACGACATGACTCGGCCACCGTTAATTTTAACTCAGCCAACTACGGCACGGCACAGCAGCTCCATCACAACGGTGAATCAAAAAACAATCATGGCAGCCGCCCGATCAACTATCTTAGACTTCTCTTTAGTTTTACGTAATATTACTTTGATATCAAAATTGAAGCTGAAAACTAACATTGCAGTATCCAAATATGATGCTGCTCAAACTATTTAGAGCTTGTTTCGATAGATTAGAAATCCGTTAGCCTTACGCTAGTCAACTAGCATAGGTAAAGATGTGACAATGACGAAAACGTAACTCTATCCACACTCCGGATAACACGGCTTGAAATGGAAACACAAAACAGGGTGACTGAATACCACCACTCAGCTCAACATGACACAGGTCTGGGTTGTATGTGGAAAACTGCCTTATGTGATCTGTACATTATACATCCCATTGCTGTACATGCATGTTCCATAAAGTCAAGCAAACAAAAGTCAAGTAGGTGTATGTTGTCATTTTACGCAAATACATAGACCATACTGAGATGGGAAACAATTGATTGTATGCAATTACTAAGACATGGTACAAGACAGAGTCGTGCACACATTAAGTGGCATGCATGAACACACTCGCTCATGAGAGACAATACACATCATCCATGCTCGCAACAAGTCTGTTCAAAAACACCTGCACATACACCTACACAACACATTACATTTAGCAGACACTTTGATACAAAGGAACATACAAAATAGGAAATACACATACGTAGGCTATATATGTACTACATCAGTGTTTCCCAACGGGGTGTTACAGCTCCCCAGGGGGCGTTAGGGAGTCCGGGGGGGGCGTTAAAGATACAGCTGAGTGGAGGCGGGGCTTAGTTCCCATTGTGGGGTATTAGTCCATTTTATTTTTCAATGCTAAGGGGTGCATTGGCAGGATTATGATGAGGTCAAGGGGGCGTTGGGAGGCTTATGATGAGGTCCAGGGGGCATTTGTTCAAACAAGTTTGAGAACCACTGTACTACATAGGCCTACTTATAGGCCTAATGTGTAATGGTATCTGATTCTCGTTGCTAAATCTAAACAAACCTGATGACAAATAAAGCACATAATTGGTGAGATGCAAAAGCTGGTAATCGTCCAAACCATACACTAATCTAGTTGACCCTTTGTGAACCCCATGACACAGAGTCTATTACATGTCGTATGAATGACAGTAGGCCTAATATAATCCATTGCTTCTAGATGCTGCTTGAAAAAGGCTAGTGAGGTGATTATAAACATACACAAGTGCTGGTGACAACTAAGGACTGAGGTAGGTCAATTGACTGTTAACTCTAGTCTCCTTATAAGAACCTTGAATTAGAATACGAATATGAAGGTGGTGACATGTGGTGCAACCTTTGCCACTTTTGTTAGGCTACATGTGATTTCTGTGTGCTCACATGGACACAGAAACTCTCTCACACTTAATAAACATGGCATGGAAAGCATCATGCATGTGCGTGCCTGCGTGCATGGGTGCCGCTAGGGGAGGAAGGTGTTACCGATTCTAAGGGCCCAAGCACTGACAGCACTGACAGGGTTCCCTTAGCGCAGCACTATGGCTCTCTTTAATGTCATAGCAATGTTGTTATGATGAAGTTAGGCATTTTCAGCAAATGAATAGGGTCGCCGGCGACCCCAGCTGCAGTAAGACGCTACGGGGGCCCAAAATTCGAATCTTTTGAATCTTTCATGGGGCCCATGCGTGGGGAAATGTGTGTGTTTGAGAGTGCATGCCTCAGTGTCTGTTCTCTGTCCTCTTCCGTTCTGTCGTGTTTCATCCATTCATGTGTAGTGTTGGGCAGAGGGTTGGCACGGGTGACTGCCTGATTTCCAACCCCACTTCCATGCCGCTTGTTCTTCCAGGTGCCTGCCCTGC
This sequence comes from Engraulis encrasicolus, assembly GCF_034702125.1. Taxonomy (NCBI): domain Eukaryota; kingdom Metazoa; phylum Chordata; class Actinopteri; order Clupeiformes; family Engraulidae; genus Engraulis; species Engraulis encrasicolus. The sequence goes on along the minus strand of NC_085876.1, from coordinate 14,552,150 downwards.
TCTGTCCGCCCGCCACCGCCGCCTGATTTCATCTGTGAACCGTAATCAACTTCCTTAACGAGAGACGTAATTAACATATTAGAGTTCTGCTAAAGATGGCTTTGACATAAATCATTTTTCCATATCTAATACTATGCTAATTTAATCTGCTCCCGCGCTGCTCCTCAGACATGACCTTTGGTGATTATGTTTCATGGCATATTTCCTCCGCCACCCCTCCCCAAATCAGCCTTCCTCCATCCCTTCGTCTCTCCGTTCACCCCTCCCTCCACCACTCCTCTTGGCATCCTTGTTTTAGTTTTTCATCCTTTCTTTCGTTCTTTTTTTTCTTCTTCTTCTTGTTTCCGCCTCTTGATGGATTGATTTATCTGTGGAGGTGCGACACGGCTGTCACCGTGGAGACGGGCACGCAGATGGCAGGAGTCAGGAGGATGGGGGGAGGAAGGGAGGGGTGGAGGGGGATGAGTGGAGGGAAGAGGATGAGGGAGGAGAGGACGGCAGGAGTTGGGAGGAGGGGAGGTAAAGAGGAGGTGGCGCAGAAAAGAGGAGAAGATGAGAGAAGAGAGGAGAAGATGAGAGGAATAGAGAGGAGAGGATGGCAGGAGTCTGGATGGAGGTAGGGATGGATGGGGGAAGAGGAGAGAAGAAAGGAGAGGATGAGAGACAGAGACAGAGAGAGAGAGAGGTGTGAGCAGCCGTCCGCTGTGCTGTAGTGTCTAGTTTCTGATTGCCACCCACACTCAAAACACACGCATGGACACACGCACACCCATGCACGTACACACTCACACACACACACGCACGCGTGCGTGCCTGCATGCGTGTGTGTGTGTGCGTGCGCGTGCGTGCATGCATGCGTGTGTGTGCATGTGTGTGTGTGTGTGTGTGCGTGCGTGCATGTGTGTGTGTGTGTGATGGCATCTCAGCAGACAGTCTGTTTGTCTGGGGTACAGGTAGGGGAGCCCCTATGCAAATTGAGTCCTGCTTTCATGTCATGCACAGAGCAGGCTAGTTTGTTTCACCATACTCATAGCTGATTAGAAATATATGTTTTATTTCTTTTGATTCACCTGAGCTCTAGTTGATTACGAAGGTTGCATTACAGTGACACATGAAATCAGAGAGGCCTAAGGCACACGTTGGTCTAGTTCTACACATCATGAAAAAAAATCGGCAACAAGATTGGTGACAGAGTTAAGAAGAGTTGTGAAAAAAACATTACAAAAGAAGACACTTGCAACTTCAACACACACTCCAAGCAATAATGCATGAAATGCATGACATCACATACAGTACAGGGGCGTAGCAGCGAAATCTGAGCCCCTTTGTACATCCAGCACCAATGGATCTCCCCAGTCATGTACTGCATATCTATCTGACTCTGTATGGGCCCCAAACATATGTGGGGCCCTGGTGACTCAGCCCCATTTAACACAATCCCCACCCTCCCACCCCCAATTCACAATTGTGGCATATGGTGTAGTGCTGCGGTTGGATACAGTTCATGGCCTGTGCATGACATGCTTATGTCAAGTTGACGTGACACTCAGGAGTTCCTCCAGATAGACAATAACGGCAAGTAATACTACAGTAAAAAACGGAGAAAGATCTGTGTGATGGGTTCAAGGCTCATTATACATCTCTGTGACTTAGAATGGGTGTCTTTATGTGACACAAGCGTCTTAATCAGACAGATTTACAGTGCCCTCCATAATTATTGGCACCCCTGGTTGAGATGTGTTTTTTAGCTTCCAATTATTTTATTTTTTTTCTAAATAATATGGGACCTTAATGGAAAAAAAGAGAAAAATCCAACCTTCAATACAAGTGCATTTATTCAGTGGGGAAAAAATCCCACATAAAGAAATAATTATTTGACATCAAATAATGTGTGTCACAATTATTAGCACCCCTGGTGTTAATATTTTGTACAACCCCCTTTTGCCAACAATACAGCACCTAATCTTCTCCTATAATGTTTCACAAGATGGGAAAAGACAGAAAGAGGGATCTTCAGCCATTCCTCTTTGCAGAATCTCTCTAAATCATCCAGAGACCTGGGTCCTCTCCTCTGTACTCTCCTCTTCAGCTCACCCCACAGGTTCTCAATGGGGTTGAGGTCAGGGGACTGAGATGGCCATGGGAGGAGCTTGATTTTGTGTCTGGTGAACCATTTCTGTGTAGATTTGGCCATATGTTTAGGGTCATTGTCTTGCTGAAAGACCCAGTGACGACCCAGCTTCAGCTTTCGGGCAGAGGGCAACAGATTTTGATTTAAAATGTCCTGGTATTTCAAAGCATTCATGATGCCATGCACCCTAACAAGGTTCCCAGGGCCTTTGGAAGCGAAACAGCCCCACAGCATCACTGACCCACCCCCATACTTCACAGTGGGTATGAGGTGCTTTTCAGCATGCGCATCTTTCGTGGTACACCAGACCCACTTAGAGTGTTTGTTGCCAAAAAGCTCAATCTTGGTCTCATCTGACCAAAGCACACGGTCCCAGTTGAAGCCCCAATACCGCTTGGCGAACTCCAGACGCTTGCGTTTATGATTGTGAGTGAGGAAAGGTTTTCTTCGTGCATGCCTCCCAAACAGCTTGTTGGCGTGTAGACAGCGCCTGATGGTTGATTTGGAGACTTTGTGACCCCAGGATGCTACCATTTGTTGTAATTCTGTAACAGTGAGCTTTTGATTTCTCTTACCATCCTCCTCACTGTGCGTGGTGGCAAAATAAACTTGGGTCCTCGTCCAGGCTTGTTTACCACTGTTCCAGTTGTTTTGAACTTCTTAATTATTCCTCTCACAGTGGATATGGGCAGCTGCAGTTGAGTGGCAATCTTCTTGTAGCCTCTGCCTGACCTGTGAAGGTCGACGCACATCTGCCTCACTTGTATGCTGTGTTCCTTTGTCTTTCCCATGTTTAAGAGTGGATAAGATTGTGTCACGTCATATTTATACCCCAGGGAAACAGGAAGTGATGAATTACTAATTAAATGTTCCTACATACTCTGGTAAACTTTGTAAACTACTGTAGAAATGACAGAAATGCTTCAATTATATTTATTTCCTGGGAATTGTTAAGGGTGCCAATAATTGTGGAACAGGTGATTTAATGAAAAATAATTATTTTTTAGTCAGGAATTTTTTTTATTTTCTTACAATTCATTTGAGTTGAAGGCTACATTTTCCTGCAATTTTCAGTGTGACAGTATTCTTCTGCAATAAACACTGAATTTATTTTAAGGCTTTTAACACATCTCAACCAGGGGTGCCAATAATTATGGAGGGCACTGTATTTACCCTGTTTGTATTTGTTTGATAAGCCACTCAGAGTTTAACGATGGCATGTCACTCTAGCAAATTTTGCTTGACGTATGCAAGCTTTGTTTATTTCCTACATGTACAACACAGCTGTATATGGCAACAAAATGAGTGAAACAATGCCATAACAATATCTGATCGATCATCATCATCATTGTCAACGTTGTTGTTGTCGTCGTCATCATCACCATCATCATCGTCATCAACATCGCCATCACCATTGTCATTATCGTCTTAGTCTTCATCATCATCATCATCATCATCATCATCATCATCATCATCATCATCATCACCAAACAGTTGAATCAATGTCATAGTTGTGTCCAATTGGCAATCATCATGTTCATAATAACAACGGCTGTCATTATCATCATCGTCATGAGTTCCATCATGGATTGATTACAAGACATCATAATTCATATTATTATTAGCACAATCATAATTTAATGACATTTTTCTCCAGTGCACTGCACACCTATAGAAACATATTTTTAGATATTATTATATTAGTGATGCAATTTCCATCTTCATTAAAAAAAAAATCTCATTAAAAGTAATGAATTGAGGTGCCATTTGTGCCCAGCTATCACATAGGACATGTCAGTACAGTCACTTAACAGCGAAACAAAAGAGTCCAAATACGCACCTATGGAATTGACCTTTCCTGTCACCTCACCTCTGTTTCCCGCTATGAGCTGGCAGTCTTGATCTTTTTTCCTTTTGTCTCTCTTCTCATCACTTAACCGACCGAAGTTGAAAACAAACCTATTGTCCATGCAATGTGACAGTGGCAGATCTCGTTATCTGATCACATTATGATGTTTTTTATCGTTTTTATTTTTTCTTTTGTCTCATTCTCTCTCTCTCTCTCTCTCTCTCTCTCTCTCTCTCTCTCTCTCTCTCTCTCTCTCTCTCCCTCCCGCCACATTAACCTTGTCATTAGCCACCATCACCATCTCTCCCACACAAGATGTCAGGCTAAATTAGCTTCCTGATGCTGTCACATTATCACACATTTAATGAGTCCCCCATTAAGCCTATCAGGGAAAAAAATAATAACGAGAGACATAAAATATGGTTTTAATTCGACAGAGGTAAAGAAATTGACTCCCTCCCCTCCTTCCCGACCGTCCACCCGCTACTAATTACGTAAAAGAATCTTCCTTTACAATAAAAAGCGATGCCCTTTATGAAATTTCTTTGATGAACCTTACGCTCGGCAATAATGGAGGTTATAACACCTGTGGTGATCATAGCGCGGCCGATAAATGGCTTTGGGGAGTGTCCCAAACTGCTACTCCTCCAACAGACTGCCGTGTTCAGGCTTCACTGCCTTTTCAGCCTGCGTGAGTACAATTTATTAGCTCGTTTCCCGCTCAGTACCACGGTGCCAATGCGGCGGTGCCCATGCCCGTGCCCGATCTGGAACTGGTTCTGTTTGCTTCGACTGAAAGCTGACAGGTGCTGATGCCACCAACGCTGGCAGTGCCACGCGACCCTGAAGCGGCTTGTCCCACAATGTCACGCGGTGATGGGCTCCGAAATCGATAAATATGCACACCCGCGTTGGGTGCCAGTGCCTGAGTACAGCAATATTAGCTTTTGAAAATTAGATGCACCAGCACCATAATGGAGCTAGGTAGTTGGGGAAGAAAAGGTTGAAATGAATCTTTGGTGCTGCTTCTGCCAAATCATGTTCTCACCCTGACAATAGACAACTAATAAAGTCCAATTCATATCCTACATGTGAGAGGGTTGTGAATACCTGTGGAATGTTTCACACATGCTAACCAATGACAAAATACTTGATGAGGGTTAGCTCGTACGAACAGAATAACATACAGTGCCCTCCATAATTATTGGCACCCCTGGTTGAGATGTGTTAAAAGCCTTAAAATAAATTCAGTGTTTATTGCAGAAGAATACTGTCACACTGAAAATTGTAGGAAAATGTAGACTTCAACTCAAATGAATTGTAAGAAAATAAAAAAATTCCTGACTAAAAAATAATTATTTTTCATTAAATCACCTGTTCCACAATTATTGGCACCCTTAACAATTCCCAGGAAATAAATATAATTGAAGCATTTCTGTCATTTCTACAGTAGTTTACAAAGTTTACCAGAGTATGTAGGAACATTTAATTAGTAATTCATCACTTCCTGTTTCCCTGGGGTATAAATATGACGTGACACCGAGGCCATTTCTCTTATCCACTCTTAAACATGGGAAAGACAAAGGAACACAGCATACAAGTGAGGCAGATGTGCGTCGACCTTCACAGGTCAGGCAGAGGCTACAAGAAGATTGCCACTCAACTGCAGCTGCCCATATCCACTGTGAGAGGAATAATTAAGAAGTTCAAAACAACTGGAACAGTGGTAAACAAGCCTGGACGAGGACCCAAGTTTATTTTGCCACCACGCACAGTGAGGAGGATGGTAAGAGAAATCAAAAGATCTCCAAAGATCACTGTTACAGAATTACACAAAATGGTAGCATCCTGGGGTCACAAAGTCTCCAAATCAACCATCAGGCGCTGTCTACACGCCAACAAGCTGTTTGGGAGGCATGCACGGAGAAAACCTTTCCTCACTCACAATCATAAACGCAAGCGTCTGGAGTTCGCCAAGCGGTATTGGGGCTTCAACTGGGACCGTGTGCTTTGGTCAGATGAGACCAAGATTGAGCTTTTTGGCAACAAACACTCTAAGTGGGTCTGGCGTACCACGAAAGATGCGCATGCTGAAAAGCACCTCATACCCACTGTGAAGTAAGGGGGTGGGTCAGTGATGCTGTGGGGCTGTTTCGCTTCCAAAGGCCCTGGGAACCTTGTTAGGGTGCATGGCATCATGAATGCTTTGAAATACCAGGACATTTTAAATCAAAATCTGTTGCCCTCTGCCCGAAACCTGAAGCTGGGTCGTCACTGGGTCTTTCAGCAAGACAATGACCCTAAACATATGGCCAAATCTACACAGAAATGGTTCACCAGACAAAAAATCAAGCTCCTCCCATGGCCATCTCAGTCCCCTGACCTCAACCCCATTGAGAACCTGTGGGGTGAGCTGAAGAGGAGAGTACAGAGGAGAGGACCCAGGTCTCTGGATGATTTAGAGAGATTCTGCAAAGAGGAATGGCTGAAGATCCCTCTTTCTGTCTTTTCCCATCTTGTGAAACATTATAGGAGAAGATTAGGTGCTGTTTTGTTGGCAAAAGGGGGTTGTACAAAATATTAACACCAGGGGTGCTAATAATTGTGACACACATTATTTGATGTCAAATAATTATTTCTTTATGTGGGATTTTTTCCCCACTGAATAAATGCACTTGTATTGAAGGTTGGATTTTTCTCTTTTTTTCCATTAAGGTCCCATATTATTTAGAAAAAAAATAATAATAATTGGAAGCTAAAAAACACATCTCAACCAGGGGTGCCAATAATTATGGAGGGCACTGTATATGGTTTACCAAACATAGCACATGAATGGGCTTTTAGAGGTCACATTGTACCTCGTTATACTAGAGTGATTGTTTTATAACGCTGGAAGCTCAACATCTTGTGCAGAAAGTATTGCATGCCATGTACCAGGGCTGGACTGGTGATCTGGCATGCAGGACATTTGCCCGGTGGGCTAACAGGCCTTGGGGGCAGATGCTGTCGTTTTTTCTTGTTTTTTTCCCCCCTTATAATCCGGCCCGTCATTTACGTAAATAGGGAGGCCAAATGGTCCATCTTAACACTGAACAATAAGGGTACACTAGTATATTAAACATCACTGCATACATGTGTTAATTCACCATAAATCATACATTACTTCCAACATAATTCCAATATCGTTCATGTACCCTTATTGTAAAGTGTTAGCCCATCTTTAACATAGATTGTTATGGACTGAGTCAAACATATCATTAAAATACTGTGTGAGGGGCTGGCTTATGCCAAAAAAGGCCTGTCCCTTAGTTGGTCCCAGTCCAGCTCTGGCGTGTGCTGATAAGACGGGTCACTGGCTGACGGTGGAGCGGTGATGTCTGGAAGGCATCATGGGGCCAGACAGCTACAGTAGATGAGCTGCTGCTTTGGCTCTCAGGTTTGGTCTCGGGAGAGCAAGAGACAGACAGACAGACAGACAGACAGACAGACAGACAGACAGACAGACAGACAGACAGACAGACAGACAGACAGACAGACAGACAGACAGACAGACAGACAGAGGCAGAGCTCGCCTGATATGACTAACAAAATATGCTACATCGTGGCCAAAGAACCATGTAGTGTATGTTTTTGTGTGAATGTGTCTGTCTGTTCTTATGTTTCTGTGTGTGTGAGTCTGTGTGTTTCTGTGTGTGTGTGTGTGAGAGAGAGAGAGAGAGAGAGAGAGAGAGAGAGAGAGAGAGAGAAAGAGAGAGAGAGAGAGAGAGAGAGAGAGAGAGAGAGAGAGAGAGAGAGAGAATGTGTGTGTGTGTGTGTGTGTGTGTGTTGTGTGTGTGTGTGTGTGTGTGTGTGTGTGTGTGTGTGTGTGTGTGTGTGTGTGTGTGTGTGTGTGTGTGTGTGTGTGTGTGTGTGTGTGTGTGTGTGTGTGTGTGTGTGTGCGTGTGTGTCCATGCGTGTGCATGCGTGTGTTGCATGTGCGGGTGCTGTGTGTGTGTGTGTCTGTGTGTGTGTGTGTGTCTGTGTCTAAATATGTGTGTGTGAAATGTGTACGCTGTGCACATTGTAAATTGTATCACGTGTTTCCATTCTGACAAATGTTGAGCACACGGGGGAATTTTAATGGTGGTCCGGCCACAGACAAAGAAAAAAAAAGAAAAGAAGCATGGCTGTGGATGTCCTCAAAATCCTGCATGCTTGTCACATGCGCAGCCCCCTTTAATTTCTAACGCCTCGTAAATCAGCAGCCCGCTGTCTGCACAAATCTGGAACAGCTAAACAGACTACCAGACCCAGGGGGGGCACATTCTCTGGTATCTGTCCACCCTCCAGACCTCCGGGATAGAAAACGAGACAGCCCCGCCCCTCTCCTGCTCCCCTCCTCCTTTCTCACCTCTCTTCCTCCTCACTGCTCCTCCTTTCTTGCCTCTCTCCTCCCCCCTCTCTCCTCTCCTCTCCTCTCCTCTCCTCTCCTCTCCTCTCCTCTCCTCTCCTCTCCTCTCCTCTCCGCTCCGCTCCTCCTTTGCTTCTAGTCTCCCCTGCACTCCTCTCCTCTCCTCTCTCATCTCCTCTCTTGCTCCTGTCCTCCCATCTGCTCCTCTCCTCTCCTTTCTGTCCTCTCCTCTCCTCTTTTCTCCTCTCCTCTCCTGTGCTCGCCTCTCGTCTACTATCTTTTCGATCCTGTCCTGTTTTTTTGTTCATATTAGCCTGAAGTCTGACATGACTGTCTAATGCTTCATATTGTTTTTTTCATGTAGTGGTGGTAAGGAAAGACTGATGGTAAGGCAGGGAGGACTTAAGCAGGTATTTCATTTTAAATTTTAAAGGTGCACGGTTTAAGAGTACATATTGCAACTATGCTGCTCATTGAAACGGTGTTGCTTATTACCAAATTTGGTCTTTTCACAAATATTTACTAAATAATAAGCTAATATTTACTAGTATGACCAAAGTACAGTAAGGTTTGCAGCTAAAATGTCTGTTTCTTGAAATTCAAAATGGCGGACAATGGAGATGATCCCCCTTTCCATGTATAAAAAGTGTTTTTTTTCCCAGTCATAATGAATACTTTGAATTTGATGGTGGTGGTAAGTATTCATGAAAATGGTAGCATTTGTAAATGGGCACCATAAATTCTGGAAATAAACTACTAAAAATATTACACAGTGCACCTTTAAGCTTATAAAATAGTTAGGAGATCACCTTCCTGCACTTCACTTCCTCAACAAGTCGAATTGTTTCCGAAATGTAGCCCAAATGTAATCAGTTGTTCCTTCTGTCATTTCAACAACTCACAAAATGTCATTAAAATCCGCTCTGAACTTTTTGAGTTATCCTGCTGACAAAACAGAAAGACAGACAAACAAACAAACCAACACGATGAAAATTAGAGCTATAGGGTAATAGGACAAGGGTTAGGAT
>NC_085876.1:14522752-14537752 GCF_034702125.1 Engraulis encrasicolus | reverse complement strand
CGTGGTCCGGTCGGGCATTGAACCGGGAACCCTTGGTTTGCCAACCCAGTGCTCTGACCACTGAGCCACGACTGCTATATAATAGCTTATGTTCAAAAGCACACTCAAAAGATCTTTTGCAGTTGAAGTTCAAGTTCCAAGTAGTAATGTATACTAAAAAACAGGAAGTAACATACAAGCTACATGCTCATAAATCTTGAAGTATCACCTTAATGAATCAGAGCACCAGAAAGCACTCTAGGTGGTGTGCACTTCAAGCACAGGTGAGTGAACATGTTTTCCATTTGTCATGATGTTTGATCTTATCATCAGCCATGTGAATAATCAGTGGTGTTTTCATCAATAACATTCAATGTTATGGTCATATTATTTGCTTAATCCAATCTCATGTTTCCTCAATCACCTTTTGACAAAATGGTGTTGAAAATAATGATGTGCTTGCCTGGTACAGTCAGTCCCGTGGCGAGTGGTTCCGTATTCCCTGTTGCTGTCAGATGACGTAATAATCGTGATTTAAAAAAACCTGCATACTGTACGTGTCACCAAGGCCTTCTGTCCTCCATTGGACTGTGGATATGGAAATAGATGGAGTGCCGCTGTGGCAGCCATTTTGGACAAATTAACTGCAGATAGGTCATCCAAGGGCTGCGGCAATGGGTGACAAACTGGACAGTTTCTATTGTCTTCCACCATGACTCAGTGCAATTTTCCTTAACTACCTTCTTAGCCTTTTTTTCTATTTCTCTCCCATTCTTCCTCTCTCTTTGTCTCTCTTTCATGGTCTCTCTCTCTCCGCTTTCTGTAGCCTACTTGCTGGAGTTTATTGAAAGTTTATCCTTTCTTTTTTTGTCAAGGATTATGATTTTTGCAAAGTGATAGGCTGCATTATGCCTTGTTCACACCAGTAGCGACCAACGCAAACGGAGCGACAGAAGTCACTGTCGCGTCCAGAGCGAATACAGCGAATTCAAGGTGAAACTTCTTCTGCTACCTCCGCTACCAGGCAGCGTAGTTCGCTCTTGGTCTGAACGCGGCATTATAGTCTGTAATGGGTCTCTGGTAAACGCTGTTTAATGTGAACGCTGGTGGTTGAGCAGATGTCCAGAGCCACCCTAAGGCCTGTCATACAACAGGCCCTGAGTTAGCGGCCTCTGCTCTGTAGCCCCACCAAAAAAGGAAATCGGAAAAATAAAACATGGTGATGTCTAAAATTATGTTGCAGTGTGTGAATGTGGGAAAGTGTTCGTCCATTTGTTTTTCAGTATGTTTGTGTACATACTGTATGTACCATATGTCTCTATGTATATTGTGCGTGTGTGTGTGTGTGTGTGTGCGCGTGTGTGTGTGTGTGTGTGTGTGTGTGTGTGTGTGTGTGTGTGTGTGTGTGTGTGTGTGTGTGTGTGTGTGTGTGTGTGTGTGTGTGTGTGTGTGTGCGTGTGTGTGTGTGTGTGTGTGTGTGTGTGTGTGTGCGAGTATGTGTGTGTGTGTGTGTGTGTGTGTGTGTGAGAGAGAGAGAGAGAGAGAGAGAGAGAGAGAGAGAGAGAGAGAGAGAGAGAGAGAGAGAGAGAGAGAGAGAGAGAGAGAGAGAGAGAGAGGTACAGATACAGACACACAGAGAAAGATATACAGACAGAGTGAAAGAGAGACAGATAGAGAGAACCTGTGTGTGTGTGCGCGCATGCACGAACACACGCACGCACGCACGCATCTGTGAGCATACAGTACTTTAAGTGTGTGAAAATGCACCTATGCGTTATTATTTATGTGTGTGTCTGCGCGTGTGTATACTACAAGTTTGTCTACTACATGTATACATGGCTGTGTGAGTGTGAGTCACATCCGTGTGTGGCAGATTGCACTGAGACAGATAGGCTGTTTACCCAACTCTTGTATTCTGGCTTTCTTTTTTTTTCTTTGCGCAGGCACTGAGGGGGCCAACCTGACAGACTGCGGGCTCCCAGCCAGAAGTGAACACAGCTGTTTGGAGCTCCAACCTGACTGAGACTCGTGACAAACACGGCTACCGCTCGTTCGCTCGCTCGCTCTTCAGCTCTGTAACGTGCCAGTCCCCATTTCATTATAGCAGCTCCTCCTGCCAATCCTCTCCCACCTTATTATCGACGGTTACAAGGGCAGCGCCATTACTATTTGGGTAGCAGTTGCTAATGCTAAGTCATTAAGAAGGGCTAACAGGAACTAGCAGACCGGAGATTCCGTGGTAGCGCGAAAAACACTGAGATGGGTGGTGTTAGTGAGCACAGAGGCGCATCTTGCCACCAGGCAAGGCAGGCAGCCGCGTGGGGCCCTCAAGCCCCTAGATAGTGAATAACAGCCCACACTTTAGCACTGTAGTGGCGATTTTGGTTCATTCTTTTGCATTTTTGATTGGGGCCCCATCTGATCCTAGAATCGCCTCTGAGTGAGCAGGGCAATAAGATGGTTCACCTGGCCATTACCAGATGAATGTGGTTCCAACTTCCTCCACACACTTTCATCAAGCACTGTGGTAGTACGATGAGCTCTCTGAGGGAGCACTTGATTGGATTCACCACTTGTCTGACATTTTCGATAATGTGGTACTTTAACTACTCACAGATTCGACGATACAGTTGAAATTGCAGAATCGATGTGTGATTCCATGTGAGCCACCCCTATTGTCTGAAACAACTGTCACTTTCCACTTGTCACTGCTTTTTTCCCTTCCTCAATATGTTTAATCTGTTTGACCATGCCATATCTCTGAAAGTCCCACGATCCAGATTGGTTTGGCTACCCGAAGCCGTCAAAGCTATGCGAATAAGAAATTCTGCCTAGTGTATCTCGCAAAGCTGACTAGAAACACGCAGATCTGGTGAGAGTCAGATTAGTGGTCCTTTAACATTACTGCTGTCTATACAGATGTGAAGTGCATTATTGTCCTAATACGTCAACAAGTTCATACATTGTAACAGGAATATTAAAGTGTGACAGAAAATAATCTCTATGAGATACTTATACTCAAACGCTCAAATCAGAGATTCAGAGATGACATCATTCATACATGACCACATTCAAAGAAGAAATTAGCTTTTATACCTATTGAATACCTTTCTCTACGACTTGTACAATTAGCCATGATACCTTAGGTCCCCGCAACAGATTGATGAGGGGGCAGACAACATCCAGTTAGAGCACATGACAGTATCGACCACTGTTGATGTTAGCAGATTTCATTAGAGTCTACCGCAATACTTCTGCTAATGGACAGGCAGCATTAGTACTGACGGCAGTCCATTCTGCTGCTCGTCAAGCACGGCAAGAATAAGTAGGAAGTTCATGACCACCACATCAACCAAACTGGAAAAGAGCATTCTGTAGCTAAGCAACATATGCCTACAGTATGTCAGGAGTATAACCAATCAGCAGGTGAAAATGTCTATTATCAGGAAAGGTAATATTCTGCCACATATCTGTCACCAATAACTCCTTTTATATCACAAAGGTCATAAGTCATACTTAATCCAACAAACAGCTCTATGACCTGATCTCAGACCACTGTATGACAGTACCTCGAGTAAATGTTCCGGTAACACTTTACAATAACGTCTTATTCACAGCTTTATCAACACTTTCTTAACATTTAATAGCAAATAACATTTAACAAAGCATTTACAAATGTTTGTGAAGGAGTAACAACCAAACTATGACCGCACAGTGGAGTGAGAATCAACTTCTACTGTGTCAGTTTTATGTGGTTTCATGCCATCTGGTCTTTGGAGGACAACCTTCCAGGACCGCTGCGACTGCACTGTGCCTGCTGTGTTAACATAATAGGCCTATTTCTTGCCCATTTATAAACATTTGTAAACATTTTGTTGATAATTAGTTAATTATTTATAAAGTGTTTATAAAGCTGTGAATAGGATGTTACTGTAATAAGTCAATTGTTCAATCAAGTCTGCATACATGCAAAGAGGTTAATAGTAACATTATACACTTGTCCCTAACACTTTATGACTAACTGAGGTATTATTTGTTATGTACGTGTAGGCCTACATTACACATTAACAAATGCTGTGTTAATTTAACACTTAGAGAGTCGATTTAACATGATGTTAAATCGACTCTCTAAGTGTTAAATTAACATAGCATTTGTTAATGTGTATTGTAGGCCTACCTAACACGTACATAACAAATAATACCTCAGTTTATTATACAGTGTAGAGGGTATTAAGTTGCCTGATAATTATCTACTTTCAGATATCGTACCGCGATTCTGGTCTGACCAAGAAGATAACGAATAACATTTCCAACCGGCCTGGTTAACCCACCTCCCTTGGGTTGCTACTGGTTGAGGCCAGAAAGGACTGTGCCGAAGTTTAAACCAAACATTTTCTTAGTCCCAATAATGTCTCTACTTAAACCATGTCACACATTGAACATGCCTCTACCGAGGGCCATTGAAGCTGCTCAAAGTTGATCGCTTCCCGACCAAGTGGGTGGACTTCCCGATTTCTCCGTAGCTTACACAGATATTACATTGCTCTTTGCCTTACTAGTATGGCGAAGGCATAGGAGGGTGTAGCCTGGCTAGGTATTTGGTCCCAGTACTCCATCTTGTATTAACACTGCAAGTTTGTATAGTAGGCATTTTAGTTGTTAGGTACATGCAGAGGATACGCTAAACATGAGCCATAAAATATTCTGTGTTAGTGTGGAGGTCTAACTTGCCAGGCATATTTGAGGCCAACGAACAACACTTTGCTTTATACACCACTTAATGTCTTTTACAGGTTCGTAAATATTTTAAAACTAAGATAAATAGGTGAAGTGTCTACGGGGATAAGCAACCTGCAAGAGAGTGGGAGAGAGATAGAGCGTGTGAGAGAAGACAATACATCTTTTTTTGTTTGTGTTTTATTTGTTCGTTGTCTGGGTGCATAAGTGTGTGTCAGTAAACAGAGTTTTGATTAAATATTTATATCTCCTACCAACCTGTCTAAGTCTCCCTCCCTCCCTTCTGCTCCCCTTCTCTCTCCTTCCTTTTTCCCTTGGCATCTGTCTCTCCCCCTGTCTGTTTGTCGGCCTCTCACTGTCTTTCATTCCTGGTTCTTCTTTTTCTCATCTGCCTCTCTCTCTCTCTCTCTCTCTCTCTCTCTCTCTGCATGTCTTGCTTTCACTATCCTTCTGCTTCGCCTTCTTCTAACTCTCTCTCTCTCTCTCTCTCTCTCTCTCTCTCTCTCTCTCTCTCTCTCTCTCTCTCTCTACTCCATCTGCAGGCCCTCAGGTGAGCTCTGTGAGAGCAGTGCTGTCAGAGCAAAAAAGAGCAAACGAGTGACATAAAGAGAGAGAGAAAGACAGAGAGAAAGAGAGAGAGAGAGAGAAAGAGGGACGCCAGAGCCTTCAGGACAAGCACAGTCGTCACACATGACAAAGCCTCCTCTCTCCTCTCTCCTCTCTCCTCCTCCTCCTCGTCTGCCTCCTATTCTCTCATCTCTCTCTCCTCTCCTCCTTTCGCCCACAGCACCGCTCACTCACTCCACTCCATGCCGCCACTCCCACTTACTCCCCAAAATAAAGTTAGCTGACACACTCACCCATTTCACCTGCATTAAAGTTTCATCTTAGATATTAGACTTGTGTTTCTCAACGGGGGCGGTACAGCCCCCCAGGGGGCATTGGGGAGCTCTACGGGGGCGTTGAGAAGAATACAGCTGAGAGGGGGCGGTGCTTAGAGGCATTAGTCCATTTAATCTTTTAATACTAAGGGGGCGTTATCAGTCTTATGATGATGTCAAGGGGCGGAAGGGGCTTGTGATGCGGCCAAGGGAGCGTTTCTTCAAAAAAGGTTGAATACCACTGAATTAGACGATCTTTGAGGTCACTAGATGTAATGGTGGTTGAGACATTACAAGCACTGACGGAATACGTAAAGAGAAATTTATAGTGTGAACCAGCACAACTACAATCACAAACAGGGCTACTGACAGCTTTGGCCGGGCTCAGGACAAAGTCATCTGAAAGGACCCCCCCACCCCATACATACAATGTAATGAGAACCCAATTCTGGGGGGCCCTTTTCCCTGGGCCCGGGACAACTGACCCCTTTGCCCCCGTATCAGCTTCCTTGATCACAAATCACACAAAATAAACCAATATTATTACATAGATTATTTTACATGAGAATGAATGAATGAAGGAAGGAAGGAAGGAATGATAAATAATTAGGGAATCAATGAAACGATCAATAAATAGTTTGGTGAAATGAACTCAGAAAGCCAGCTTTGACAGTGAGGCAGCTTGAAATGAATAGAGACACTTCAGATGGACATTATTAAGTGTGTCTGGAAGTGACGTACTCCCCAGCCCCAGTACGCACAAAGACATGCATGCACACGCGCGCGCACACACACACACACACACACACACACACACACACACACACACACACACATTCACACACGCACACACGCACACACACACCCCACTCAGTGCTATTGTTTTCCCACAGAGTAAGCAGGAGCAGGTGTGTGTTAGAGCGATGATGAGATGTTGATTTTTGTCTTCGCTCCCTCCATCCCTCCATCCCCCCCTTGCTCTCTCTCTCTCTGTCTTCTCTGTCTTTCATGTGTCGTTCGCCATGCAGCCTATCCCTGGGGCATGGCTTCGCTGCTCCTCTCTTCTCTTTGGCCCGTCTTCAGCTTGGCACAAACACACACACTGAGCCAACACTGTCAAAATATGCACACGGACGGATCCCTCTCTCTCTCTCCTTCTCTCTCTCTCTCTCTCACTGCCAAATGAGGACGCATTGCATTGCAAGGGCCCTGGCGAGAGAGAGGGAGGTGTGTGTGTGTGTGTGTGTGTGTGTGTGTGTGTGTGTGTGTGTGTGTGTGTGTGTGTGTGTGTGTGTGTGTGTGTGTGTGTGTGTGTGTGTGTGTGTGTGTCTGTGTGTCTGTGTGTGTCTGTGTGTGTCTGTGTGTGTGTGTGTGTGTGTGTGTGTGTGTGTGTGTGTGTGTGTGTGTGTGTGTGTGTGTGTGTGTGTGTGTGTGCATGCGTGTGCATGTGTTGGTAGGGTGGGTTGGGTGCATGTTTGTCACAGTATTGTGTTACATCAATGCAAGATGGTCCAGACCATGAGCAAGTGTGTGTGTGTGCGTGAGCGTGTGTGAATTGTGACATTAACTCATATCTCCACCCTTCTCCCATCATTGTCATAGCTCCTTGTTCCATCATTTTGCGGTCTCATTCAACTCATCAGTTGCATCTTTTAGTTCAGTGTGTGTGTGTGTTAAACAACTGGCTGGCCTACATCAGATTCAGAATCTTTTTTTCATCTTAATGTTCATCGTAATATGCTTTGCAGAGACTTTCACCAAGTCATATCTGGTTAGCTTTTGGTGAGAGTGCAAAATGTGGTAATGGGTGCGTGAGTGTGTGTGTGGTGTGGTGTGTTGGTGTGCGCATGCGTGCATGTGTATGTGAATGCGTGTGTGAGTGTGCCTGTGTTTGCGTACGTGCGTGCGAGGGGCAGGGTTTTGGATGAGGGTTTGAGGCAGGGGCTGAGCTGATAACTGTGGGGCTAAAACATCTCCGGCCAAGTTGCTCTTCATAGAAGTCAGATGTGCTCAGTCACAGTTGAGTGAGCGTGCGGAATGTTTGGAACGTTGCCATGTCAACAATGCCATTGTTAGATGAGAGAGAAATGCCGCCATCCAAAAAAAAGAAGAAAATCCTCATCCACAGCACTTTTCATCAATTCTATAGGGTTGTCTCTCGAGAGCAGATGTTATGTTGCTGTTGACTATAAGAGTATATGTGAGGGAGAGGGAGAGAGTAAGACGTGATTCTTGCTTAATTATGTCTCATTCGGTCCCATCAGCTGTCCAATTAATTTCTGAAGGTGATGCGCGAGATGGTGTAAATTTAGCATGGCCTTAAACTCGAGCCCCCAGGTGCCTTTATTCACATTTATTCACAATGAACTATAACTTTCTTTGTCATATTAATTATTCGCTTTTTTTCCCTGACGTTACCGTCCGTACGCCTTTTGTGCAATTATTATGAAACAGAAGACAGAAATACTATAAATCGAGAGAGAAATATTATGGCGGCGTATAAATGTTTCATTCCAGGTGCAAAAAGCCGAGTGATAAATGGGAACATTATTTTTAGTGAACGTATTTCAGTAGGGGTTCATGAATTATCATAATATTTTTAAGTTCCCATTAATTCAAGCACTTCCTTCATTTAACATTACATCATCAAACACGATCAAAATGCATCCCAAATTAAGCTTTGTTTTGAGTGACAGATAGTCGATTCCATTTTTTCCATATGTTCATAACAGATGGATTTTAGTTTGGGAATGAAGTATTAGTATAGCCCACACTTTTCAGTAGTTGCTTTGAAGTCGATACGATTGAATCCTTTGTGTGTTTAAAATGGATAATTGTATCAAGTGTGGGAGCTTTTAATTTAATGATTATGAAATGGAGAATTAAAAGGCATAAGAGGATCGGATCCAGGGAAAACACACTACTGCTGTGCGCTCACAAACAAAACAAAACAAAACATTGTGTCTATGTTAATTCATTTAATCGATTACAGCAAATGCCAAGGGGAATCAGGGATTTTGCAGACACAAATGAAAATCAAAATGAAGAGCAAGAAAGAAAGAAAGAAAGAAAGAAAGAAAGAGAAACAGAGGTAAGGATAGAGAGAGAAGAAGAAACAGAAGTCAGTGGGTGAGAGAGAGAGAGAGAGCGATAGAGAGAGATAGAGACAGAGAGAGAGCAACAGAGAGAGAGAGAGAGAGAGAACACAACAATGACATAGACACAGAGAGACGGGGAGAGAGAGATCAAGTGAGCAAAATTCTCTTGAAAAAATCTCTCTTATGAATCCCTGTAGGGCCAATAGGGCTGTGATTTTCTCTTTTTTTAACCTTCTTTTTAGGGGGGTAGGTAGCCTACTTTGTCATGCTATGTATCGTTGCAGTAGGCCTACTTAAAAAAAACTCGAGCAGAAGACATTCTTTTCCTATAAAAGAACAACTGCTTTCTATCAGAGCATGACATTCTATCCCCCTTTCTTCTGCGGAGACACATCTGTGCGAATGACTTACATCAGTTACTAATGCATATCATTCCCATCCCAGGGCCCATCCCGAGCAGCCATTTTGTCATGGCAAATAGATGCTTGTATAAACGTACGTGTGCATTTGTGAATGAAAATCTCATTTTGAGCTTGTAGTCAATCATTTGCCAAAAACTACTGCAGCAGAAGCGAAACGTGAAGCGTCTATCCCTCTCAAACTTGCGATTCTTTCTTTCTTTTCTGTTTGGAGGGGGTGGGGGTTGTACACACTCCCATTATCGTCCATCTACAATTCACAGCCATATGTGTTTTGTGTCATATTACAACGGTTTGTGGTATAATGTAGCCTATAGGGAAGCAAGATGGGGCCGGAATAATACTACAAATCACTGCTGCTACCCCCCCCCCAGCACTGCAAATGCCAAGTCTGGCTGTTCCACAACACATAACAATCAGTTCTCTGCTCCTTCTCCCCCCTCAAGACATCTAACACGTGTACTAGGCAATGTCAGCACAGCTCTTTGACATCACTGGAACTATTTAGGTTGACATATCAGCAAGCATGTTTAGATTTTGCTCTGACATGCTCCGTCTCTGTTGCACACACACGCACACGCAAGCACGCACGCAAACACACGCACGCAAACACACGCGCACGCACACACACACACACACGTGTGCGCGCTAACACACACGCACGCACGCACACACAAAAAGACACACACACACACGCGCGCGCACACACACACACACACACACACACACACACACACACACACACACACACACACACACACACACACACACACACACACACACACACACACACACACACACACACACACACACACACAACAAAATCCCTTGGCACCTGTCTGGATGCTTGAAATAGCATGGTCTAAATATTTGATGCTGTCAGCGCCTGTCTGTCTTGTTCACGGCATGACGAGTCGTTGAAAGGGCCACGTCACATATCAAACAATATCACCCGTGATTTGTTTACTTTTTTAAAGAAAATGTGCCCAACAAAACATTTTCACATGACATTGAAAGGCTTGACTTGCATGAAAACACTCCATCATTCGTTTCCTTGTGCCGTGGTTTCGGGGTAAATGTTGATGCTTATTGATTTGCCAAATGCTTGTTTTTATTTCCTTGAGTTCTGACTGACGTACCTTGTTTTGACATGTGTAAAAAAAAAAAAAATTGAAACCGAAATGCTGCAGCACTTACAGTAAAATGAGCATGTTACTGTATATTTTGCGCCTACAGTACGTGATGCCCAAAAGAGGGAAAGCGTATTCACAAACCTGTGCGCATAAACGTTAACACATTTCATGAAAACTCTGATGCATGCTACGTGCTGTAATATGTTAACGTATGTACGTATCATGGCTTTCCTGTCTATCAGTCAACTTATCAACATAGAATTGAACAGGGCAGCTGTGTAGTAGGGAGATGGGCATTACATCAGAGGGTTGCAGGTTCAAATCCCAGCCTTCCACTCCATGGAACTCCGTACCTCCCTCCAGGGTTAGCAAGGCGTCTAACCCCAGACTGCTCCAGGAACTGTAACCAGTACCCTGTAGGCTACTCAAGAATAACAGCAAGTCGCTTTGGATAAACGAGTCAGCAAAGTGTAATGAAATGCGTGAAAATGCATTGTGGATTATACATCATAAGACTCATTGGCTGTCGGCCTGACGAAGTCTCACTCTAAGAACAGAGGACATACGTATAGGCTACATGTCCTATTGTTCTTGTGCAGGTGTGGTACAAACCATATACGTACTGCATAGACTACTCTGCTAAAGTACAGACTAGACTAAATAGAAAGCAGCCCATTTCAAGTAAACTCAGATGTGTGTACAACTAAACTACAACTAAACATATTCAAATTTGTGTTGCGTTTCTATTCCAATTTTAGCCACAAGAATATACATGTAACAGGAAAAAAAGTTTGAATTCTTCACCACCACGACACAGCTGGTAACCCATGCTTGTGAAGCGTCTGATGGGCTTTTACGGTTCTATCCACAGGCATAACTCCAGTGGCCTTCAGCATTGCATTTTTTTTCTCTCTCTCTCTCTCTCTCTCTCTCTCTCTCTCTCTCTCTCTCTCTCTCTCTCTCTCTCTCTCTCTGGTGGACATTACTCTCTAAAAGTGAGCCCAGCCTTTCTCTTACATCATCGCTCTCATCTCTCTTTCTCCCTACCCCCTCTATGTTTTCTCTATGTCCTCTACTTCCCTCTCAGTGTCTCTGTCTCTGTCTCTGTCTCTGTCTCTGTCTCTGTCTTCCCTCTCTCTCTCTCTCTCTCTCTCTCTCTCTCTCTCTCTCTCTCTCTCTCTCTCTCTCTCTCTCTCTCTCTCTCTCTCTCTCTCTTCATTTTGTCCTGTAAGAACAAACTGGGTCCTGATGAATGCTAACGCTAACGTCTCTGGTGCTCAAGGGCACGTGATGGATCTGGCCATGTGCTGAAATGTGGCCCCTCTGCGGCGGCATTGGGAGAGGGAGAGAGGGAGAGAGCCCCCAGAGTGCACACATAAACACACCCACATCATCACACACACAACACACACACACACACACTGACAACTTCACACAAATACACAGTGAATACACACCCATGATCGCATACAGTACATATGTACCTGCACACATACTGACACAAACACACGCACACACACACACACAGGCACAGAAAGAGCGAGAGAGAGAGAGAGAGAGCGAGAGAGAGAGAGAGAGAAACACACCTTTTGTAGCGTTGTAACGACATTGTTCTCCCTCCTCTCAACAGCCATCTCTCATCACCCTCATCAAACATCATACAAAACAGAGGAGGAGGAGACACAGAGCTTGGAGTATGGTGTGTGTGTGTGCGCGTGCGTGCGTGCGTCCATGCACGTGTGTGTGTGTGTGTGTGTGTTTGTGTGTGCTTAGATGAATAAGTATGTTTGCACATGCTTGTGTGTGTGCGTGCGTGCATGTGTGTGTGCGTGCGCGTACGTACGCATGTGCGTGTGGGCGTGTGGGGGTGTGGGTGCATCACATGTGGGTGTCTATGTGTGTCTGTGTGAGAACTCGTGTGTGTGTGTGTGTGTGTGTGTGTGTGTGTGTGTGTGTGTGTGTGTGTGTGTGTGTGTGTGTGTGTGTGTGTGTGTGTGTGTGTGTGTGTGTGTGTGTGTGTGTGTGTGTGTGTGTGTGTGTGTGTGTGTTGTTTTGGGAAGGGGGGGGCATGGTTTTATTGCTTGGTGACCCTCGTGCGGTAAAGTGCCTGGCGACAGTGTTTAACAGGGCCGTTAGCGAGGAGTGTGTGTGTGTGTGTGTGTGTGTGTGTGTGTGTGTGTGTGTGTGTGTGTGTGTGTGTGTGTGTGTGTGTGTGTGTGTGTGTGTGTGTGTGTGTGTGTGTGTGTGTGTGTGTGTGTGTGTGTGTGTGTGTGTGTGTGTGTGTGTGTGTGTGTGTGTGTGTGTGTGTGTGTGTGTGTAAAGTGCTTGGCGACAGTGTTTAACAGGGCCGTTAGCGAGGAGACAGCAGCGGATCGATACGCAGGACAGGAGAAGAAGGGGGGGGAGGATGGGAATGGAAGAGAAGGGAAGGGATGAGATGAGATGAGATGGGTGGAGGATAGACAGAGAGTTAGAGATAGACGGAGGGAAGCAGGAAGAAGAGAGGGAGGGAGATGCGGGGGCTGGGGGTAGCAAGGGAGTGAATGAGAGATGGTGAGATATAGATAGATAGCGAGGGAAAGAGAGAAAAGGAGGAGGGGTTGAGAGATAGAGAGAGACAGACGGAGAAAGAGATGATGAAGAGGAAGAGGAGGAGGATAATGATGATGATGATAATGATGATGATGATGATGCAAGAGTGTGTGTGTGTGTGTGTGTGTGAAGATAGGGAGGGAGAGACAAGAGAACGAGAAAGGAAGGGTGAAACCGAGACGAGCAAGAAAGGGGCTTGGAGAGATGGGGGGAGAGAGGGGGATAGAGGAGGAGGAGGAGGGGTGGAGGTGAAGATAGAGGGAGGGAGGGAGGGAGGGAAGGAGGGAGTGGGGGATGGAGGAGTGAGATGCTCCTTCATGTCACCATTCCTGAGTGTCCTGCGGACGTGGACATGATGAGGAGCGGTGGCCATTAGCCAGCGAGGCTGCCTTTAATATATAGACAATTACCACACCGCCGTATCTCTTAGCAAAAACACCACCACTCACCTCACGTTATTAGCTACCACCTCGGGTGTTAGCTGTGTGAAGGGGTGTGTAAGAGAGAGACACACACAAACGTACACTCATGCCGCCAGATTCCAACGCTGTGTGTGTGTGTGTGTACGCGGTACCTTTAATTCCTCAACTGACACTATTAGCTACACGTGTGTGCGCGTGTGTGTGTGCGCGTGTGTGTGTACTTGCGTGTGTGCGTGCATGCGTGTGTACACTTTACCTCCAATTCCTAACCTGACACTATTAGCTACGCGTGCGTGCGTGCGTGCGTGCATGCGTGTGCATGTGTGTGTGTGTGTGTGTGTGTGTGTGTGCGTGCGTGCGTGCGTGTGTGTGTGTGTGTGTGTATGCTGCATCTCCAACGCCACTCCTCAGCTGACACGACACCATTAGCACTGTGTCACTGTGAAGGCAAGTCTGGAAGAGACGAAAACCAGGAAACATTAACACTGAAAAGAGAAAACACACGGACATGTTGTAGTCAGTAGCATTAAATTAAGTAATGTTTTAGCAACAACACCAAGGGAACAATGTTGTTGTTTTTTAACACGTTTAGTCCAGCACACCTTGTCACTGTGTAGAGTCAGATCCCATGTGTTACACTTACTGCAGTCAGTCATAGTACTGTAACTGAGGTAATGTTTTAGCGACAAAACCAAAAAAAGCGTAGTTGTTAGTCAGTTAGCAAATTCCGCAGTTGCCAATCGGAAATTGCATTGCAATCAACAAAGTAGCTAGCGCAATTAGCAGCTAAAGATACGAGAAATGCACACTCCAAGTAGACCATCACTACGTTTACATGATTTTAATTCCGAATGAATAATTCAGAACTAAATAGCTCCGCAGAGTTTACTTTGATCTTTCCTTTAATTCTGAATTAAGAGGTCATAAAAATTAAAAAAAAAAAATTAAAAAAAAAGCCAGCAACATCTGTACCACCTCAGACGATTGAGAACGTTTGGGATGAGACCCAAGATCCTGAGGTCGTTTTACAGAGGCACCATTGAGAGCATTCTGACAGGGACCATTATTGCATGGTATGGGAACTGCTCTCAAGCCAACAGGAGAGCTCTTCAGAGGGTTGTGCGTACAGCTCAGTACATATGCGGCTGTGACTTACCCTCCATACTGGAACTGTTCGAGGGAAGGAGCATCAGGAAGGCAAAAAAGATCTTGGCTGATCCTAGTCACCCCAACCATGAACTGTTTACCATACTGCCATCTGGGAAACGATACAGAAGCCAGACTCCAAAGTAGTTTCTTCCACCAAGCAGACAACAAGGCACTTTATTTGCACTTTTTTCCACCCCCCCTCCCTTTTTTTATTTTTATTTTTTAAAATCTTTTTGAGGACACAAGAAAAACACAACAATTTTTACTCTTTATAGGCTTCAGACCTATAATAAGACGTAATAAACTAATCTTGAAACTTGAATCTTGAATCTTTACATAACGTTTTCAAAGCGGAATTCATCTTTATTCAGAATTAAAGTCAGTTCATTCCGAATTACAGTAAATGTCTCATGTAAACGTAGCAAATGTTGATTTGTGGTCAACGGACCATGACGGGTACATCTATGTAGTTTGTGTAAGGCAATTATGGACATTCTGGTGCATTTTCTTGCGTGCGCATTTGTACATACAGTACAGATAACATAGAGGAAACATAACATTTTGAGTGCGTGATAAACTCTATTAAGGAT
>NC_085876.1:14497752-14517752 GCF_034702125.1 Engraulis encrasicolus | reverse complement strand
ATAATAACAATGTGATACAAAAAAATATCCCGATGAACAGAATGTACAGTACACATTATCAGAGGCCTTGTTTTTTTCCCCCAATACTTTTTTTTTGTCTGCAGTACTGTGTACTCGTCCTCGGGCTTGTTGACTTCCCGAGAACTGACTGCTTGCTGGATCGCCTGTCAAACATGACGGATTTTGTTTTGTACAGTTCTGGGAGCCGGTGTTGGTTGATGCGGGGGCAGTGGTGTATCAGCCCAGCTCAGCTCAGCTCCGCTCAGTTCGGCTTGGGCCACGACTCTCTGGGTCTCTGGGACCCTGCCAAGTATAGCTGAAGCCGACCGGTCGACCGACCGACGGGCCGGCCGGCCCACCTCCACTGACTCACAGAGCAGGAAACACAGGAAGGTCAGGAGTCACTCTCTCACTGCGCTGCACTCAACAGAACCGCGTTGCATGCTGGGACTGCGGGGGAGTTTGTTGAGTGATCTGATCAAGCGCTTACATTGCATTCACACTACATCACCGCACGGCACCACACTACACCACACCACTTCACCACTCCACATCACTCCACACCTCTTCCCTTCTTTTTTCCCTTGGAGTTCGGAGGAAATTTTCGAGAGCGGTAACACTTGATTTCTCTGGAGGCATGACTCGTGTTGCTTGAGGTCTTGCGGTATGCCGTTTTATTCAAATAGCTGAATAGTTTGAATGTGGAATCATGGAAATGTTTTGCCAGGTAGCATTATACAGTGGTACAATACAGATGTAAATCAAATCAAATATAGATTCGTCAAATCATATTTTGTGGTGTTATCAGATAACAGGCCATTTTGCTTTTACATCCCGTACAGTCATGCTACATTCAGGGAAGTTAAGAGAAATTGAATGGCGTTTTAAACCATGACACACTGTATTTCCATCAGAATCATCAGAATCAAATCCTGTGACTGTTCTGAAATATTCCAGAAAATGTTAACCCAGTCTTCCTTTCAGACAGAAATGATGACATCTAGGCTACTCAACATCATTAGAGGCTGATAACAGGAGCTTTTGCAATTGCACATCCCATACAAATAGTCATGGCAACATTCTGAGGAATTCTGAGAAATGACCTGACGACTGTAAATCAGCATTTGCATCACAGAATCACTGGACATTTTCTGACTGTTCTAACTGCAACACTTTTACTGATGTTTTCCTCGTGTTATTAGGAGATAATAAAGATGAGTTTTCGCTATTGAGTATCACATACACTCATGACAAGGGCACGTGAGTCATAGTGAACTGCCGCTCAGCAGCCTACTCTGATGTGTCATTTGGATGCATTAGTCTGTTTTCCTTGGGCCAAGAAGAAATATGTTACACACGAAGCATGAATTCCTTGTTTTTGACAAGGGCCCTTTTTAAACTTTGCACAATTTGTACATGTTTTTTCCCCAATGACAGAAGGAGTGGGAGTAGCTCAGTAGTACTGTAGTAGCACAGATGGACGTAAATTCTCAGGAAACGCAGTCGGCGAGTCCTTGGACGTCACGGCACTTGGCAGAGATAAATCCATGTGCTTTGTGCATCTGATCATTAGTGTGTGTGATGCCCTGGGCTTTTGCAACATCAACTTGCCAGAATTACTGATTCATTCGTCCCTGTGGCATTTTGTTCACAAGATATTTCAAAGTCTGGCTTATCACGCATTGCATGTGGGAAGTGCCGCTGTTATTGCACATACCGGCACAGCTCATGGACGCTGGTCAGAGAGGTCAAACAAACGGGGAGCAAGGGTTCAAAGAGTTCACAAATATTTCCGTTTCAAACTGTAGCAAAATACTATGCAGTAAACAATCAAACACTGCCAGTATCCATAAATAACATGCATGAGCTTCATAGACGACATCACATACTGTAAGATTAAATGTTCGTCTTTAATTGTCCAAATGGTGAGTAAGCTAAATCCTTTTTATGTTTACCTGTACCAAGAATACTTGGCATTAGGCACAATACCATCTTCTTTCTCTTTTTTGCGATGTTTTGGGCTTTTATGCCTTTATTCAGGACAGGACAGCGAAAGTGTTTGACAGGAAATGTGTGAGAGCAAAGGATCCACAAAGGACCAGGGGCCGTAATCGAATGTGGGTTGCCGGCGTAATGCTACGGCGTCTTAAAGGGACACTGTGTGAGATTTTTAGTTGTTTATTTCCAGAATTCATGCTACCCATTCACTAATGTTACCTTACCACCACCATCAAATTCTAAGTATTCATTGTAACTGGAAAGTCTTCTCCATGGTCCGCCATTTTGAATTTGCAAAAATAGCCATTTTTAACTACAAAAATGACTGTACTAGGACCACACTAGAAAATATTTGTTTATTACTTCGGAAACTTTCATGTAAAGATCAAATTTGGCAATAGGCATCCCAGTTTCAATGAGCATCATAGTTGCAGTACCTTTTTTGACCATTTCCTGCACAGTGTCCCTTTAACTCACTGAGCCACCACGACCCCACTTCTTAAAACTAACTTGTTAAAACTTCAAGTTAGTATTCAATTGTGCATCTACGGCGGCACATTCAAGATCATATCAGCCAAACTAATATGCCTACATTTAATGCAGATCTCTGTTTGGCACTAACTGTAGCGAACAACGCTCACAAGCAGTGTTGTACTGTACGCATACTGCCTGTCAGTTGTTGCCTTGTACCTCCTTCCCTGTATGAACATGACAGATGGCCTCACAGGAAAACGTTTAAAAATAGAGGATGGCCATAACTCACCCAATAGAAGGACTTTCATTGTACAGTGCATGTGAAAAAAATCCAGATCAGATGAATCATGGGAAATGGGGTTTATTGCCCGTGAATGTGTATGAACATACACAAGTGTGAAAAAACTGCTTCCTGAATTCTCCCACATCCATGCATGCTAGCTGAAAAAAGATGACATTGACAGTTTCTCATGGTGTCGTTTTTTTTCTCCTGCTGTTGTTTTTGCTAAGCTGTGTGAAGGTTGTGCACACAAGCCCCCATAAGGAACACATACGGTACAGGCTTCCACATTCACCATGAATGAACAGTACACCTAAAGGAACGCACACATACACCATACTGCAAGCAGACCACCCACAAAACCAGGGCCGTCCTAATGCACACGCTTGATATGGCTGAAGCCTAGGGGCCCCCCACCTGACAGGGTGCCCACAATTGGCCAAAAGTGAAAAATTGCTGAATAGCAGAAGATGTGATATTGAAAAAAAAAGTCAATCTTGTTAACACTCCTCTCCACAGTTGGCAGTTAATTCCACATAATTATGTTGCAAAATTTGCCTTCTGTGGGGGAACCCACAGAAACCTATATTCTTGGGGCCCCAGGTCATCTTAATCCAGCCCTGCACAAAACGAATGTAGTAGTAGTAGTCACTGGTGTGAATTGTACGCCCCCTTTACGATACACTGCATTCTGTCTATCTGCCTGGACACCAGCTCAGGGCAGGCCTGTGGAATAATATGGTGCGTGTCTGATGGGTGAGACCCCTTTACAAACACACAGTCAGGCCGTGTGAAAGGGGGCTTTGTTTAGAGGGCCGTTGCTCGGTGCCAAGGGGGAATGCAGATGCATAGTTTGGGGGGAGAGGGGCTGGCATGAGTGGGGGTGGTGGTGGTGGTGGTGGTCAGGGTGGAATGGGATGGGGCGGACGGTTGATGAGCGGATGTGTGGGTTTGATTAGATGGAATGGCTTCGAAGGATTAGTTGGAATTCACTTTCACTGTCGCTCACTGTGTCTCACTGTGTCTGCAAAGACACAAACACACAGAGAGGGCACACGCACACAAATCACACACATGCATGCATGCACACAGACACACACACACACGCACACACACAACAAAAGCATGTGGAGACACATGTCTTTCACATATTCTGTACATCCCTCTTCTCTTCTCTTCTCTTCTCTTCTCTTCTCTTCTCTTCTCTTCTCTTCTCTTCTCTTCTCTTCTCTTCTCTTCTCTTCTCTTCTCTTCTCTTCTCGTCTCGTCTCGTCTCTTCTCTTCTCCAATTTTGTCAAGCCAGGCCATCTCTGTCTACTCTGTGTGAAGTGCTCAGGCTGGTGCCTTGTTGAAACTAGTGGGTGGTGGCTAGTGGGTGGATGGATGTGTTGTGGGAGGAGGGAGGAGAGTGGCATGGTTGGAGGATACGAGTGGGTGTGGAGGAGGAGAAGGGAGGAGGGAGGCGTGTGGGTGTACAGGAGGAGGAGGAGGGGAGCAGTGGTGTGGGTGGTGGGTTGCTGGTAAATGGCTGGTATGGAGGAGTTTGTGGAGGGAAAGAAGGGAGGCGAGAGGAGGAGCGTGGAGGAGGAGGAGGAGGAAGAGGAGTTAGTCGTAAGAGAAGAGAGTGGCAGCAGAGAATGGAGGAGAGTGGTGTGGGTGGTGGATAGCAATGGGTGGTAGCTGGTTGATGGCTGGTATGGAGGAGTTTTGTGAAGGAAGAGAAGGGAAGAGAGAGGAGTGTGGAGGAGGAGGAGAGAGAGTGGCAACAGAGATGGGAGGAGAGTGGTGTGGGTGGTGTCTGGCGGGCGGTGCGAGGGAGTGCGGAGGAGAGGGTGGCTGGTTGGTTGGTGGGAGAGTGGCAGCATGTTGAAAGGCGGAGGGAGCTGTCACCTCGTCTGGGTGGCATGCTGATAATTGCTGACCCTAACAGGCCCAATTAGGGGCTACATGCTTCCCACAACGGGTCCCCAAGGGCCCAGCACGACGGCCCCGAGCAGCAGCGACACACCACACCACACCACTCCACTCCACTCGCCGGCCCTCGTCACCGCCATTCAGCCACCACCATCATCAGCAACACCCACCCCCACCACCAGCAGCACCACCCACCCCCACCACCACAGGCGGCGAGGGACAAAAAGCGCGGCACATGTTGGGCACAAGGGCCAGCCCTCACAAGCGTCCCCCTAGACATCACCACCAGGCCCAGACAGAGAGACATGCACATTTAAAATTCTCTGTTCTTCCCTTTTATTTATTTGTTATTTCTGTCTTTCTTTTTCTGTCTTTTTCTTTCACTCTGACTCTTTAATTCCTTCTCTCTTTCTCCCACTCTCTCTCTCTCTCTCTCTCTCTCTTCTCTCTCTGTCTGTATGTCCTTTCTGTTTCATTCTCTTTTTTTCTGTCCTGTTTTTTTCTCCGTGTTCAGATTATGCCCCTTTTTTCTTTTTTATTATGGACACCAAAGTCCAACTTATGTTATAGATAAAAAAGACGTGCGCACACATGCAAGCCTGCACACACGCACACACGCACGCATGCACGCACGCACGCACGCACGCACGCACGCACGCACGCACGCACACACGCACACACGCACACATACGCACACACACAATTTCATAGACATAAGCGACCAGTCTCTAAGGTCCTCTGTGTTTGTGATCCCTCCAAATGCTAAAAGTCAACCCAAAACAAGTGACACTTATCCAATGACAGCTCTTCTCTGGCTCTGCTTTTGTGTGACTTCAGAACGACATCTCAAGGGACACTAATACACACACACACACAGGGCATCCAAAAAAAAACTTCGGACAGTAACAGCTAAGAAAGGATTTCTTGTTTATTTGCTTTTCTCTTTCTCTCTTCTCTCAAATCTTTTTTTTTTGCTGGAGAGTTGTTCTTCACTGTTGTTTGGCCTTCTCCCCAAGTCTCTTGGGTGTACGTGTGTTGTACTTAAAGAGGGAAAATGTAAACAAGCAACAACAATGCCAAAGACGGCTTATTCGCAGACAACGTCTCTCAAAACTATATGGAACACCCCGCCCCACCAACTCAACAAACACACTTTTATACATTAGATCTTTCTCTCTCGCTTTTCTCTCAATTGGGCCTCTGTGTCTCTTCTCTCTCTCTCTCTCTCTCTCTCTCTCTCTCTTTTCTCTCAATTGGGCCTCTGTGTCTCTCTTCCTCTCTCTCTCTCTCTTGCTCTCTCTCTATCTATCTATCTATTTATCTATCTATTATCTATCTATAATCTATTTATCTATCTTTCAATCTCTCTCTCTCTCTCTCTCTCTCTCTCTCTCTCTCTCTCTCTCTCTCTCTCTCTCTCTCTCTCTCTCTCTCTCTCTCTCTCTCTCTCTCTCTCTCTCTCAATTGGGCCTTTTAAACAAACCCAAACGTGTCCCATTAGTCCAGATGCTTGACAGCAGTGGACTACAAAGCATCAAGAGGAGGGGTATTGGGAGAGGGAGGAGGAGGAGGAGGAGGAGGGCAAATGATGACCGTATCAAAACAGTGTCATGTCCGCTCAGCACCAGCGTGACAGCGTACACGGCCTCTTCGAATCGCCCCAGATTACAACATGGTTGCTGTCTTGCACACCCCCACACAAAAGCACAAACACACACACACACACACACACACACACACACACACACACACACACACACACACACACACACACACACACACACACACACACACACACACACACACACACACAAGCACACACACACACGTGCCGTGCACACCATCTGCAAACAGCAAATCAATACCATTACGTCTCTTATCTCTCCTCTCTGTCGGTGCAAACGCGAGAGAGAAACTGAGCTTTCTGACAGTGGTTACCACAACGAGCGCTTTGAGAGAAGAAAACTAAAAGTCAGATGCAGGCACGGACGCAGTTAGTTGTTTGATAAATTTGCCACAAGATGACTCAATGTTGGGCAACACTTAAGCCACTGGTTTGTGTGTTGTACAAATTTAGCACGTCACAAGGCTGTAAAGTTGTCAGGCACCAGCCAACTAGAGAAAAATATGACCTACTAAGAAACATGTTGTTCGAAACTTTGTTTTTACGCATAGGGCTTATTTATATAAGCTATAATATCAAAGATGTGAATTTCATAATGTTATAATTAAGTAGGTGCTCATACCATTTCCTCAGATGGTGTTACTTTCCAGTGTAAATATGTGTAGGGCCTATAATGACAAATTAATTGTAAAGGCCAGAGTAGCATTGCAACTGCAGATCATTAAAACTGTGCTGCCACATTTGGTCTTTTCATGAGTATTTACTAAATAATGCACTAATATTCACCAGGGTGGCCAAAGTACAGTGAGTTTTGCTGCTACAAATGTCTATTTCTGGAAATTCTGAATGGCAGACATGGAGAAGATAAACATTTTCATGTATGAAAAGTGCAATTTTACGAATACTTAGAATTTGATGGTGGTTGCAAGTATTTGTGAAAAAGGCAACATTTGTGAATGGGCAGCATGAGCTCTGGATATAAACTACTGAAATATTACACTTTGCACCTTTAAATATTACTGTAACAGCTCATGCACTGTAATATTTTGCAGCAACCAGACAGAGGCACACTGTAAACCCAGACATCAAATGTACTTACCAAGACTAATTAAAATGCACTAAAAATAGAAGTTTGATGGCATTTCTGAAGAATACTGAGTATTGACAACTTATTTGAGGAAATAGTTGTTCAGATGAATATGTTTTAGTTGAATGGATTAAATTCATAAGTTTTGGTTATGACCCCGCCTCTTTTTCTTCAGGCTGCACCAACTGGCCTCTACCCAGATGTGGGCAGTTGAATGTATTCCTGCAGTGTGTTTCATGTTAACAGATCGTTTCAAATTTCAACTGACAATATGGCCACGCTGCAGCATCCAATTTTAAATCAGAATATTGCCACCTAGTAAAATTAGGCTATCTTGTGAAGTGCCATTGCACAATTGAAAGTCAAATGCTGCATGACATAATTGACATTGCCTACCATCAACCAGGAACAATGGTAGTGCCCAATCAACCTGTCAATTAGTACCTGCCCTCACTTGAGTACATAGGACTGTTACAAGTTCATTGAATTACTACCTGCAGCTGCCACATGCCTGATTACTCTGGTCACATGGTTAACTTTCACCTCTATAAAAACTCAGACTGTCACAATGCTTGAGTTGCTTGCCTAAATGACTGGTTCGCTGGCTCTCTGTCCGGCTTGTTGGTTAGTGAGCTAACTGACCGACCAACTGACTGTTTGTTGGCCAGCTGGTTGGCTGGCTAACTGACTCTTTTGGTTGACTGTATGGCTGGTTTGTTAGCTGGCTAGCCATACAACTGACTTGTTTGTTGGTTAGTTGGCTGACTAACTGAGTGTTAGTTGGTTAGCCGGCTCTTTGGCTGGCTAGCTGACAACTGACTCTTTTGGTTGGCTGGTGGACTGGTTTGTTGGCTGGCTAGGTATTTAGTTGGTAGTGAGTATTGTGGTAGCAGGTATCCTTTTTGGTGTGTTGCTTACTTGACATTTCAGGATTGTCTAATTATGCTCAACTAGAGTATTCTATGCACACTGGTTAATGTACTATCATCCAGGAGATTATAATAATTAAATGGTAATAATATTGCACATACTGCAGAAACTTGAATTTCTCAGTGGTTATGGATAGTTTGGTCTATTAATACAAGAGAGCAGTGTGATGGACTGGTTCCATGCCACAGTTGTCTCAGTCATGGTGAGGAATGGGAGGTGCCACAATAACATGGTAGCTACCTCTTTTGTGGTGATGAATGGAGGGGCGGGATCATGGTAGTGTGGGTAGGGTGACAGTAACTAACTGTGGTGTGGCCACAGTAAACTACTGTGAGAAGATCACAGTAAACTGTGAGGATGGCCACAGTAAACTACTGTGAAATGAATGCAATTAGTAGCCAGTAATTCCCTGTGACATCACGGGAATATTTTTTACTGTGTACTTATCTAGCTAATTGGTTACAATTTTGTGAATGTAACTTCATATTTTATGTGAAATAACTATACGAAACATTTGATATTACAGAAGACTTTCAGTTTGATCAACTTAAAATTTAATACATTTAACTGCAAATTTTAAATAAAATAATTCATTACAGTTAATCTTACGAATGATGGTAAGTTTAATCGACTGGGAATTTAGTACATTAAACTGGGAATTTTGCATACAATAACTATAGATAACAGTTACTACTGTGGAAGATGGTAGGTTTAATCAATTTGGACTTAAGTACATTTAACTTAAACTTTTACATATAATGAGTATATACAACAGTTGAGGTCACTAAAGATTGTAAGTTTAATCATTCATAATTACTTAGTTTTTCTAGGGCAACCACTTTTCTGGGTTTTTGTAAGTAAACTCAACTTATAAGGTTTTACGGTGCAGGGAGGTGGACAATGACACACACACACACACACACACACACACACACACACACACACACACACACACACACACACACACACACACACACACACACACACACACACACACACACACACACTTGGTGTCAGGTTCCAATAAAAAATGCAGTTCATAAAAGAACAAGTCCGACAGGCGGACAGCGATGCGTCCAAACATTTTTGACATTTCTTATGCTTTTTGAAGCAGTTTTCAATGATTGGGAAAACGCGTCACGGTGGACGGACAAACGGACGGACCAACGGACGGATGAAGCATCATATAGTTATGCGTGGACGCATCTAAAAAGGTAAAAAAATATACATTCTTCAGAATTCAGTTCTATTGAACACCACTTAATCGTATTGCACAGCAGAGCACTCGCATGTTTCTAGAAGCGCACAGAGTGTCAGACAGATGTTTCATCGACCCGATAATACACAGTATTTTGCATCACATTTTATGGCACAATTACAATGTAACGTGGACTTTGTAACAAGTGTTACACAGCATGTTGCAAACCCTCTGAGTTCCTTCACAGCGGTAGCCACATGCCTTGCATTTCGGCATCCACACAGCTGCTCATTAAATTGCTAAAGAATAACAAACAATTCCTTTTCATTGCCCTTCCCTATTCCGTCCCACACAAAAAAAGCAGAGCTGGTATTGCATTACAAGGGAAGTAAGGTTGTATGCAAATAGTTTTGGCCAAATTGTGCCCAGACTCATATAAAGCATCATGCCTAAGCTGAGGATCAGTGACCCACCAAGGCAGATGTTGAGTATGACATCAATTCAGAGTTGGCTCACTGAAACACAAACAATTCTTTCTTATGGTCTTCATTGTGTGTCTGTGTGTGTACACACATCACCCGTTCGGTCGGTCTGGTTTGGAATGGAGTGGAGTGGAGTGTGGAGTGGAAAAGTCTTCTTCAAACAGTGATGAGTGAAATGGTTGAGTTTGTCGGCCCTCTGAGAGGCGAGTGGAAAAGAATGGATTTCTGCAGCTTGTGAAGCATGATAAAAAACCCCCCTCATAAAACATGGCCTCTTTTAGTGACAAAAAAGGGGGGAGATAGAGAAAAAAACACAGTTTGATCTGAATATTTTAAACCGCTCAAATCTTACCAGAGGCTAGAGAATCGAGGCTGCCTGATAAGATGAAAATGTAGGGAGGAAGAGAGGAAAAGGAAAAGAAAGGGGGGATAACAGCAGCTGCAGAGGGGTATCCATTTTGCCTTATACATTTAAATGATTCAGATCCCTGTACAGAGGAGCACAGAGAAACAAACCGCAAGAGAGTGATGAGAATGAGAATGAAAGACAACGTGCCACTGAAACATTTCTGTTGTCTGAACAGCATAGTAATTCTGCTGTTACCCTCCCGTTCCTTTGCCAATGTAAAAACTGTGTATTTGAGAGCACAACATTTCATCTGTTGCCAATCTCCTTCTTTAACCTGTTCTCTAAGTAAAAGGGACACATCCTTCACATTCTCATTTTAAGATGTGAGTTTAATGTCTTTGAGACGATTTCTACACATCAGTCTCCATTGTTACGTTACGTAAAGGTAAAGGATTCGTATTAATATTACTGTTATTAATATTGTAAAAAGGTTTAAAGACAGTGGGCAACATTTGAACATATCTATTAGAATCAAACAAGTCATATTTTGAATCAGACTTGGTGAAAGGTGACTTTTTTTGCATTGCAGTTAGACTAGAGTGAAACAGAAAGCCTTCCAAACAAGGGCAAAAGCTGCCAAAAAAAGAGAGGTTGGGTTGCATTCATATGCGAACAGCACAACACTGCAATGATCACATGATGGCCAGAGGATGTTTGTTGTCGAAATGGTTGCCGGTCAAAAAGGCCTGCAAATGATCTCATCCAGCAGCCCCAGTCTTTGTCTGTGCTCCCCTAATGTAGGTCTGACCTCATTCTGTTACAATGAATTTTTTTCCGAGAGGTCAAAGGAAGGATGTTCCGCGGAGCAGGAGTCTCCTCCAATTGGTGGTTGTGCAGAGAGAGAGAGAGAGAGAGAGAGAGAGAGAGAGAGAGAGAGAGAGAGAGAGAGAGAGAGAGAGAGAGAGAGAGATGGAGGGTGATTTTGGTAACAGAGCTTGATTCTTTTTGGATGAGGCTACATTCAGACTAATGCTATGAAAGCATTTTTAGTGGGAATAACATAACATAGCGTAATTGCTATTCCAAAGCACTTACACACACTTTAAACGTGGATAATTTTCGCATTTTCCGACAAACGATCAAATATGCTTTTTGCTCAATTAATCACAATTAAAACTGTCTCTGTTCTGAATGCTGTGATTTTGTACTCAATGCTCAAAATCATTCTGAGATATGATTAATTTATTAACGAGCAGAGAGGAGCCTCAGAGTAGTTGCAATTTCCCATATAACTATGACAACAACAACATCCAGCTGATTTCATTAATAATGTATACCATTCCACAATCTCTTCTGCCTCTTTATATAGTAGGCCTACATGTGCATTTTCACTATCTACACATAACGCTCATACAAAGATTAAAAAACAAGAAAACGTTTAAAATATAGAAACAGACATGAATTTCAAACAAGCTCTATTTTTGACAGATTCTGAGCAATTGAGTTTGGTGCCAAACCTGGCTGTAGGCTCTTATGGGGAGTTTGAAGCTTTGGGCCCAACCCACCCGATCCCACACCACGCCCAGGGAGAGAAGAGAAGAGAAGAGAAGAGAAGAGAAGAGAAGAGAAGAGAAGAGAAGAGAAGAGAAGAGAAAAGAAAAGAAAAGAAGAGAGGAAGGAGAGCAGAGGCAATGGCTGTGGAAAGAAAAGGAAATGAAAGGAAAGGAAAGGAAAGGAAAGGAAAGGAAAGGAAAGGAAAGGAAAGAAAAGAAAAGGAACAGAGAGGAAAGGAAATAAAAGGAAAGGAAAGGAAACGAAAGGGAAGGGAAGGAAAGGAAAGGAAAGGAAAGGAAAGGAAAGGAAAGGAAAGGAAAGGAAAGGAAAGGAGAGGAAAGGAAAGGAAAGGAAAGGAAAGGAAAGGAAAGGAAAGGAAAGGAAAGGAAAGGGAAGGGAAAGGGTGGGGAAACGGAGAGAAGAGGAAAAGAAAGGTAATGGCAGGGGGGGAGACGAGAGCATGGGGATGGGGAGCGGAGCAGAGCGGAGAGGAGAGGAGAGGCGATGACAGGGGAGAGGAGAGACAGGTGGACGAGTGTGATAAGAGAGACGGCCGGATGGGGCAGGACAGGCGTGTGAAGGATACCCTGCTGGGGTTAGTTAAGCAGTCGATAGTCATCGGCCATTCTGATCTGGAACACTCTCTTTTGGTACCTTTCTTCTCTCCTCCACTCCCACCGGCACTCCAGTCAAATCTACCCTCAAATACCCTCCCTCTGTGCCACCGTCATCTATGTCTTTTTTCCCCCTTCGTCTCTTTTATTTTTGTTTTTCTTGGGTGTGTGTGTGCGCAAGTGGGCGTGTGTGTGTGTGTGTGTGTGTGTGTGTGTGTGTGTGTGTGTGTGTGTGTGTGTGTGTGTGTGTGTGTGTGTGTGTGTGTGTGTGTGTGTGTGTGTGTGTGTGTGTGTGTGTGTGTGTGTGTGTGTGTGTGTGTGTGTGTGTGTGTGTGTGTGTGTGTGTTTGCATGCGTAAATTGTATTTGTATTTGTGAGGATATTTTATCTGAATACACCAATCCACTTTTGAAGTTGAGTACCATTCCCCCCCTACAAAAAAGTAAGAATTAAAATGTCTTATTCCCTAAATTGCTGGAGTGGTCCTTGCGACGAGTAGTAAATATTTAAAGCATAATAATAATCATTTGCCTAATCGTGTAATTCAGCGTTTGTTGCAAGGGCTCTGTGTTGGTTGGGCGAGGGACTGGCAGAGACATCCTGTGAGGTTGCAAAACTGAGACGCATCGCTGGGGCAACGTTAATTAATGCCAGTTGCAGTGTCAGGCACGCTCGACCAACCAACAAAGTCGCCACAGACTGCCTTCAGAAATGTGTGTTACGATCAGCATAATTTATCATAATGCTGACAATTCTAGAGAGACACAAAGAGTAGTTTATTGAGACAGAGAGAGAGAGAGAGAGAGAGAGAGAGGGGGAGGGAGAGAAAGAGAGAGAGAGAGAGAGAGAGAGAGAGAGAGAGAGAGAGAGAGAGAGAGGGGGAGGGAGAGAAAGAGAGAGAGAAAGCAGGAGGGAGAGAGTATGTCTTTTCTTCCTGTCTGAAGCTATTGTCCTCTTTTTGAAGGCAAAAGCTCTGGTGCTTTTAGGACTGTCTGGTTCTGTAGGGCCGAGACAGAGGGAATGTAAAAAAACCCCTGAAAACTCAAGCAGCCAAAAGAGGGACGAAAATGAGTCGAATTCATGAGGAAAAAAGGCAAATTGTGTATGGATGTGAGACATTAGACCTCGCAAAAAGAGAGAGAGAGAGAGAGAGAGAGAGAGAGAGAGAGAGAGAGAGAGAGAGAGAGAGAGAGAGAGAGAGAGAGAGAGAGAGAGAGAGAAAGAGAGTGAGAGTGAGAGAGTGAGAAAATGGAGTGACTCAATTCTGGAGTTGCTGGCTTCATTGGCCAGCGTCTAGTGATTTGGGGATTGCACATTCTGCCTGTAGATGAGAGCAGAAGGAGTGATGAGCAAACTGAGAGAGTGAGAGAGAGAGAGAGAGAGAGAGAGAGAGAGAGAGAGAGAGAGAGAGAGAGAGAGAGAGAGAGAGAGAGAGGAGAGAGGAGAGGAGAGAAAGAGATGTGGGGGGGGCAATGGGAGCATCTCAGAGCACAATTGATCTTTGTGGAATAAATGCTCGGCAGATGGTTCAACGCATTTTCGTTTTTCTTTTCTCTTTCTTTTTTTTCACTTGTTTTTCGTTGTGTCCTATCATGCAAGGGAGTACAGCACTCAACACTCGTCTCAGCCCTCTGTCTCTGTCTCTGTCTCTCTCTTTCTCTTTCTCTTTCTCTTTCTCTTTCTCTCTGCCTCTCTCTCTCGCCGTAGACCCCTCTCTCTCACACACATCAGGCCCGGCCACTCAAGGCACGGCACAACAATGTGACTCCGACACGTGAATATCGGTTTTCAGGCCGTGCCATTTGAAAAGACCACAGCCGTGATGCAAGAGAGCTGGCAGTAATTAAATACACGTTTACCACGCGAGGGCAAACAAAAGGGACCTGACCGAAGCACTGCTGTCTTTGATTGAGACTCTTCCTCAGACTATCTGATGTAAGTCATTCGACTCTGCTGAAGTGACAAGCCCTGAGAAGATGGTGAGTTGATAGGCAGGGGGATGATGAAGGGTTGGGTGGTGGTGAGAGGGGGACGAGGACGGCAGGGTTGGTGAGAAATTGTTGTCGTCTCGTGCATTGTGGACTGTACTGTACTGTAGACGCTGGCCCGAGGGGTGAAATGTCATCCGCAACAGCAATTCACTAACCCCCATCACCACCATCCCCCGCAGATCTGTTGAAAGCTGTACAATAAGTAGACTATAGGGAATGCTAGGGGATGCCAGTTTGACGACCGTCCCACCAGGTTGGTGGGGGGAGTAATTAACCAGTGCTCTCCCCCATCCTCCTCCATGACTGAGGTACCCTGAGCATGGTACCGTCCCGCCGCACTGCTTCCTTTCGGGCGCCATTGAGGGCTGCCCCCTTGCACGGGTGAGGCATGAACGCCATTTTGTTGTGTGCCGTGTGCAGTGTTCACTTGTGTGCTGTGGAGTCCTGTGTCACAATGACAATGGGAGTTGGAGTTTCCCAGTTGGACTTAATTTTTTTCCAATTAAACATTTTAAACGTTAATGTGAAAAAGGTTGTTCACAACACAACATGCAGCTCTGCTCACATTTATAGTTGAATTGTAAGTTTTTCACATCTACTAGATCTCCTGTTTATCCTCCTGTTTATCCATTTATTGTGATGATCTGAAATATTTATGCAGCTACTCACCTAAGTTACTTTGCTGGCAGCTTTTAGAAGGCAGCAGGCGACAGTTACGGGGTTATCCCACCTTTTTGTACCAGCGTGTATGACAAATCGCACCCGGAGCAGAACATAAAAATGTAAAACGGTGGGTGGGTGTAAGAAGTTTAAGAAAAATAAAAACCTTGGCACATGAAGAAAGCCTCAAATACAAGGTCTTCGAGGGATCTTCGAGGGATCTTCAGGGAACCAGTGGTGGCGGAATGGAGGAGGAAGAGGAGGAAGAGGAGGAGGAGGTGGGAAGATGAAGCACTCAAAATGAGGAAGGTTCCAGCAGACTGACTAAACCGAGCTAAACTAACAAAATTCCTGGCACACGTCTCACGTTGGGGAGTTGACATGCATAGCTTCATCTTTAACCCACCCCAATAGAAGAAGAAGAAGAAGAAGAGGAAGAAGAAGAAGAGGGAGAAGAAGAGGTCTGCATTTTCATACCATCATTAGAGGCAGGCTGTTTGCTGTTTCCGTGGAGATCAAATAGGGAGCCTCTTAGCCTCCGCGTCTTGCGAGGAGTCAGGAAGTGTGAACTCCGCAGACGTAGCCCTAGGGCTTCGTAGGGGGGATGTCAATCCGTAGCCTACACGCTGGAGCTGTACACACAAACACACACACAAACGCATACACGCACACATACACGCACACATACACGCACACATTGGAGCTCACAAGGGAAATACGCATAGGCACATATTTACTCAAAGTTGTTGCAAATCGAGGAAAATAACACAGCATTTAGATGGTAAACGGTCCAAAACGTTTTCGTTTGAAGACCAAAAGGGGCGCCATCATACATGCCAGTGCAGCTTCAAAGACAGACATCGGGAATTCTAAAAGGGAAAGCACTCAAAGAGGCATAAAAGGTGTGCTCGATTGTGTGTGTGTGTGTGTGTGTGTGTGTGTGTGTGTGTGTGTGTGTGTGTGTGTGTGCGTGTGTGTGCGTGCGTGCGTGCGTGCGTGCGTGTGTGTGTGTGTATGTGTGTGCATGTGTGAGTGTGTACGTGCGTGGGTGTCCATGTTTTTATGCATGTTTGTGTGTGTGGGAGAGAGAGAGAGAGAGAGAGAGAGAGAGAGAGAGAGAGAGAGAGAGAGAGAGAGAGAGAGAGAGAGAGAGAGAGAGAGAAGTACATGCTGGTGGATGTGGTCTTCTCGTCTGTGTGAAGGCAGATGAAGGAAAAGTTGAAAGAGGCTGATTTTGATCAAGAGAAAATCATGGCGTATGGTCAAAAGCGTGGCACCAGCTTAATTAGGCATACATTAAGGTAGAATTCAGAATGATTCATAGCACATGTTAGAATTGAACTTAAAGGTCATAGCTGAACTCAACTGATTCAATCCAACGAAGTGCCCATTCGCACAGAGCCCAAAAAGCCCAAAATGCTTAAATGTATTTTCATGGATATTTACAAAGCAATAAACGAATATTCAATGGTTTGAGTACAGTTTTGCAAATTAGGCATATGAAATTCTATTGCTGAAAATTCAAAATTTTGGACAGACATACACGCCACCGACACGTTTTTGATGCACTGAATGTGCGGGAGTTTAGTATGGGGTAGCATTTAACTTCTTTATACCAGTGATACTCAATGCTTAGAAATTGATGATGCTAGTAAATATAGCCTTGTAGTAGAGTAGAGTAGAGTAGAGTAGAGTAGAGTAGAGTAGAGTAGAGTAGAGTAGAGTACAGTATAATTTATTGATCTCGAAGAAAATTAAGGCGTCTACAAAAATACAGAAGATAAACACAGACATTACACAAATCATTGCACATATATTCACCAAACAGCACACGCTTACATACATTTAGCCAAGTCAGATCTCTCTCTCTCACACACACACACACACACACACACACACACACACACACACACACACACACACACACACACACACACACACACACACACACACACACACACACACACACACACACAC
This sequence comes from Engraulis encrasicolus, assembly GCF_034702125.1. Taxonomy (NCBI): domain Eukaryota; kingdom Metazoa; phylum Chordata; class Actinopteri; order Clupeiformes; family Engraulidae; genus Engraulis; species Engraulis encrasicolus. Next base: position 14,500,620 of record NC_085876.1, on the reverse strand, counting down.
ACACACACACACACACACACACACACACACAGGCTATGAAAAAGATAACATTTGCAAATGGGCAGCCATATCCCACCCTAAATTCAGGTATTATTGATGAGAGAGTTAATAATCCATCTGCATATACACTAGAAAGTACATGCTATATTTCTTTTACTAAGTATTGAGTACTTTGTTTTATTGGGAGCGAGTTTTATTGCAGGGTACTGCTCTCAATGTAAAGTAGCCTAATACTAACACTATGTTCCACACTAGTAAATAGTCTAACATACTGTACATATTGTGTTGTCTGAAAACAGGCTCACAGGAACTGTCATCTCAGCATGCTCACTGTCAACCAGCAGAACGCAAAGCAAAACAACCCATAAGCCTCCATCAGCACCATTCGGAAACGATCATCATCACCATCATTGTCGTCACGATCATCATCGTGTCTGTCATCACCTCATCACTCAGCTGAATCGTGATACCGTGGCCCATTGCCTAGCGCGCTGAAACAGACCGCAGATGCCTCCAGCAAGCCACACCGCCATCCAAGACAAGCACATACACATCCGTTCTCAGCGGAAGAGTCCATGGAGAAAATGGGGGAGGTGGCAGACCAGGATCGCTACCACACCTCATACTCTTCCGCCTCTGTGTTCCTTCTCTAGAAAACCTCAATCTCAAACCATATCCCCCCACCCTAACTCAGCAGCAACACCAAGCAAGCCACTAGCCACCAACGCACCACCCTTCACTACAATGTTCCCTCTCAATCAATAAGTATATGCAGGGGTGAGACTCCCATTTGAGAAGACTATGTGTGTGAATTAAGGTCCCCTAACTCCCGCAACATTCCTTCTGGCAACACTCTTCCTGGGGTCTTTAGGGTCTTTCGTTGGGGTCCCTCCCCTAAACTACCCCCTGTCCACTTCCAATTCCACCACAACCACTACCCATCGACAAACACATACAGAAGATGTGCCTCCACATTCTCAGCTATTCTGGGGTTAAAGTCCAAAAAGGAGACCTTGGGTAACTTCTGGATCCAGCTCACCAAGTTCTCCCCATCCCCCTATCTTGGCCTCGTCCCCTCACTCCACTTCCCCTAAACCAAGTGGTTCTCAGCCTTTTTTGAACAAACGCCCCCTTGACTTCATCACAAGCCTGTCAACGCCCCCTTTAAAAAAAAAAAAAAATACAGTTGAGTAATGCTTCCCTTTCGCCTCTCAGCTGACTCCTTCTCAACGTCGTCACCCGAGTGCTCCCTAACGCCCCCTGGGGGGCTGTAGTGCCCCCAATGAGAAACACTAACCCTGAACTTACCCCGACTTCCGCCCCAACCACAACCCCACACGCTGTAGATGTTCCTCCTCATTCTCAGCTGTTCTGGGCCAAGAAGAAGACCAAGGGTGAGTTTAAGGTCTTCTGGCTCCCACTTCACACCCCCCCCCTCCTTCCTCTCCCTCCCCCCTCTCGTCCTCTCAGTGTCCTTCCCCTAAACTACCCCCTACTTCCACCCCCTTCCAACCCCTCGCCCTCTTCCTCCCCCGATCAAGCATCAGTCATCCTGTCGCCGTGAACTTGCCGTGCTCCCTCCCCGGGGAGCGTTCGGCGGTCCCCTCTCATCCCTCTTCATTCCCGCTAACAATTTGGTAATGAAATATTGATTTTTAGTTAGATTCATATTGATGCTATTAGCTTTGCATTGATAAATCACGACTGCTCCTCCCCTATACCCCTGCCACTGTCGCCCCGCCACTGCGATTGCCATCGGAGTGGCAAAGCAAGTGTTTTTCCACACCTCACAGCGCAGGGGAGGAGGAAAGAGGGGGGGAGAGATTACAATCAGGTCCCTTTGACGTGTTAATTTGATGGATACCTTTGATTTCTTTCTATTGCTCTCTGTCTCCCTCACTCTATCTCTCTCTGACTCTCTCTCTCTCACACACACACACACACACAAACGCACATGCACTCGCACAAAAAAAGCCACCTGCACACCAAACCTACTCAGACAAATACACACGTACACACTCTATCTCCTTGTCGCTAAAAGTTCATATCATGACTTTAGATGGAGTATCTGAGAGTGCGGTTCGTTCTTGAGATGTCTGGAGGGCAGAGTGCGCAGGGTGTGTGTGTGTGTATATATGTGTGTGTGTGTGTGTGTGTGTGTGTGTGTGTGTGTGTGTGTGTGTGTGTGTGTGTGTGTGTGTGTGTGTGTGTGTGTGTGTGTGTGTGTGTATATATGTGTGTGTGTGTGTGTGTGTGTGTGTGTGTGCGCGTGCGTGCATGCATGCGTGTGCTGCATTGGTGCCTGCCTGCGAATGGATGCTGCCTGCCTGCCTGCCTGCCTGCCTGTCTGCCTGCCTGCCTGCCTGCCTGCCTGCCTGCCTGCCTGCCTGCCTGTCTGCCTGCACGGGTTCTTCCTTTCCTTTCTCCTCTTCTCTTGCTGCTGCCTCTCCCGGAGAGGCTAATGAGGATGTTTGACTTTGCCTGCGTGACTGCAACGAACGGAGGCAGCCAACCACGGCCACGTCTCCTCACGCCTTAATTAAACCATCTGGAAAACGAACACTTCCGCGGTTTGAATCCTAAAGAGAAGGTGAAAGAGAGAGAGAGAGAGAGAGAGAGAGAGAGAGAGAGAAGAGAGTCCTCTCTTGACAGGCATCCAAGATTTTCTTTTACAAAAATTAAAAGACTAAAATGCCCAAACTTAGAGCAGAGAGGGAGAGAGAGATCAGCACAGAGAGAGTGGGCGAAAGCGAGAGAGCAAGAGAGAGCGAGAGAGAGAGTGAGAGAGAGGAGAGGAAGGGTCATTCTGACTCTCCCTGCGATGGAGGATGATTCCCCCCCCCGTAATAGCACACGACTCCATCCTGC